>NC_080080.1:81687836-82004028 GCF_949987535.1 Balaenoptera acutorostrata
AGGAAAAAACATGTGCAGGCTCAGTCAAGACACGTGTCCCAACAAGACGCCGTCACTTAAGCCCGTCTCACGGCCACGCGTCCTGGCTTCGGTCTGTGAGCTGCACCTGTTGAAGACAGTTACCTCAGTGCTCAGCTCGGTCCTCTGACCAACACAACAAAGGGTGAATGCACACGACAGAATAACCCTGATAGGAGAGCGCCATGTCGTAAGCAAACAACTTCCTCCCCCGAAAAAGAAAGGAAAGAAAGAAAAAAGGAAGGAAGGAAGGAAGAGAGGGAGGGAGGGGGGAGAGAGGAAGGAAGGAGGGAGGGGAGGGAAGGAAGGAAGGAAGGAAGGGAGGGAGGGAGGAAAAAAGAAAACAAGAGAGGGAGGAAGGGATGGAAAACTATCCACATAATCGATTTCCTGGGAACCATCACAATTCTAAATTTTTCCTCTAAATTATGTTTTGCTGAATCACTACAGAAATGCATGATGAAATATACCTTTCTCGTCTCTTATGACAATATACTAAGGTTTGATATAACAAACTGTATTAATTAGGTTAAACCCCAAAGTACACAGTAGCTGACATGGCCCCTCTCTTGACCTTGAGCCTGCAGGCTCAGTGAGGGTTTGTTTGCTTGCTTACTTATCTGAAATAAAATATGTCTGTCCTTGACCCTAACACATACGATCCAATGCCTTACTGTTCTGGTAGCTCCCCTATTGCTTCCATGGGACCATTCACTCATCTGTCTTACCTGGCATTGTTGGAAGGTGAAACCCAGTAATAACTGCGAACATTGATGGTGCTCTTGTGCCAGACAACGTCCTGAAGGATTCTACCTGTAGGAAACTGTACAAACGCCTGGGAAGAAAGCACTAGTATTATATCCTCCCTATCTGACTGCTTGCACAGAGAAGTTAAGAAACCTGCCTTACATGGTTTGCGAGCAGATATGAACCCGGGTGTGAGACTCCAGGGCCTGCACGTTTAACCACCAGACTATTTGTTTTAAAAGATGGTTCCCGCCTCCTGACTTAACTATTCTCCACAGCTTTTCTGCTGCGTCATGAGTGGCCTGAAAGTTTGAAAAAAAAAAAAAAAAATGAGAGGCAAGCTTCCATAGTGCTAGGAGGACGAAGTGGACGTAGCCTCAACTGAAGGGCTGGCTCTTCTCTTTCAGACAAAAGCACCTAAAGCTAGTCCTAGGTCTAAGATCTCAGCTTTGCCCTTCAGTGTTGAGCTCAATTTCTTACGTACAGAGCATAGTAGGACACATGGTCTTTCACTGACTTGCTCTAACAAGGCCCTTAAGGACGGAGAATATTTAGATTAAAGCAGGAGTACCTGAGGAACCACAAAGGTCATGCGGCTGATAGAAATCCAGGCTTTATCTACTGTGAAGTGAAACAATATAAGACTATTTTCAAAGGCTATTTGACAACCCAAACTGCATGTACAAGAAGGCGATGATTCATTTACCACTCCCTTTTGAACTGCTTCCAGAGCCCTTGAGAACAGAAAGGACAGAAAAACGGGGCCAAATAGAATTGCCTGACATTACCCATTGTTTTCAATAAAAAGATGGTAAAATATATTTTCTTAGGAAAACGGGGACAATCAAATCATTTAAAAAAATAATTCTTAAAACGTTACAAAATGCATCAATGCGCTTGTCTCTCTAACTCTTGTTTAGAAATCGTGCACATTTTCTTACGTGGGAGACAAAAGGATGGGTTACGCGTTATGCCGCACCTCAGAAATGTCCTTTTTCGAGACTGACTGGGGAGAAGAGAGGTATCCTGAGCAAAGACGGGACAGGGAAGAACTGCTTCTGAATTGGCACGGTATAGGCACCCACTTCCTTTCCTCCTCCGTCCTCTGAGGTGTGATCGTGCCTGATACAGATGAGGAACGTCGGATTCAGAGGTGTTAGCGAGTTCGCCCACACAGGAAAATAGGTCTGTACTCTCCCCGGCCCCATGCTGCCCGGCATGACAGAGCCTCCTGACATGGGCTCTCCACTGCACGACGGGAGGGACGGAGAGACAGGCGCACTGACAAGTTTTCCGACGTTTACTGAAAGCCTGGGAGGTTATCTTTCAGACGGCATTCCATTTATTCACTCAAAAAGATCTACTGAGCATGAGACTTTTTCAAAGCAAGCTCTCGTGAAACAGGAGTGATTCCCACTCTCCAGATAGAACACTGTACACAGGATGGGGAAGACTGAACGCATAACTCAAAGCATGAATGGGGATTTTTAGCAGGGACCTGGCACCAGGGTGAGGGAGGTCAGGGAAAGACTCCAGGAAGCAGCAGCAGCTCTGTCAGCTCCTGACCATTCAGTCGATATTAGCCTGTCGGGGCCACGGAGGTAAGCTGACGTCAAGGTGGGAAAGAGACGGAGTCTGAATTACAGGTGCGTTTGCAGCGACTGGAGGACCGCAGCCCATTTGAAGAATTTAAGAGAGATCTTACCCTCACGGTGGTTCAGGCGCAGGGAGCTGAGAAGAGGCAAAAGAACTGAGGCTGGGAAGGTGGGCAGGGGGCAGCTTATTCCAGAACCATGCTAAGAAGCTTGGACACTCCCTGAGAAACGGAAAACTGAGCAAGGCTCTGATGAGAACGGACGTTCTGGCAACAGCATGGAAAATGATTCTACGGGAACAAAGTGGGAAACAGCTTATGAGTTGGTTCACTGATCTAGAAATGAGAAGGTGGTAGTAATGGGTAAGGAGAGAACTGGAGAGACACAGGATCTCCTTAAAAGTCAAGGGCACAGAACTTGCTCATTATATTCAATTTATGTATAGATTCTATATTTTATATATATTCATATTATAATTATAATTGATAAAAAGTCTAATATATTTATACTATACTATATTTCATTATTTAATATTTAATAAGATATAAATCATATATTATTGTATATATTTATATTTACATTAATCACATATACAATCTCTATATATTTATGTATTTTATTTATAGATATACATATATATTTTCTCTCTCATATAACTACGTATTTAACTACTTGTACAGATTAAACAGGTGCAAAAATTACCAGTCTGAGGAACTGTGTAACATCTCTGAGAAAACTTCCCCGAAATCCCCAGGTAAAAATGATCACTCCATCTTCTGTGTCCCACTGTGTTACATAAATACTTCTTTTGCAGGGCCTGAATCATTTTGTGTTACACGTGTTTCTGTGTGGGTTATCTTCTCCCTCTAAACTGTAAATTCCTTGAGAACAGAGATTTGTTTTCTCTTTGTTCATTGTGCAACACACAATGGAATAAATAAATAGATATGCAATAAATGTTTATTTAACATTGATTACTCTTTGGAAAACACTTCCACCCCTGAAATGTCTTCTGGAGAATAAATTATAGTTTTGTGTATCTTCCAAATTTACAACTCCTGTATTTTTTAAAAAACAGGACTAGGATTAGGGATTCTTGAGACTTTGACAAATTTGGGGGATAAGAAGATAAATCAGAAAACAGTTCTTACACTCAAGAAAACTATATTTTTTGTAGAGGCAATAAGGCACATAATAAATAATGGAAATTCCAGTTAGAAAGTAGCCAGGGGCGATGAAATTTAAAACATTACAAACACAAAATAAATCTACACACCACACACACACACACATGTGCAGATTAAGGAGCAACATTCATGCATTCATTCACTTAACAAGTACTGAAGCCCTACTGATTCATGTGACAGTGCTTTTATCTTCAAGAAGCTTAAATGACAAGAAGCAAGCCAGTGCTGTTAAAGCAAAACCTAGTTAGCAACTGTCATCATTTATAACAATGCTAAACTAATTTTAAGTCAGAAATAAGTTATTACGGTCAAACATACAAAAATAACAGGTTTATTATATTGCTGGTATTTACCTAATTAATGTTGAAGAATTTGTCAAATGCTACAAAAATAGAACTAATTAATTAACTGAAAAAGTTGTTTCACCATTTTCATTTTTTTTTAAATTAGGAGTCAACACCCTTGTACTTTATGGTAAATATAGTACTGAAAAAGAAATAGAATAAACTTAAAAATTTAAGTATTTAAATTAATGACTATTTGGAAAGGAGAAAAGAAAGTAAACAAAATATACTAAAACAAATGAGCATATTTAGAGGTGAAGCAGGTGCAGGCAAAGCTGCGCAGAAGGATCGTGCATTTTTCTCCTGTTCTGCATTTCTCTACATGGCCAGCAGGGGTCACCAAAGAGTAGGAGGTCAGGGTTCTTTCATAACCGCAGCTATTTCACTCTGAATCCTGGGATTTTGCTTTTGGGGTTTTTTTCTCTTGGTGTAATTGTCTTCAAGGTCTCAAATTTTTCTCAACCCCAGAACTTTTGGATCTATTTTAACCTGTCAGTTTTGAGGAGAATAATGTAAAATTCAGAGAAGTTAAAAATTTGCGTGAAGATTCTTAGCTGTGTGTTTTGGGAAAATTACTCTATCTGATAAGTAAAAGAATGTATCTGTAATGTCCTTACCCATGAATGGGTAATACATTAAAACAATTATTTCTCCCATCAATTTGCCACAAAAAACTTACACTAACTCTTCTGGTCATGTGACTATAATAGCTTTTTATGATTAGCTAGTATCTCTTAATTTTGAATCTTTCCTAGAGTCTAACCTTTATCTCTCATATTGTACATAAAACCAATTTTTTAACTTAAAATTTTTAGAAACTCATAATTTTAAAGTGGTGCTGCATATAGATAAATGATAATATTTAGGATCTATTCTGAACTCAAAATTATGTCTCTCTTAGACTTTTATCATATATTCTAGCAAAATCTAACGTTCTTAGAACTAGAATGTGAGTAGAAAACCTGGAATTTAGGACATTCAAAGAAAGTCACTTATCCTCATAATATAATGACATTTTAAATTTGGGGGGAACAGTAAAGTCTGACTAGAACAAAATTAATATGGATGAGTAATCCTAAAAGTCATTATAATAAGCTAATAATTTGACAATGAAGCAGCAGCAACTTTCCCTAGGTAAAAGTAGAAGCAAGATAAAGTGTAACAGTAGAGGTATGTGGGAAAAGTTGAAATAATGAAAAATTTGAACTATTATTTATTTTATTTAAATAACAAGCATTTACAAATATCAAGGAAATCTTGAGATTGTTTATCTTTGCCTTCTATGTGGGAATAAGGTTTTATTTTTTGATTTATGTAATTGAATTCAGTTTAATGAATGATTACTCTTGGTCCGAGTCTTGGTAATATTTACATTCACTTTAGAACTATGTTGGCTATGATTATAGATTTCAGAAGAATATATTGAAATGAGGTGAATTAACTTCAGAATTTGATAAATGAAGAGAAGTTAAATATCAGAGAAAGAATGTACTATCTTTGTTTGCAACTGCCCGTCAAGGCTCATGAGCCTGCAGCTACGGGTAATTTTCGGAAAGAATACCAGGTAGATAGGAGGAAATAGGGATGTGGGTAGAGAACAAGAAAGCAGATCAAAGACAACAGCAGTCATACTAACAGAATCAAGAATTTGAGAATATAATGGCTCTTGGAAATAATCTAATTTTGGGGTCAGAAAAATCTGGCCCCAGCACCAAATCTAGTCTGCCATCTATTTTTTATGGTCCATGAGCTAAGAATAATTGTTATATTTGAAATTTTAAAATTAAAAAATAATAATATTTTATGAAAAGTGAAAATTACATAAAATTCATATTTTGGAACATATAAACGCAGTTTTCTTGGATCACAGGCACAGGATCACATGTTGGTGTATTGTCAGTACCTACTTCCTTGCTGAAAGGACAGAGATGAGTCATTGTAACTGACCTACACAGTCCGTCCCTCAAAGCTGAACTGTTTACTCTCTGGTGCTTCACAGACAAGTTTGCTAACACCGATGCAGCTGAATTTTTCTTCACATGAAGAGGAAGTTTTGACAGCTTTGGTTACCTGTCCAAGGTCCTGAAAATTGTTCCTAGCAAAACTAGAAGCAGAGTCCAAATACCCTGACTGCCTGTGGGCTCTTTCTACCATGCACCAGTCCTCTGTTCATCTCTTTTGTCCTAATAGAATCACATACCCATAGGATTTAGTGCCTGCAGGGCGTTTAGAAGTTTGATAATTACGTAATATTTATCCTACTATATGACAGTCACTTTTAAGTTACTTAAATAATTTGATCATTACAACACGTGAACTTGCTCCTACAGTCTTTCCATGTAACTATCATATGTGTATATTAATCAATGTAGTGTCTCCTATATTTTAGACACTATTCTAAGTGCTTTGCAAATACCATCTTATTTAATCCACTGAACAATTGGAAAATCTATTTATAACCACATAACACATTCTCAACTTAGTGATTAAATGTCTGACTCCATGTTATATCCCAAGCAATGAAACTGATTTAAATGAAATTGATTTAAATCATGAGCTGGCCTCTGTAGGGACAGAAAGAGACAAGGTCCTTCTCTTCTTTCACTTGCCCCTACGTTGCAAATTATAATTTTTTTAAATCTTTTTCAGTGTTATATGGGGGTAGCAGTATGCAGGCAGATATTAGGATAGTGAAGTTCTTATGTGACTGGTGTTATCATAAGATGATTTATTTTTCTCTGGACCTGGAGATGTTTAATGCTTATTAATTTTCTGGTGGTTCTCCAAAGGTCCTCACTGACAATATCTATCTAGCCTTAGTATGATGTGGGTGGTGCATTTTTCTCAGGATGCCCGCTTGCCCCTTCAACCCACACTGTTGTTTTAGGGGGTGTGTGTGTGTGTGTGTGTGTGTGTGTGTGTCTGCCCATGTTGTAGTCTTATCAGCCTATGAGAAGCACTCCCTGACAAACTGGGAGTACAGTTTGATCCCAAACTACTTTAATTCCACTGTTGAAAGAGGAACCACCAGTGTCTCATCTTCTACCTTATCTGGGCAAGAATCAGACACTTGTCCACTATGTTCCTCTAGTTGCCAGGACACATGGTCAGCTTAGGAGTGGTTCTACTGAGACCACGCACGAGCTAGAGGGCAAAAGGACTCACAGTTCACTCCAGTAGCTCTGTCCAAAGACATCCCCTGCACAAATCATTTTATCAGTCAGACTGCTTTTATACGATCAATGTGAGTAAGGTATCAGGAACAGTTTTCAGTTATTTCTTTTTAAAATTTTTATCTTAGTCATGTTGGTGTGTCATATATATTATACATTTATGCTTTAAATCTAATTTTACTTCCTTCTAAATAAGACATAATTTCAGAAGCCTTTGGAGTTTCTGTAAGTGGACACTATCTATCAAGATCATTCTCAGTGCTTATAAAAATTTAGATTCCTGGCTTCACTCCAGACTTGCTAATATAGCATCTGCTGATGATGCAAAATGTAGATTTTAACAAGCTCTTCCTAAATGATTATTTTGCATATTAATATTTGAAAAAGTGCAAAAAATTGTGCTACCTTCATTCTTTTAGAGTAGGAGGGAGGAAAATAATAGAATGGAAGAGAAGAAAAAAAGGAAAATAAATGAAAAAGCCAATAATCTGTTTTCTCAAAGTAAGCATATATTAATTATCATAATTTCATTTCTATGAAACATTTGTTTTAGTTTACCCCTAAACTGCTGTAACTGGGATATGAAATGAAAATGGACACATTCCTAATAACAGAGGTAATTCATTTTTCCAATTTCTTAATTCCGCTATATTCACACACTTGGTTCTTTTAGAATATAAAGCATGACCCCCAGAAAAATGATTAAGAATTTAAATTATTGTTATCAATTCCATAAATAGTGAAGCTTTAATGTGATTTTTATTCTATAAAACCCAGTTATTAGTTGAAATTACATGGTTCTTCAGTTAAGTGATAAAATGTGACATAGGGAAATTATATTTTATCACAAGGAGCCAAGGACTGATGCCAAAAAGGGCCTCTTTCAGATAAGAACTATCATCGAGTTCCAGAATTTTTGCTGCTTTCTTTAAAAAAATATAAAATGCATCTATTTAGTTCAAGCATTTATTAAGTTTTGGAATTTTTTTTCCAAGAAAGCTTCAAATAGCTTCTAGTAATTTTGGTGAACACAACTGTCTTCCATATCGTCTTCCAACACTCATCTCAGTTCTGAAATCCTAAAATACCTAAGAACTGACATTGAGCTTTTAATCTAACCCAGTCAAAACTTCCACTAATTAAATCACCATATAATGTGATGAAATGTGTGACTGATATGATGAAAGAGGGGATTTAACAGGCCGTAGTAATAAAACCAGAAGGACCTAAACTCGTCTAGAAATGGGGACGACTGTCCTGATCAAGTGTGATCTAAACAAAAGCCTGAGGGATGAACAGTGACGGTGGGGAGGGAATGACTTAGAAGGGTGTGGGCAAAGGCACAGAGACTAAGAACAGGGCAGCCTGAAGGTGTTGTCAGGATTCGAACTGGAGCGTAGTAGGTAGATAGCACAGCAGCAAGAGAAGAAGCTGGAAAGGTAATTGGTCGAAACTTGGAAAATCATAAGTATTGTGTGCCAGGTTCTTTGCCGTAACAAAGAACCACAGACTGGGTGACATAAACAACAGACATTTATGTCTCACGGTTCCGGAGGCTAGAAGTCCAAGATCAGGCATTGGCAGGGGTGGTTTCCTCCCTCTGGCCTTCAGGTGGCCGCCTTCTCACTGTGTCTTCATGCTGCTCTCTCTCTGTACGTGCGTGTGTCTAGTACCTGTCATTTTGTGATGGGTGCTAGAGGGGTCACCTGGGCGCGGAGAGATGGGAACGGATTCCAGAGAGGTAGGTGGAAAAATTATATTTAATTGTTGTATACTGAAGGTAAAGAAAATCAAAGATCAGAGATATTATCTCATGTATAAATGCTGATGACAAAGAATCAGAAGACAAGAAAAGATTGAAAATACAAAACAAAGCAGAGATCCTCAGAAGTGTGAGTAGATGAGGCGGGGTCTGGGTGCAGCTGTGAGGCTGACAGCCACCCCTCGAGGAGCAGAAGCCCCTCCTGCACGGAAGGGTGGTAACTGATACTGTTACTTTGTACTTGGCCAAACTCATCAGGAGGAAAAATCAGCTTGCATATTTCAGAAAAGAAAGATTATCAAGTACTAAATCCAGGAAGGAATTCCATAACAGATAGACAAGAATCAAGATGGGGGGCTATTTCTTTTCAATTAGAACACAAATATGGTTCTACAGCCCTTTAACTTTCCTGAGGCCAGAATAAAAGAAGGTATAAATTATAACAGGAGCATTAATGTTTTAAAATGCAATTATGATGATTTAAAAGGGAAAAATACATCTTGACGTTAAAGCTTCTCCTGAGCTCGTTCCTCTAAACCCAATGTCTATTTTTTCCACTGAATACTGGTCTCTTTCCTGCCTCTCATCTCTGAGCTTCACAGCAAGTTTCCGATTTATTTACCTTCACCAGAAACCTTGAGTTTTGAAGGTCACAGCTGAACATTAATCTTATCATGTAAAATGATTAAATCCTTTAGCAATATTCTTTTTGTTAATTTATTGTATTTTTATTACGAAAATTTTCAAAAACATATACAATTAGAGAGGATAATGTAACGACCCCGTTCACACCCACCATCCACTTCCAACAGCGTCAACAACTGGCCACCTATCCTGTCAGCCATCACCCCCTTTAGTTTTTTGCTGAATTTTAAAGCAAACCAATCCTTTGATACCACTTTCTTTCAACTGTGAATATCTGCATGTTTAACAGAAAAGGAAATTTTAAACAACAAAAATGTCATGAAAACACCTAATAAAATTGGTAACAACTGCTAAATACCATCTAATACTCAATTCATTTTGAAGTTTTCCCTAAAAGTCTTGTAGGTGTTTTTATCTTTTTTTGTTTGTTTGTTTAAATCAACATCTAAACAAGGTCCATATTTGGGTTTATTTGCTTTTTCTCTTATATCTCTTTTATCTATAACCATTTCCTCTTTTCCTCCCATGCCATTTATTAGTCCAAGAATTGGCATTGCTTGACCTGTAGACTATTTCACAATCTGATTTTGCCAGATTGCTTCCTTAGAGATACTTGTTAATCCCTGGATTAGCTTAATCACAAGTCCCTCTTCCTGTATAAATTTAAAATTGTATAAGTTAAAAGAATTCCAAGAGACCATTAACAGATTAAGACCTCTAGTGTAATCAGCCTACGCCAATCATAAATGCTTAATAAGAAAATGAATGCCCAATAACAGAACAGAAAAAAATGCTACAATAAGTAGCATAGCCTGAAGTGGATGGCCAGCATCAAAAAGTCTACAAACAATAAATGCTGGAGAGGGTGTGGAGAAAAAGGGAACCCTCCTACACTGTTGGTGGAAATGTAAATTGGTACAGCCACTGTGGAGAACAGTATGGAGTTTCCGTAAAAAACTAAAAATAGTTACCGTATGATCCTTCAATCCTACTCCTGGGTATATACCCTGAGAAAACTATAATTTGAAAAGATACAGGCACCCCAAAGTTCACTACAGCACTCTTTACAATAGCCAAGACATGGAAGCAACCTAAATGTCCATTGACAGATGAATGGATAAAGAAGATGTGGTATATATACACAATGGAATATTACTCAGCCATAAAAAAAGAATGAAATAATGCCATTTGCAGCAACATGGATGGACCTAGAGATTATCATACTAAGTGAAGTAAGCCAGACAGAGAAAGACAAATATCATATATCACTCATATGTGGAATCTAAAAAAAGATACAAATGAACTTATTTATAAAACAGAAACAAACTCACAGACAGAGAAAACAAACTTATGGTTACCAAAGGGGAAGGGGGGAGGGATAAATGAGGAGTTTGGGATTAACACATAAACACTACTATACATAAAATAGATAAACAACAAGGACCTACTGTATAGCACAGGGAACTATACTCAATATTTTGTAATAACCTATAAGGGAAAAGAATCTGAAAAAGACCAGATATATGTATGTATAACTGAATCACTGTGCTGTACACCTGAAGCTAACACGACATTGTAAATCAACTATACTCCAATTTTTAAAAGTTTCATAGCAAAAATAATGTGTGCTTCCCTTATTTGTTTCTTTTTTTTTTTTTTTTAATTTTTGGCTGCGTTGAGTCTTCGTTGCTGCACGCGGGCTTTCTTCTAGCTGCCGCAAGCGAGGGCTACTCTTTGTTGCAGTGCACAGGCTCTAGGAACGTGGGCTTCAGTAGTTATGGCTCGTGGGCTCAGTAGTTGTGGCGCACAGGCTTAGTTGCTCCGTGGCATGTGGGCTCTTCCCGGACCAGGGCTTGAACCCGTGTCCCCTGCATTGGCAGGCGGATTCTTAACCACTGCGCCACCAGGGAAGCCCTTGTTTCCCTTATTTCTAATGACATGTGACAAGTGTAATTCTAACAAAACCAAAGATGTGGAGTTCAATTTGGTGGGCTTTCATGTTTGGTGCAAAAGCCTATTCTCCCTGTGCTCTCAGTCCCAGGTAAGGCTGCGACAGGTGTGCCCACAGCCAGCCACCGAGGAGGCGCACCGGCAGACCCCCGGGGCTGGTTCACGCTCTGTCTGCACACCTCCTGCTCGTCACTTGCCTTTCCTTTTCTGTTTTATAGGCTGCATGAGTCCTTGACTCAAAGTGACTCATCTTCGTTCTCATTTCAGAAACCCAGTGTGCGCTGCCCCGTGGATGTCTTCTTTGGGGACACAGGGACATCTGGTCCTCACGTGTACTGTGGCTCTATCCATGGCCGCAGAGATGGCTTTGCTTTGCAAGAAGCCACGGAAGGCAGAGGCCACCTCCACCCCCGCCACTTACCTTTCAGTTAACAAAAAGCAAGTTGATGTCTTTTGAATCATGACTTATGGGTCTAGGGTTTAAATTTATGTCACCTATAATACCAGAAAAGATATAATACAAATATGATGATTTGCCATAAAACAAAAGCACAGAAACTAGAGAAGTCACATCTATTCATTCACTCAGGGGAATGCAATAACAAGAGTTAATATGGATAATAGGGAATGTTCTCAAAAGACAAAGAACTAAATAATTAATTAAAGAAATGCAGGGGAAAGATTAAAGAAATGGTGAAGTGCTCATTCAGATTAGATCAGGATGAAGGTGTCAGACAGTACCCCCAATTAGAGGGCCTCACGGGCACTAATACCCATTTTAGATAAGGTGTGGCCTGGTAATTAAACTGAGTTCTTATTTCAAGAGGTATTTATCAGGTGCAATAATCACATCCAGGTGGATACTTGGATAAAGGCAAGGGACTCCTGTGGCCATTCTTAGCCAATGACAAGGAGCAATGAGACATGCAGGTGGGAGCCCAGAGTCCTCTGGTCCTGCTGGAGCACCGGGCATCACAGTGAAGGGCTCCGTGCAGCTCAAGGGTCAGGGTCGGCCCATTGGTCAGGCAGGAGACAAACACTGAGTAACCAAAGTGAGTCTACAGAAAGACACTCTTGCCGACTGGGTGTTGGCTGAGCAGCGTCTGGGGGTGTCATCTGCTGACATAACAGGGTATCTCCTGCGTGACCAGCACTGTCTTCGTCGCCGTGTCCCCTGGGTTGTACCTAAACTCACTTGCATTCTAGCCTCCCCACCCACCGTCTTACCCTTGCCTTTTTCTTAGCAGTGAGGTCTCGACAGTCAGGAGCAAAGTTTCTAATTGAGTCTGACGGCCACAGGGAAGAAAACTGCCATCCGCACTGCCGGAACACGGGACAGAAGGAGATACTAAGATCACAGGTGACACTCATAGAGTTGACACATCTAAGCCAATTATTTTTCTCGTTATTGCAGCCAAATGTTAAGAGGAGAAATGGAAGGAAATAAATATTGGAATATATAAATAATCACAGAAAGTAACTAGAATTAATGTGCAGTCACTTCAATGTCTCCTGCCCGATCTCCAACAAAATCTGCTGATTTTTTCTTAAGTTTAGTGTCTGTTTTCTTCAGAAACTTAGGTTAAAAAAGAAAAGAGAAAAAGAGAGCTTAAATAACCAAGAATCAAGCTGCAGGATGGAAATGAGAAAAAATTAATAGAGACTGGTAAGCCTATAACTAATTCCCCAGTAATTAAAAATGCAATAATACTTCCTTGTAAAACTAAAATACTGGGGCTTCCCTGGTGGCACAGTGGTTGAGAATCTGCCTGCCAATGCAGGGGACACGGGTTCGTGCCCTGGTCTGGGAAGATCCCACATGCCGCGGAGCAACTAGGCCCGTGAGCCACAACTACTGAGCCTGCGCGTCTGGAGCCTGTGCTCCGCAACGAGAGGCCACGATAGTGAGACGCCCGCGCACCGCGATGAAGAGTGGCCCCTGCTTGCCACAACTAGAGAAAGCCCTCACACAGAAACGAAGACCCAACACAGCCATAAATAAATAAATAAATAAAAAATAAGTAAAAATTTTAAAAAAAAAGGAAAGTAAAATCAATCCCCAAAATATTAAAAAAAAAAAAAAAAACTAAAATACTGGTCTTGAAAAAGTAGCTATAAATAAAATCATGTATCACAACCCTTTTTTTGATAATTATAGCTTTATAAAAATTAATTTGAGGACATTACTTAAAGAAATACCAGTCACTATGTTTGTGTCTTTAGAACTCTCCCTCGTACAATTTATCTCTGACTTAGAGGAAGACTTTGATGTCAGGCTGATGTATACATATTTATACATATATTTACCTTTGATACAAAATTGGAGGAACAGCAAATTCATTGATGGAACTATTACCCAAATCCACATGAACTGGCATGAGGCGAACGTATGAGGGATGCAGTTAACGGGGATAATAGTAAGTGGGTCCACAGGGCCCCTAAACCCTACAGCCCAGGAGGACTGGGAGGAGGAGCGACAGGGTCCCACGTGGCACAACGGTCAGTGGGAGGTGGCCGGCTGCCGTCCTCACTGTGTCCTCACTGTGCTGTGGCTGTAAGGGCTAATGTGAGTATGGGCTGCACAAAGACAACTACTGGCCCAGAACAGGAGCCTTGGAAGGACCCGCTGAACAGCACACACCTGGGCTCCTCCAGCCCAGAGGCGAGGCACTCACCCTGGATGGTCTATTTGCGGGGTGCGCAGAGACTACGGATAAACGCAGCAGGACGGGGTGGAAAGGAGGGTCTGTGCTTTCAACCTGGAGAGGAGAAAGCAAGGCGGCCAGCTGGTGGGAACTGTCAAACGCCGAAGGTCCAGCACATGGGAAGATGAGGGGCCGTTTCTGTCTGAATCCGCAGGAGAGAGTGAGGCAGAGATGGGGGTTCAGGACAGAAAGGGGGTGCTCCCGTGTCCAGGGTCACAGTAGAGACAAGCGCAGCGGGCTCTCAGCTGCTAGTCAGGTTGGGATGGGCGCCACATATCAGAGGGGTTCAAATGTAAGAGGAAGGTTTGAGGTGGGCGACCACAGAATCCTTTTCATCCCTGAATCTGATCATTCTTTTCCCAGTTCTAAAGGGAGAGTATTACTATCACAATGACTATATCCCATGCTTACTGCCATTTCATGTGGATTTACCCATTCTCATCAGAACAGCTCCCAGATCAGGGATCTTAGGTTTAGCAGGTGGCCCAACATTAGTAACATGATAAAACAATTACAGAACCTCTTCAGGGACGATCAGCCGGTGAAGGGTGACCCAGAAGTCAAATCCTGGAAATCCGGCTGTAAAACGCATGCTGCATAGGCTCTTCTAAGACATACAGTGGGTACTGGGAACAACACAATAAATTTAACTCACAATAACAGAAACAATAAGAAGCCCGACATTCTAACTATTCATCTCTTGTACGGTCATTACTAAACTTACTATTAATTCCATTTTGAGTGTTATGAAGCTTGAGGGGAACAGACAGGAACTCCTATCTTAGGGTCCTGGTCCAGCGGCTGGCAGGCAGGCCATCCCAGAGAGCTGGTAAAAAATGAAGGATCTCAGGCCTCACCCCAGACCTTCTGAATGTGAATCTCCATTTAACAAAATTCCAGGATGATTCATGGGAAATAAAGTTTGAGAAGCATTGGTTTATTATTCACTTATCAAAAACCTTATACATATGCTTTGTTAAAATAGTAACTTTGAAGCTATCTGTAGTTTAACAAAACTATCTAATTAACATGTGGAAATACACACAGCGCTGATGATTTCTTAAACGTAGAAAATAAATGTGCTGGCTGTGCAATCCAGTCGACACACAATCTTAATTAGAAGAGAAATCAGGACCACCTAATGCTGAAAAGCCGGTTAGGAAACAGTTACGTGTCTACTGTTTAAATGAAGCTGTAAGTACCAGCAAACAGATGAACTTGTATAACTGAAATGTACATAGCTATCCACTTCTCAAAACTCCAGGTTATATAATCTTAACTCTTTTATTCTTACATAACTTCCTGTATATTTCATAAGTGTGTAGTCCTAGAAGAGTCTGTCTGCTAGCGGACAATACCTATTGTTAGAACACAATTTTAGGCAAAATATAAGATGATATAATACATTTGAGGAAATGAAAACAAGTTCTTCTAAACTTATAGAGAATGTCTGCTATGACTGAAGAAAAGGAGCTTGGTTTTTCGTGTGTTAAGTTCACTTAATAAATAGCCAGCTATGCTACCCATTCATCCTACGGGTGTCATCACCTGGTGACGGTGCACGAGGCTCAGTTCTAGGAGCTGGGATTCCTTAGCAACGAGATGTTCCCCTTGTTTAAAGGGAGCTCCTAGTCTAGTGGGAAGACGGATGAGGAAACACGCTGATGGGGTGTAAGTGTGGTGACCGGTGAGATAATTCTGAGAATAACTCATCCAAGACTATGGAGGAGCCCTGGAGAAAATGAAATCTAGAACAGAGTTTACTGAGTGAGTAAGCATGAACCCAATGAGAGTCAGGGTGGGAAGGAGACTTTTCAAGCCGAGGAAAGAAGGTGCCCAGAGTCGAGAGTGGCACACTAAATGAACCAAAAAGACTGTGCAAAACTGCATAGAGTAAGCAAAATGTTCCTTTTCCCATCAATACAATGGTGTTTATCTACCTTGCAGCCTTTTTTGAATGTTTGAGATTACCTATGTGAAAGCATGCCTATGAAAGATGACACATTTAATTCATATTATTGCACTTTCATATGTAGCAAGTGTCATTATTTTTAATTCATATCACTACACATTTCACACCATTTTCACTCATATTACCCCATCCTGAATGGATTTGTTGTGAGGAGAAAGGTAAGCACAAAGAGACCAAATTTTATAAATGTTGGGATGTTAATTCTTTATGACCTACATTTTCCCGTGCTGTTTTCTCACTAGATCTGATATAAACCCCAAACTGGTCTTTGCCAGCGTGTCCTCTAGTTTGATCCTGGCAGGTGCAGGCTGTGCTTGGACATCTGTCCTAAGGATTCACCCAGATCCTTTTCTAAGGAGCTCCACGTGGCCCTCCCTGCTGTCAGGTTAGCGTTTCTAGTCTAGTACAGAAATGTCCTTTTATTTCACTGTGCCTTAAATGGGTTTGTTTAGAACCTATTCAGACTGTGTATGTGGGATAGTGATCCATGAAGACCTGTGATACTGGGCAGAAGCCACAAGTGGTTTCCTTTGCCTGAAATTTGGAGTCCCAACCGACAAATGACTCAAAGTTTAATTGAGCTCAACACAAGAGGACATAAGAGGATTTTTCCTGGTGACGCAGTTCTCATTTTCATACCAAGAAGGTGAGAATTTTGACAACTCCCAAAATATTTGACTTGTATCTTTCTGAAATTTTCACATTTTTATGCATGTGCCACCTCTAGACTATGTGGGTCCAAACCTACACATCCTGAAAATAGGAAAAGACCAGGAAAGTGAAGAGGTAAGTGGCTTCATCCCAAAGAGGAGATGACATCTCAAAGAGAAGTCTGAGAAAAGATTAAACGGAGGCCATGGGGGAGGGCTGTTGGTGGAAGACTGGTCCTGGGTTGGCAAGAGGACGGAGCAGGAGCAATCTGCCTTATTTATTCAACAAGAACATCAACTCTGTCCAAGCAGCTCAATTTCCAAGAAGAAACTGCAGAAAGCCCAGTGCTCCTTAGAGGGGTCAACAAGGCTTCCCCTGAGAGAGGCCCCAGTAAGACTTCTGGTGCACTGAGTGCTAAGAAAGGAGCCGGCCAGGAGGAAATCCCAAATCGGCAAAGTACGGGGAAAAAAAGAATTACTTCTAGTAGAAACTCTGTGTGGACATCACAGAGCCAGAAGGCAGACCTGGAGTGGAGGTGGTTCTACACCAGGAAGCCCCATCTCAATCTACATCTTGGTCATCTAAGGCTTACAAAGGTGACTTTCAGAAGATGACAGTAATTTCTAAAACATTAGACTCTCCAGGGTGGCATAAAACCCCAGGCTGAGGGCGGAGGCTCACCCCACATGAGAGCTGAGATTCCTCTGCTCAAAGTCTACCCCATCGAAGTAACCCACGCTTTTCCTGCTATAGCAATTTCAAGCAGAAGAGCTGCCCTGCTTTCAAAATGCTGGCATTATTAGCCTTGTATCTTGATCTCTCAAACAGTAAAACAGCACTTCAGGGAGCTTAGACACCCTAATTTGTTTTCTAAGTAGACTAGGTAGCAAGTCTAAGAAAAGCTGCAGCCAACTGCCTCATTTCTTATTCTTCTAAGGAAGTGAACAAGAGAGTGTGGGTTTTATTACTCCTTTTGCCTGTTTTGATACTTCCTTCTAAAGCTTTGTAAGCATTCTGGCAACAAGTTTGATGGTCCCGTTGCTGCAGTCATCTGGATTGAGAAGGAAAAACACTCGAATTTCTTCCAAAATCCAGATCCTTAGGGAAACTTGTGCCTCATTGCTAAGATTATTATGCTTTTTTAACAGTCAGAAGAAAATCTTTCATCCTTGCCACTCTCTTTTACCTTGAGCTATGACTTCTACCACCAAAGAATGCAATTAATTATCTTTTACCATAATCAGAAGAGTGATTGCTGAAAGTTTGTTTTTCTCTCTTACTGTTCACCCTTTCCCTTTTATGACGCTTAACAAACCAATTCAAGAGATTATAGAGCACCTTCTCTATTCCAAGTAATGTGAGGGAGATTGGGTATATATCAACTATGAGTATTGAGAAAAATAAATTACTTTTACCTAGCAGTGTGCAAGACAGTTGGCAAAGAAATTTCATCTGAAACATCTTATTTTGTTGTCTAAAACAAACCCGTGACTTAAGCAGATGGAAGAGTGTGATATTATAAGAAATATATATTTGGTCTTCTTCCCCATTTCTGACACAAAGCTCCTGAAACCCTTGGAGTTTCCTAAGTGTTGAGAGTGATAAAGATATCCTTTGTTATGTTTATGAGGTGACTTTTGACAGCACCTAAGGGTGGGGGCTGGATGCCAATGGAGACAACCTAGTGACTAGAGGGTGGGAACTTTTAGTCCCAACCCCTGACCTCTGGGGAGGGGAGAAGGGCTGACGATGTGTTCAATCGCCGACGACCAATGACTTTAAGCAACCGTGTGTCTGTAATGAGGCCTCCATAAACCTCAAAATGGGAGGGTCAGAGAAATTCGGGGTTGGGAACACATGGAGGTGCTGGGAGAGTGGCACCCCTGGAGAGGGTCTGGAACCTCCCTGCCCCTTCCCAATACCCGGCCTGTGCATCTCTTCATTTTGGCTGTTCCTGAGCTACATCCTTTTATAATAAACCAGTAATCTAGTAAGCAAAATGTTTCCTTAGTTCTGCAAGCTGCTCTAACAAATTAGGACTTAAATACCAGGCAAATAAATTCTGACCACATCCTTTAACCAGTGGTTGGTATCTGGGCTTTCTAGCAGATGAATAATATGAAAAATGCAGTATTAAAAGATTAATCAAATATCGACTTCTGCTTCCTGAATGCAAGGCACAACTGAAAACTCTAGACATTATATAAAAAATAAACGTGAGAAGACACTTCAAGTTGGAGTGAAGGAGGTAGACCTACTGGAAACTGGAGAACAACTGAAGTACTGGTCCCAAAGGAATGGGTCACCTGGAACTACTTGTGCGTATAGACCAAAAAAATCTCCAAGAAAAACTTGCTCTCTCTAGCCACAGAACCGCACAAGGAGCAGCCTAACAAGACAGAAAACCTTTAGACCTTGCGAACTGTACTCTAGCCAAACACCACAGGAAAAAACCAACCAACCAACCTGTGGCCCCGCCCTTACTCATGCCAGTTCACACTTACTTTCCACTGACACCATCCTGGTGGTGTCCCTCACTACAGCCTGCAAAGGATGGGAGTTATCAACTCCCTTTAACCTGATTGACTAGCTAGCCAGACAAGCCTATTACAATTAGAGCAGGAAAAGTCCATTAGGTACATACCAAGTAGTCCAAGACAACGTAGAATTCAGACAGCAAGATTTTCCAGAGCAAGAAGCCTAACATACATATAGAATCATTACCCTCTGTACATGCCCAAAGACATCTTTAAAATAATCTCACAAATAGAGCAAAATCATTACTGATGATATAAGTGGATTGAAAAATAGTCTAAAAACTGGACTTGGTAACAATACAATACCATTTTTGTATCAGAAGCAAAATGCATATAGATGGAAAACAGCATACCAGTGATGAAAGAAAATCTTTACAAATAAATATTTGACCTTTTTTTTTTGCGCAGTAGGGAACAACTTTAGATAATTTATGTTCTTCTGAAACTCATTTGTATTCTACTCTATATATACAGCAGCCCAAAAGGTTGAGGAAATCTGGGCCAGAGACCTAAATACAGAGCTCTGGGAGGATTTCTGGCTGGATGAAGCTCATCTGCCTAGCGGCTGGTCTAGCATCTTACCCGTGTGAAGACAGCTGTGTGCCTCACTGCGGCCAGTGGGGTGCTCTCTGCACCACACAGAACAACGGGCGGGGAAGCGGCAGCGCGCTGAATAGCAGGTCACTTCCTACAGCAACAGCAAAGTGAAAGAAGACGTTCCGAGTGGCTCTAGCATTTTTAGCATGATGAGATGTCCACACATTTTTCCAAAAAAGAAAATTTCTATAAAAATATGGGATTTCCCTCAATATCTGAAATCATGAATTGGTGTCAAAAGGCTTTAAAAAAAAAATACCCTTGAGGACATGGGGAGGGGGAAGGGTAAGCTGGGACGAAGTGAGAGAGTGGCATGGACTTATATACACTACCACATGTAAAATAACTGGCTAGTGGGAAGCAGCTGCATAGCACAGGGAGATCAGCTCGGTGCTTTGTGACCACCTAGACGGGTGGGATAGGGAGGGTGGGAGGGAGATGCAAGAGGGAGGAGATATGGGGATATATGTATACGTATAGCTAATTCACTTTGTTATACAGCAGCAACTAACACACCATTGTAAAGCAATTATACTCCAATAAAGATGTTAAAAAAAAAAAAACCAACATTGCTTTTTCTGATTGCAGAAGTTACCACAGCCATCTCTTTTCCCACCGACCTTCCTTAAATGTTTTCATTTAACAGTTATTCTCTTTGATTTATTATATGTCTCAGAGTATCATTATAAAAAGGAAATACATTTCTTATACTCAATATCACATCATCTCATAGAATGAAACATCTCACCTTCCATTAATTTCTGGAAGGACAAATTTATCACTGGAAACTAATTAATAGTTTGACATGCACGGCTGAAGGTACAGTAAGGCAAGTACAGAAAAAAGATGCCTAGTAATTAGACTTTTGGATAAATTAGGATTAAGATTACTGATAAAATAGCCTAATATAGATGACTGAAATTAATGAACAAACCTTTTTTTAATTTGAAGTAGTATTCTACTTTGTAACCAGAAAAGCCCCAGAGTGAATGTACTTTTATATTTAAAAACTCTCATCCAAAACATGTCTTTTCTCAGTTTTCCATATCATCCAAAGCAGTTGCTGTAACAATATTACAAAGACCTAATGTGTAAGAGATTACAACTGAATAAAGACAGCTGGGTTACTAAAGTAACATAGCACAGTATCAGCTTCTGGAGGGAAAACAAGGTGGAGGGTAGTGAAGTATGATTGAAAGGAGTAAGTTACTTCTGTGTGTTTAAAAGTAAGCATCCCTAAAAGACATCCAGGATTCAGGCTTCTGCATGTCTCCTTTAGGAAGTGTTTAACGCCGTCTTGCTTTGGTATTACGTACTCATTTTCCTAGATCTGGATTCTGTTTGTCTAGAACAGTAGTTCTCAAACCTTACTGTACAACAAAATCACCTGGAGAGTTCATGGAAAGGCAGATCGCTGGGCTGCACTGTCAGAGATTCGGATTCAGTAGCTCCAGGGTGGAGGCAAAATCTGAATTTCTAGCAAGTCCCCAGGTGGTGCTGATGGAGTTGGTCCAGACATCATACATGGAGAACATATGGGGTAAAACACAAGAATATCCACTGTATAAACTATATCCAATCTGACAAAAGACACAACCTAAATATAGAACCAGTTCAGAATTAAAGTACATTCCCTGGCCAGCCACATAAACACATGCCAGTACTTAATATAACTCAGAGATGCCCTAGTTGAGCCTGGAGGAGGCCTGGAGCCTGAGAGCCTGTGGTCTCAAACAAGGCTGGTCCCGGTGGTTAGGAAAGAGCAGGCTTAGGCACCACTGGAGCCCCTGGTAATCTCAGTGACTATTTGGGTTTCATGGAAATTCATGGTTAAAAGGATCCTATTGCTATTTTTCTTGCCACTCATTCTTTTAGTTTAGGAAAGACTGATTCACTGAATACGTCGGACGTGAGTGAAACTGCATTTCCTTTGCCCTGAGGCCCAGGAATCTTTCGAGAAAGACCTGGGAGATGCTGGGAAGGGCACCTGGGAGATGCTGGGAAGGGCTGGGAGATACTCATCATGCTAAAAAAGAAGCTGCCAGAGAAGTTCTGTGGTCAAAATACTTGGGAGATCTCGAGAGCCTGTTAAAATTCCATGGATGGAATCAAGTTTTCTGAAACCCACATTTGCACACGTGAATAAGCGTTTTGTGACAAACACAAAATGAACTTTGCTCTTTGTCCTCTGAACCTCATACTGGTAACCTAAGGTGTTCTGTATTTGGAAAACGATCATCAACAAAACAGTGCCATCTTAAGTGTGGCTTGACTTTTTGAAATTTATAAATCTGCTACTCTTGATGAGGATTTTAAAAACGGTTCCTTCCCTTCCCTCTTAGCTGTCCTAATCCATAGCCGTGCTTCCCCACACTCAGAGCACCTAACCGCAGTACGCTCCTGGAGGCAACGATGAAGCCTAAGTCGTGGGACGCTGGCTCATCCCAGTCCTAACTGTTACCACCACCACTGTCACCTCTAGGGTTCACTGTCCCTGCCGCGTATCACCCACCTGCCCATCCCCACAGGCTCCTTCCTGATGGATGGCTAACAAGTTTAACTCTTCCCAAGCCTACAAAAGACTGTCACTTCACTATCCATCTACTTCAACCACGTTGACCCTTCCATTAATGGCCTCGGAGACTGCTGTTGAGATACTCCTACCATATATTTTCAGAAAACATTAAGTAATTGAGTTTTTGTCTTTGTTTTTCTGCACTGATCCCATTGATTATCTACTTACCTACCATTGAGACAATCCTAACCTGGAGATCAACATGTGTGTTGTGTGAGAATGACTGAAAGGTTAAGATCCACCCTCCACACTCCACCATCTCCCTCTACCTCACCAGGAATGGTGCACTTCGGGTTTTGCCCCATGGGAACGTGGCTGGTATGGACACTGCTTCTGAACTCTATGTATCCTCTGGCATCATAGCTCTTCCCAAAAACACAGACAGTAAGTAGTGAAAAACACCTCTCCTCTCACACGTCCAGGAAGGCTAGAAGACTAGAGGTAATCCATTCCACCTGATTAAATCCAGTTCCATCCAATTTAATTCGATACATAAGACACTGGCCAAGTTGCAGGCCTCCGTAGAGGAGACCCATCAGTGTCAGAGTGGACCTGCAGCTCTCATGGGTTTGTCTAATAATCTGCCTTGTTTTAGTCCCTGTGGCTTCCCAGAATTTGATGACAATCGCTCTGTCCCACACTTCAAGACTGTTGGCGTGACTTCCTATGGCAGTACTGGACTCCAGCCTAGCTGCCCTGGGAAAGCTGGTCCTGGGCCTTCCTCCACCACAACTCAAGACGTAATTGGGTGTTTTACCACCTGAAACGCAAGCACATTCCACAGATTTCTATTAGTGTTATCAGCATCGTTATCTGATCTATCTGCATAGCAAGCTCAGGGGTTGTTACGATCTCAGTCACTGCGTTTACTCCCCATTAGTGAGTCCCTACAGACTCTGAATCTTGCTAAACATGACACACAAGGAGGTGATGGTGCTTGGTCCCTGGTCTGACCCCACTTGTGTTCTTTACATTAAGATGCACCCTGCCAGTTCCTGTGAATTTCTGCATTACTCTTTCGTTCGTCAGAATGGAGCTTCTTTAAAGTAACTCCGCTATACTCCGCTCGTAACCCAGCACAGACGTAGCGTCCAGCGCACAGAAGGCGCTTGATGAGGGTTACCGACGGTCGTGCAGCCACGTGGCTCACCAGCACCACGGCTACGCGTCGACTCTCCAGGCCCGTGTAGTTTCCGGAGTCCCGACACTAACGTACCTATATAAAATGTCATTTATTTTCATTAACTCCATGGGAAAAGTAAATGTATCCAATTAAACGTTCCCATCTAAGAAGGACTTGAAAAAATGGGTCATTGACCACATACATGATATTAGTGGAAGAGATTAAGACAAGTCTAGAATCTGGAAAGGATAAGTAGACTGCCCCTGTTTTGAGAAAGGAGTGGCAAAAAAAGAGGTAGAGATGACAGGATTCCAATACAGGTGGTGAGAAATGGTGGCAACACAGACAGAATCAAGGAAGCCCGTCGGAAGAGCATTATCAGATTGGAAGATTTTAGACAGAATTTATAGTCCTTCCCATGGAAAACAACTCTGGAATCATGGGGATTTATCAGAGCCAGCTTTTCAAGTAGGTTTAGCTCTAATGGAGGTTCACACAAGCTTCCGTAGTTCTCAGGGGTTTGTGGGCACAGGTAACACCTGGATCTGTAGTGAAGCTGCAGCCGCCTCCATCCCCACCAGAGACATTCTATGCGGAAGGGTGGCCGTTCATCACATCCATCACTAAAAGGCGTTCTGGGTGATTCGGAGTTAGCAGGCTTTAGGCCACAGTTTGAGAAACTTTGGATTCTGCTGTATCTAAGATTTTTATCCATTTATAATCGAGTTTATCCCCACCAAATATTTTATCCCTACCAAATAGAGACTTTCCTCATAAAATTTCTTAGAATCTACAAAAGTCAATTCTTCATGCTCTACATAAAGAAGAAAGTCAAAATCCCAGGTGCCTTGACTATTCCAGTTATAACCAGAGAAAGGAGAGAGTTTGCAGCCTCTCCCCATCACAGCTTATCACAGTACAAATCATCAATCTATACAGGGATACAGATGTTTTCACCATCTGCATTCCAATAAAAAATCCCTTCATAAAAAGATATGTGCATCAGGGATTCCCTGGTGGCACAGTGGTTAAGAATCCGCCTGCCAATGCAAGGGACACGGGTTCAATCCCTGGTCCAGGAAGATCCCAGATGCCACAGAGCTACTAAGCCCGTGTGCCACAACTACTGAGCCTGCGCTCTAGAGCCCACGAGCCACAACTACTAAAGCCCACGTGCCTAGAGCCCATGCTCCACAACAAGAGAAGCCACTGCAATGAGAAGCCCACGCACCACAACGAAGAGTAGCCCCTGCTCGCCGCAACTAGAGAAAGCCCACGCGCAGCAACGAAGACCCAACACAGCCAAAAAAGAAAAGATATGTGCATCAAAAAACAAAACAAAACCTCCACACAGATTCATGGTGTGCCCAAATAAATGCGACAATTATTACCAGAAGAAAATATTTTACAGAAAAATATATTTCAAAGGGCATATACTTGAAAGTTGATCACATTGTACTTAGTAAAGTTATTATCCAAAGTAATTAATAAACTCGACACAGCTTTGCTTGCATTCCACCCAAGGATTTAAAAGTGAAAGGAAGAGCAAGCTGGCAGCTGTGTAGGAAGGCTTGCTTCTGCATAAGAGGAGCTGGTGTAAATATGTCACAAGCCACCTAAGAAAGAGAACATGTTCTATTCACTCTGCATTCCAGGAACTTCACCTTTTCTAATGAAATGAAAAACAAGGAGAAGACGACAGAGGAGGAGGAGAATAGCTGTCCATCAGAGCAAAATATTTCCTTCAGAAATCTGATTTCAGATTTGTCAAGAGCAGGAAGAGATAACCGTCTTCAGGCTGTTTGACACCAAGGAGACGAGGAAGCCCACGTGACTGAAGGATGCACTGGCACCGAGGCTGGACTGCTTGCTGATCTTTTGTGCAGACCGTGGATCCCGCTGCCACACTGCCATCTGCTTTATTCTCTCACTTACATCATTTTCATAACATCTCGGTGTGACAGGCGGGGCGAAATAGCATCCATGTTTGGAGGCGCCTTTCTCTCCCCTGCAATACGTGGCACCCCTGTGTGGGTCCCACAGTGGGACCTCAGCCTGGCTACAAGCCAGTCAAGTATCTGTCTGTACAGCTCTATCCAAGCTCCCGGGCTTACAGTCACTTCCTCACCATCATGTTGCTCTCTGTTCTTAAAGCATCTTTGAGTGTTTGGGGAGTTATTTTGTTCATTTGTTTATGTTCTTACTAAATGTATGAGCCACATTCTTATCAGGACTCTTCTCTGAGCGAAGAAGTTCATAAAGTGTAGTGGACAGACCCATGGATGGAAGGATGAATCAATGGATGCATACGTGGATGGTGAAGGGATGAATGAACGGCACAGATAAACTTTTCCCAGATATAGAAAGCAAGTGAAACAGATTTTGCTGAAAGTAAGTAGAAAGTGTAAAAAGAGTTCTCTGGATGTCACTCAACAAGGAGACTGCTCTTCCTCCCTCTTACTACATCTTACCTCTGCACACTCATTTGTGACCCAGGATCACTCTCTCTGAAGACTGGATATCTTATCGAGCAAGAGAACTTACATAATTGTCCTCAAATCTATCAGAAAGACAATGGAAACGTTTCCTCCCGCTTTACTGAGCCGTATTTCACATGCCATAAAATTTACTCATGTACGGTATTCACACCAGCCTTTTCGGTGCATTCACAGGGTTGTGCAACCATCACCACAAACTAATTTTAGAACTTTCTCAGCACCCAAAAAGAACCCCATACACACTAGCATCATTTCTTGATGGTGCCCTTAGACATACAAGTTTTTAATTTTGATGATGTCCAGTTTATCCACTTTTTTTCTTTCAGTGTTTTTACTTCTGATGTCATATGTAAGAAACCATAGTCACGGAGGTTTACTCCCATGTTTTCTTGTGGGAGTTTTATTGCTTTAGCTCTTATATTTTGGGCTACAGTTCATTTTGAGTTGATTTTTGAGTATGTTTAAGAGGCAGAGGTCCAAACTCATTCTTTGCACGTGGATATCCAGCTGTGCCAGAACCATTTATTAACAAGACCTTTCTCTCCCCATTGAGTGATCTTGACACTGTTGTTATAAATCAATTCAGCATAAACATGAAGATTTATTTCTGGACTCTCGATTATATTCCAGCGATCTATATGTCTATCCTTACACCAATACTTCAACACCTTTATTACCATGGCTTTGCAGTATGTTTTGAAATCAGGAATGGTGAATCCTCCAACAATATTCTTTCTTAAAATTATTTTGACTGTTGCGAGTCATTGCCTTTTCATATGAATTTTACGAGCAGCATGCCAGTTTCTATAAACAACTCGCTAGCATTTTTATGAGGTTACAATGAATCTGTAGATTAATGTAGGGAGTACTGCAATCTTACTAAAGTTCAGTCTTATGATTCATGAAAACTGGTTGTCCATTTATTTTAAAATACTTTTAATTTCTTTCAAAAACTTTTGTGTTTTTCAGTATCTCATGTGCCCATGAGAAAAATATATTTTTTTCTGTTAAGTGTTGTGTCCTATATATGTCTACTAAGCCTAGCTGTTTCACAATGTTGTTTGTCTTCTATTTTCTCATCGATCTTCTGTCTAGTTGTTTTATCCATTACTGAAAATCTGTATTGAATCACCAACTAAATTGTTGACTTATCTCTCTCTTTAATTCTGTCCGTTTCTGCTTCATTTATATTGAGGATCTAGATTTAGGTGCATCTATGTTTATAACCATATATATTTCTCATTAGTTAACACCCTTATCATTATAAAGTTTGTTTTTTGTCTCTAGTAACAACTTTGTCTTAAAATCAATTTTGTCTGATTTAGTATTGCTCTCCCAGCCCCATTATCAGTTAAACTTTGCATTGTATACTTTTCCAACCTTTTATTTTTCAACTTGTCTCTTTAAATGTAAAGTGTTTCTTCTATAAACAGCATATTGTTGGATCATATTTATTTTTTATCCATTTTGCTAATCTCTGCCTTTGGATTGAGGCTTTTAGTCATTCAAATTTAATATATTACTAACGTATTTATAGTCATTTTGCTATTTGCTTTCTATCAATGCATGTCTTTTGTCTCTTTTCTTTACTCATCCATTCCTGCCTTTTTCTGCTTTTCAAGTAGATCTATTCTGGCATACATTTTAAATTTCCTTGTTGTTTTTTTAACTGTATTTTTTTTCAGTTGTATTATTACTGGGTGCCCTGGAGATGACAATTAACATTTCAACTTAAAACAATGTAGTTCACACTAATAATAATTTAATTTAAATATCATACAAAATCTTCGCTCTAATATACTTCTGTTTCTTCCCCACTCATTTGTATTATCACACAAATTACACTGTTATAACTTTAAAGGTCATCAAACTGTTTTATAATTATTGCTTTATGCAGTTATATTTAAAACAGATATGACAAAAAATACAAGCAAAAGTACATTTATACTGCTTTTCATTACAGCAGTGCACTGGTGCTTTTTCTTTGTATATATTTGAGAAATCACCTACTGTCCTTTCATTTTAGCCTGAAGGGTTCACTTTAATATTTCATATAGGGCATGTCTGCTAGTCTCTCGGTTTTTGGGTTTTTCTGCAAATGTTTTAATTTTTTCTTTGTTATTGAAGATGAGTTTAGCTGCATATAGAATTCTCAGTCAATAGCCTTTTTCTTCCAGCACTTTGAAAATGTCATCTTATGTCTTCTGGCTTCCGTGATTCCTGATGAGAAGTTAGCCATTAATCTTACGTATCCCTTGTACATGTCATTTTTTAAGTGTCTAAGGGTAGATCCATTTGAGTTTATTCTACCTGGAAATTGTTGAGTATCTTTAGGGTGAAGCTAATTTTTTTTTATCCAATTTGGGAAATTATCAGCCATTGTTTTCTTCAAATATGTTTTCTGTTCCTTTCCCTTTCCCTTTTCTTTCTGTAGGTGTGTATTTGATCACATTGTATGTGTGTGTATATATATACACACACATAAGCTTCACGGTGTCCCACACATCACTGAAGCTCTGTTCATTTTTATTCATTGCTTTTTCTTTCTGTTCCTCAAACTGCATCATCTCTACTGATGTATCCTTAAGGTCCCTGATTCTTTCTTCTGCTTGCTCAAATCTGTTGTCAAAGACCTCCAGTGAATTTTGCATTTCAATTATTTTACTTTACTATGCCAGAACTTCAATTCAGTTCTTTTTAAAATTATTTCTATTTATTTAGTGATATTTTTGAGTGAGACTTGTTTTATACTTTCCTTTCTTTAGACATGATTTCCTTTTGTCCTTTGAACATATTTATTAGGATTGATTTAAAGTCTCTTTCTACTAAGTCCCAAATCTGGGCTCCTTCATGGCATTTTTGTTGACTCCTTTCTTTCCCTTGTGCATACAGCATAATATTCTGTTTCTTTGCCTGTCTCATATTTTTTGTTGAAAATTAGATACTTTATGTATTATAACTTCTCTAGTGCCACCCCACCAAGTCTCTTGTCACTGTTGTTCTTGCTGTTATTTTACAACTCTCTTGAAAAAATACAGAATTTGTATTTCCTGAGGTCTGTGTCCACTGGGCTGTCTTCTAACATTGTCTTTTCAGTTCTTGTTACTATTTTAAAGTTTGGTTTCCGAGGAGGCACACCTTGGTCATTATAATTTACTGGTGAGCCAATGATTGGTTAGATTTCCTTAAGTGCCTTTCCAATATAGATCTTCCATCCCTGGGTGAGGGGGGTCTGTGTGTGAGGACATACTTTCCAACTTTAGCCAGTTTACAAGAGAGCTGTACCTCTCACTTCCTGCTTGTGCAGAGCCTTGAGGTCAGTCCAAGGTCAGTGATGGGTGCCTTCTCCTTTCTCAGATGTTTTCTGCACATTTACTCATCCTTTTAGATAAACAGGAATTGTCAGAGTTTTTTGATCCCTATCATGTTTTCCCAATAGAAACTGCAGCCTTAATTACCTACAGTATTACCAGACATTTTCTATTGTTTCTGTAATAATAAGGGGTAGACTTTTTATTTTGCCCCTCACCCCAAGATGACCTCTGAGTCAAACACTCTGAGATTTCCCAGGGAGCTGCAAATTTGGACAAAATATCAACTGTTCTCTGAAGATAGTGCTTTAATGGAGTTCTACAAATGGTCACATCTCTCCATTGTCTGCCATGAGTTTGGCTTTCAGCTACTGTGTCACTGAGCTACTGTGTGTGTGTGCTGTGGAGGGGAGAATGGGAATAGCTTTATGTTAAGACAGCTCAGAGCCTTCTGTCACACTGTGGTTCAATATTTTCTCTTGGACAGAAGATCTTCAGTTCATTCTGTGGCTTGGTTAACTGCCGAAGTTCTGAAATGGTTGATTTTCCTCATTTTGTCATATTTGTGTTGCTTCAGAGGAAAACTGAGTTCATCGAGGTCCTTACTCTGCAGTTCTGGAATTTGTTCCCCAGAGTAAACTTTTCAGGTTCCGAGTCTACCTCTCCCAGCATGAGTGCCTATAAAACCCTGGGCCCATGTTTATTTTTTCTCTTTGTAATTTCCCCAGGAAGATACGTTAAATATGTTTAAAGTTTTATAGAATTATATCAAAGTACCATTAAAAAGAAACACCATTTTTACCTGATTTTTGTACAGACAATTACTTTCACAGAAAGCCCTATTGATAAAATATGTATATATTCAGCCTCATCCTGAAGGTTATAGATTTAATAAAGAGAAATTTTACAAAGTAAAGAAGAAATCAATAAATTAAAGAAAGTTTCCAGGCAAACCTTCCACAAAGAATATGACTTGAGAAATGTGGAAGCAAATGAAATCTATGACATAGTTCTATTTTGCTCGTTCCTATTTTGAGAAAGAAGCCTTCTTAATCTTTGTAGTCTTCTACACATTCAGTGAATCACTCCATTAAAGAACAGTACTGTTTCTCTTCACCAAGATTAAATGCTCATAAGATTCTAATATGATTATAATCATATAATACATGATTACAATTATAATATTAAAAAATATTTAGTGAGCAAAGTGCTTGGGCTTGTATTAAGCACGTCTTTTTATTCAGATGCTTTGATATCTGGGCCCTGTTATCCTGGAAGGACTGCCCCTCCCAGGGCCAGCCAATTCCCAGATGTAGTAGATACCTCACCTCTCACCTGTGAGTGCACCTTTCATATTGAAACTAACCAATCCTGAGCCCACACTCCAACCACCTCCTCTATGGCTCTTGCACTCCACGTCACCATCCATCTGCCCTAATAACCCCAGAGCCAGGTACTAGGCAACTAGGGACAACCCTTCTGCCCCAGAGCCCACTGAAATATTCAAACCAGCCAATCCTAAGCCTGCTTACCTGCTTCCCCCTTCCTTCCCAGGAAAGCCCAAGAGAGACTCCTGCCCACTGCTGCCCCTCTCCTGCTGTTTCCTGATGGAGCCTGGTGCCTCCTCGTGTGGCCCCCATGGAGTGGCGTGTCCTCCGCTCTTGGGAACTGAGAGTTACAAGCCATCTTCTCCACGGCATGGTCTCCTGACCTGCTGGCCTCCCCATACCTGAATAATAATACAACCTGCACTGTAAAACAGGGCCTAACCTCCCAGCAAGTTTAATAACCTGACTTCCCAACCTCAGAGTCACTGCAACAAGATGAGACAATAACAGATACATAACCTGTCTGAAATGTTAACGTTTGTACAAATGTGAGGGATTAATATTATCAGGACCCTTCACTTTCCAGCGTTTTTGCGGTTCACACATTTTTTGCAGGCCTTGCCCAGTGTTGATTCTGGATACGGACAGAAGAGCGACAATATTTTTTATGTGTGCCTCAGGACCAAATTTCCATGCAGATCATTAAACAATCCATCCTCAACTCCCACACGCCATTAAAACACAGACAGTAAGACAAGCACAGCTGCACTTTCCTGCAAGAAGATAGGCAAACAGAAAATGAGATGCAGGCAACATCCATAGAAAAAGGCCAGTGTGTTCAAGATGTCTAAGCAGTAAAAACTGTTAAGTAAAAAAAAAGCACTTTTTTAGGTAGAATTAACATGTGTGTGGAAATAATCCATCTTTTGCCAACTTTATTTAACCTTCTTCCACAAATACATTAAATGTCGCTCTCACTCATAACCACCTGAATCCATCACATGCAAAGACTTACTTGCAGAAGATGTTGTGGGCCATATGCATGTACGTAACAAAGAGGCAATGAGGATAATAAAGCATTTACTCTCAATTAAATACACTCAATTAAAGGTAATATATATACAAGTTATCATGACAAAATATATGATCTCTTACTAAGTATTGTCAATTGTTATCTTTGGAATGACTTTATTTTTATTTCTTTAACACTCATGATAACATGTAGGCCACACACTATATTTTCATTGTTCCCTAGTTGAGAGTGTAAACTTTCCTTTTTTGTTTTAAAGTGTAATAATTATGATTAACAGTATGAATAAATAAATTTTAGACACTTACTAGGATGTATCTTTTGGATTATTCATATCCAAAAGAAACAACAGAAAATACATATATGACTCTACCTGGCATTTCAGTATATTTTCTGTTGCCAGAAATAAAACAAACAAATAAAATATAATTCAATCTGGTTTTTGCAATAAAGGGGATTTATTAGCTCGAATAAACAGCAAGCCAATGGGCAGGGAGGGAGTCTTCGCGCGTGGTTTAATTCAGCGGAGCAATAACATCATAAAGATTCCAGTCTTTGTTCATTTCCTCTGCTTTGCATCATGTGACATCAAGTTCATTCCAATGCCAGCTCCCCTTTTAGTTCCAAGTAGCTAAAGGGCTACTTGCTTTTACATCACCTACTTCTAAGGATGGAGGATTTCTTCTGGAAGTTATTTCAGGAGACTAAGGAAGCTTTTTATTTGTTTCTCTAAAGACTCCTGACATCCCTACACAGACACTATTGGACCACGTGGGGTCACATGGCAATCACTACAACAGGAAGTGCTGCCGGTGGACGGGACGGCGGTACTGAGACACTGGTCCCTTTCCACAGTCAAGATGGGGTCCCCTTCACTGAAAGGAAACGGGCTGTGTGGGGGTGGGGCAGTGAGGGAGCTTAACAAGGGAAGGGGAAGAGGCGGGGGTGTTAGATGGGCATGCACAGGATCCACGGCAGATCTACACTAAGTACAGATACTCTGCATCCTGACGAAAACCTTAACTCCCAGTAACCGTGACTTGCCATTGTCACCCTGCTGAGTTTTAGGAAACCACCAGCCTTTGTTACAAATATTTAAAGTGACTATGTTTGCCAAGTTTACTAGGAATTCCAGAATAAACATCCTTTGGAGCTTAGTAATTCCCAATTCATGTGAAGTTTGTTGACCTAATGGAGATAAATCCTTGGGGCAGAAGGGAGGATAGAATTTAAGCAGTTGTATTATCACTATTACAACCACTTACGCTGTTATGCTAAAGCTTTGTGTGCATTATCAAAATCATTAATGGCGGATGCATATTACTCTAATAAAATACCAGAAATTCAGGTTAAAGGACTTTAAATAATGTTCCTAGGACTACATGATCCCAATATATATGCTGCTAACCACTACCGTAATGTGTACCCTTCTGCAAACGTGAAAATCAAACAGGAATAAAAGTTCTAAATAATTTTGAATCTTTGGCAAAATCTTTTATGTGGAGCAATAACCCTATGTCAACCACGATGAAATTCACTTCCCCCGACTGTTCTGGGTCAGGACCAGACTCTGGGAATAGAATGGAGACGCCTGGACCCATGACTTAATTCTCACCGATGGTGCCAAGTGAGCAAGCAATTTTCATTTGTGCATTTTCCAGAAAGAAAATGGCCAAAGCCTTTTTATCCCCCTGGAGGCATTAGCACAATGTTCTAATATATGCAAGGATAGATCCTCTCGCAGAAAAAAAGGAAAATATCAAGTAATTTGGCAATAAAAACATCTTATCTTCTAAATTGAATTTTCTTTTAAAAGGAAAAAATAAACTTTACACACTAATCTTGCTTTTTTTTTTTTTTTTTTAATCTTGCTTTTTAATTAAAGGAAGACAAATAAATCTTTCCAAGGTAATTGCATCAAAATTTTGAAATGTATTATTTTATCTGTGAACTCAAATTTTATGTTTTAAATTAAATAAAATAGAAATTGTTTAGTACAGGTACTTAATGAAAAAATGGTAATTGCTGCTAGATTCCACGAAGATTTTCCTAAAGCATTTGTTTTTCCCATAAGACCACTGCAATTATTTGGGGGGAAAAGCATTAATATTTAAACTTCAGTATTTAACATTTATATTTTATGTAATGAGAAAAAATAATTTCCTTGCCCTTTGTTTATTTTATATAAACAAATATAAAATGTCATTACACTTTTTATATAACTGCCTTATTGAGATATAATTGATATACCATTAAATTCACCTTTGAAGAGTGTACAATGCAGTGGTTTTTAGTGTATTCATACACTTGTGCAACCATCACCACAATCTAGCTTTAGAACATTATCATCACCCCAAAAGAAACCTTTGTACCTATATTAAGCAGTCACTCACCATTCCCCCATCCCACTAACCCGGGGCAAACACTAATCTACATCCTGTCTTTATAGGTTTGCCTATTCTTGGCATTTCATACAAATGGAATCATACAATATGTGATCTTCTGTAACAGCTTCTTCCATGTAGTACAACATCAGGTTTGTCGTGTTGTAGCAGGTATCAGAACGCCATTCCTCTTTATGGCTGTTCAATGTTCCATTATATGAGTATCCACAGTTTGCTTATCCATTAATCTCTTGATGGATTTTTGGTTTGTTCCCACCTTTTGGTCATTGTAAATAATGCTGCTATAAACGTTTTGTACAAGTTCTTGTCTGAATATATGTTTTTATTTCTCTTGGGTATATACTCGGTTGTGGAATTTCTGGGTCATAGGATCACTTTCATTTTGTTATTATGACAAATAATGCTCAAATCTACCAAATTTGGAGGAGGTTTTGTGTGTAATCTCTTTAAAAAGTTTAAGAATTGAAACCTGAACAAGGCTCACAGCAAACTGAGCCATTCCCCTAATACTCTTACATTTATTTACAAAACAAAGGGAAAAAGTATACTAAGATATTAAAATTATGTTCACGATTTTTTTTGTTGAACTTAAATGACTGTTCATATTATAAAATATTGTATGTTTTTAGTTGAAAATACTCCAATCACCTTACTGAGAAATAGTCAATACTAAAATTTTCAGTCATTTTTTCTATTTCTTTAACAATTCCAAGAGTTTTTAGTTGGATGTACTCTTTTTACATTTACTAAAATTTTGACCATTTTTACTCCAACCGCCAACAGAGGAATCTTCTCACTGAATCATATTTCAAATTAACAAATTTTTATATATCTGTGTATGTGTGGCAAGGGGTACAAAAAACCTTAAAAATAAAAATAAATTTCATCACCAATAACTTAGCTTTAGTCACACTGTATACAAGTATGAAACATTAGGAATATAGACAAATAAGGGATATCACCCATGTCTTCCAGAAGGTCACATTTTATCAATAGCTGAGGAGACAATACAAAGAAAAAAAGATAGGAAAAAAGAAATGCAGTAGACTGTCTTGAGGGCTAAATAGTCATGACATTATGTTCCTATATTCAGAGGAGGACAAAAACATCTGAAGTTAGGTCTTTTTAAAAATATCTATTTTGGGGGACTTTGCTGGTAGTCCAGTGGTTAAGACTTCGCCTTCCAATGCACGGGGTGCAGGCTCGATCCCTGGTTGGGGAGCTAACATCCCACATGCCCCTCGGCCAAAAAACCAAAACATAAAACAGAAGCAATATTGTCACAAATTCAATAAAGACTTTAAAAATGGTCCACATCAAAAAAAAAAAATCTATATTTTGATGCATCACTTTCCTAAATGTTTTAATCTCATCACTTCAATTTGCACCTCTGTTTCTTCATAGTCTCCAGTGTTATTCAGTTAACAGAATTTTTCAATATAATAAAATATCTAGAGCTGGAGGTGCCAAACACGTGACAAGCACGACAAGAAACGAGGTACCAGCTGGAAGGAGCGCCAGACCTCAGTTCTTGGCCTGAAGCGTGGCTTCACTGCCCGTGTCACCTTTGGCAGGCACTCAGTCCCTCTGAGCTGGGTGTGCTTATCACACAGCGGGGTTCAGGTCCCCGCCTTCGTCACGTAGGGGTTTATAAACCGAATAAACTGATACTTGTGAAATGCCTTTGTTAACTGTAACTTCTGTTGCGAACAGCTGTTTAACCTTGAACAAACCACCTGCTTTGGCACAGGACGCTGCTTCTCGACCTTGACAGGGAGGCTGTCCCCATCCTTCTACAAGCTGTAATCCGTTCACAACTTAGACCAGAGCCTTCCCCTGGTTTTACAGCTCTCTCACTTACATTCTGTTCTGAACACGCCAAAGGAGGCCTGCCTTGTGCCCACAGAGCCTGAGAGCTGTTGGTACCAGCAGTGATGGTGAGCCAGAGGCATCAACGAAATTAGATGATAAGGTGTCTGGAAAGAAAATGAAAGGAAAAAAAAAAACAGCTTTGACAACTGTATGACTTGGCAACTATGCTCTGATGCTTTCAAAGGGCCAAAAGTTCCGACAGGGTGAAACAGTTCTCCTTCCGTCAGCTAAAATAAACAAATTTGTATGCCACCACCGCGAAGGATAACCTCTTTTCCAAATCTGCAGCAGACTAGCAGGAATGGAATGAAGCACATTAAACAACTAGCAGGATGCAGTTATTTCTGACTATAAAGCACAACCTCTGGTCTCTTGTACATTTACGTGACACTAGGGGCAGGAAAGAGTAAAAGCTTGGTTTATTGGAGCCAAGGCGAATATGTGATATTGCTTACAAGAAGCAGCACAGAGTCTGTGATATCTGCGTTATGGGCATGCATTTCTCAGGTCAGGCTCAACACTGAAGCTTCTTTCTTTTCACAAAAATATAAGGCTACCGTGATGTCACAGATGAAGAGGCATTTGGAGGGATAAAGAAGGACGTGCAGAGCTAAAACACAATATGAGAAACAGAAAAACATTCCAGGGTAAAGGAAGGAGCAGGCATGTTCTGAGCGCGCACAAACTCTTTCAGCATTTCTGTTATTTAAAAACTTGGAGGAATTGGAATTGATAGAGTTTTAGGAATATAGTTGATGACACCTGGGCTTAACATCTGAACTGGGAACAATGGCAGTGAGGAAAAGGCTGAAAACTCTTTGCTGCAGATACTAAAAGCCCAGGTCTAAGCAAGCAATCACTTCAACACAAACGGCAAAAGGCAAGAACAGAAGCAGACCTTGGAGCTTGAAATGTGAAAAGAGGGCGTCTGGACAGCTTGGCACAGTGCTAGTGATTATGGCCAGCAGTAAATGGAAAACGTTAAGTGCATGAGGAGACTTTCTCCCGGCCATAACAGGCTACGCTTTCGCTTGCCTCGCAGTGAAGAATAATTAGACGTTAACACCACCTACAATTAATTGATCAATTCAACAGTATTTAAGGCCAGGAAGCAGTCTGGGCACTGGGGATACAGCAGGGAACAAAATAGGGAAAAAATCACCCTGGTTCTTTGGGAGCATGTGCCCTACTGGGGGAGGCAAATAAAATGGTTCAGTGTACGCAGTACGCCAGCTGACGACAAGCGCTATGGAGAAAAAGCAGAAACTGGGACTAGGAAGCAGGGGCACGGTGCCGGGGCAAGTGCTCGTCTCAGAGAGGAGGCAGAGAAGGCCTGGCTGTGAGGGCACACATGTGCGCAAACATGTGCGGAAAGGGTGCTCAGGTGGACAGCACAGCAGCGCAGGCCACGGGGGAAGAGGAGGCCGCTGTGTCCTGGAGAAGGCGTCACGGGCTGGGCTGCGGCTCTGCTCCAAGGCAGAAGGCTGAGCAGGCAGACCCATCGCAGCCACTGGGAGAGCTGGGGAGAAAGTCACCGCGAGATACTGCTCAGACGTGACTGGAGTTGATTTTAATAAGTTCACGTTGGTTATTGTGTTGAGAACAGAGTGGAGAGGGGTGGACAAAGACAGAGACAAAAACCCCGTCCGGAGGCAGAATTATAACCCAGGCAGATGCAATAGTAACAGCAGAGGTAGTATGACATGGTTGGATTCTGGTATGTTTTGAGAGAAGAGATGCTCTCTCAGTGGACTAAATGAAACATGGCAGAAAGAAGAAAGATTTTGGCTCCAACAAGTGGAAAGCTGGACACAACTTTTTTAAATGCAAAAGAGAAGCTTTGAAAGGAACAATCAATAATAAGGTTTGGACATCTTAATTTTAGTACGGTTTTTGGGCATCCAAAGAGCTAGGTTGAGCTGTATCTACATGAAGCTGGATTTAGGGCCAATATCTTGAGTGAAGATGCAAATTTCACAGTTAGTGTAGTTTTTCAAGACATGAAACTGGATGAAATAAGAGATGTCCAAGGATTGACCCCCAGGACTCTTCAAGATATCAAGATCAAAAAGCAAAGAAGGAACTCCTCTCCTCCAAAAATCTAAGGAAGAGTAACAAGTGAGACTGGAGGAAAGCTGCACTCCTCTTTTTTCTGGAAGTCGAGTGACAGAATATTTCCAGGTGAGGACGCGAGCGACTGTAACAAGTCTGCTAACACCTGCCTCACTGACACCCGCCAGGACGAGCACTAAGAACTGGTCATGGTTTTGACAACACAAATCTCGGTGTTGACACTGGAACGTTTCGGCAACGGGCTGAGGGAGACATATGACTTGAGTGGTTCATAATGACACCGGAATGGGAAGGAATTGGAGACAGGAAGCAGAGGAATAAAGTGGTAGTTCAAGAAAATCAAGAAAGTTAGGGGCTTCCCTGGTGGCGCAGTGGTTGAGAGTCTGCCTGCCAATGCAGGGGACGTGGGTTCGAGCCCTGGTCTGGGAGGATCCCACATGCCGCGGAGCAACTGGGCCCATGGGCCACTACTACTGAGCCTGCGCGACTGGAGCCTGTGCTCCGCAACAAGAGAGGCTGCGACGGTGAAAGGCCTGCACACCGCAATGAAGAGTGGCCCCCGCTCGCCGCAACTAGAGAAAGCCCTCGTACAGAAACGAAGATCCAACACAGCCAAAAATAAATAAATAAATAAAATGCTGGCTTAACTCTTAGAGAGTTTAAAAAAAAAAAAAAAAAGGAAAGTTAAATTTTTTGGTGGAAAAAGTTGTCTGTGTGCTTACGGGGATAAAGGATAAACCACGGGGATTAAGGATAAACCATGGGGATTAAGGATGCCGTGGATAGAGGGAAGAACTGCTGGGGTGATGCCCTTGAATAGGGCAGAGAGATGATATAATATAATATATGTTACATTATGTATTATTATATATATATATATAATTAGGTTTAAAACATGTAGAGTTCTCATTCCACGGTGCTAGTTTATATAGAGAACAGCTTCACGGACTCACATATTTGCCTGGTTCAGGTAAATCCAAGTTCAGTTTTACGTTGTCAAGTGATCAACTGAGTAAGTAGCGCACAGAATGTTACTGTTACAAAGGGTAATCATATTTTAGACGTGCCACTCATTACACACACGGTGGATAAAATAAGTGGATTAAGTAAAACTAGTTTAGCGTTGCCAGTCTAAAAAGTATACAATACTGACTTCCATCTTCAAATTTAGACCAGAAAGAAAGAAACTTTCCTAAGTCCCTATAAATATCAAGGTGCTAGATATTAAAAATTTGAGGGTTATGAGAAATGATGGTTATTCAAACTACGCCCCTACTCACAGTACTGAGTAGTGACAGCACTGACAGTAGATCTAGATCATTTCTGGGGGCAAATTTTAATACACATTTTGATTATCATTAGGTCATTACTCCAAATAATTGTATTTTTTGAATGGTTAGTATTTTAAGAAACACTGTGTTCTATTTATTTATAAGGGTTTTATTGTTTTAGAAAGTGTATTCTGTATTTTAAGTGTGCCCTTACTGCCAAGCTTTGGAGTAACAAAATCATTCTCTCCAACATGTAACGTGAGGCTCGTAGATAAAATTAGAACGGAAGGAACAGGAGAGGACAAGGACATGAGAACGAAGACCTCTTTCTTTTGAGGATGTTTCAGCAAATGGCGGGGAGGGAAAAGAACACATACGGCTTCTTTTTACCAGTTCACCTTGATACATTTATACAGAATAATGAGCAGCAAAATCCTCATTCCCAAGATTTGTAACACTGCAGGTACTTTGGCATGTTCCTATTCCCTTGAAAAATCTTAGCACTTGGAGGAAATAAAGCAGCTGTTGTAAATAGTAACTACAACCTTCTATTTTATTTAGTTTTATGAGTAAATTTGGGGAAATAAGATGAAATAAATGAAAAGGGCTAAGTGGCTTGTTTTCTAAATTGACAAAACAAAAGAATGCAAATTGAACATTAAACTGAATAATATCTATTTTTCCAGGGTTCGGTTACTCTTTTGAATTTCTAAAGCCTTTTTTCTCTTCAAATTTAGAGTTGACACATTTTCCCTGTAGTTATACACCCTGACTGTCAGAGTGAATTTGTAGATTCAGTGGAACTCAGACAATGTTTACGTTTAAAGGAATGGGCATTCAGGTCTAGAAAAGCGTTGTAACTCTAGGGCAGGAGCACCTTGACCATCTACTACGAAGACGCTGAATAAGGGCGTTCACGGAGCAGAGGAAAGTGATGGGCTGCTGGAGAGGCAGTAAGTGAGGCCTGAGCCCACAGGCCCGGCCGCGAGCTTTGAGGACACAGCAGCAGAGACCGTTTGAGAGGCGTTCCTTATCCAGCACAGACCACAGACGATGGCATCTATTTTGTCGGTATCCCAAACATTTTTGCTACAGTATTCTTTTATACTGACCAGATAGCGTGTCTGTGTTGGGTGAGGGGGAAACTCGGACGGATAAATGTGCAAAATCCCTGAACTGCTGAAAGCTACTGGAGAAAAGTCACACGGCTGCGCGCTGATGCCACCATTGTTTTATGGTTTCCAAACTCAACTGGGCTCTCAAACTCTGCCCACCAATCCTTCTGCATCAATATTGTCTCCAGTCCTCAGCAGGCGTATCTTCCGATTTCTCCATTCTTCTTAAAGTTATAACCCTGTAGCCATATTTATTCTCAGAAAATAATCTTACTTCCCATTTTCCTTTAAAAAGCCATCTAAAAATAATATCCTTACTATTTAGCCCAAATCCAACAAATACGTAGGGAGCTGCGTCCATCTTTTCTTTTTAAATTTTCTGTTTTACACTATATTGAGTGGCCTTGTTTAATTCAAAATCAAACTCTTCATCAGACTTTGCATTTTTCTACTCTGGAATTTTTGAAATCTCATCAATCAATCATTTCCATTGCTCTTATTTCATTCATATCTCCCTTTCTCAATCTCTGGATTCTCTCATCTTAAAACAAAAACCAAGTACAAACCATCTTACTATTGGACCTCAATATTCATATTTAAATGATGAGGTGATATTGCTAGGCAATTACTACCTTTTTTTTTAGCACTTACATCTACGTTAAAAGATCTACAACACTTTGAGGTAAGAAAGTATACTTTACTGCTTCTTAAGATCTGGGATGATTCTAAAGGAAATCAAGAAGTGTCCATTATTATCTTTAATAAACTATCTTTGACTTCTCCTCTAACCCACTCAATGTCTTGCACTCCTGACTTTTCTATCATAAACCCTGTCATCTTTCATCTCATTACAATGAAGTGTTCTCTAGGTTCAGAGGGAAAAAAATGGGTATTACTATTAAAAAATGGGGGGATTATATTAGATAAGCTTTAACAGTTTTTCAACTTTGAAGTAATGTTATTTCATTAGATTATCTTAATTCAATGCACAGCTCTTTATAATGTTCCTTAGTAAGAAAAATGATCTTGAGAATTATGCCTAATATTAGATGGACAGTAGAAAAGAATTTATTTTTTCACATCCCATTTATACCATCTAAACACAGTGTACCATGAAAAAATAATTTTTATTTGTATATGCATAAGCTTACATATATATGTATATATCTCTATATCTATCTATCCACACATCCATAACAATTTAAAGCACTGAAAAGGGCATGTAGTAAAATTCAGTAAACTACAGATGGTATGATGAATATCCTGGGGAACTAGAATCCTATGTTTTTACAGGGAGAGAGTAGAAAAGAGTACGGAAGGAGAAGTTTCGCCGCATGTTTACATGTATAAGAAATCAAAGTTGTTTTCAATAGGAATATGATGGTTCATCTGACATTTTACCCATTTGCTAACCAACACCACCCTCTCTTCAACAAAGAGTCCACAGAAAAGTGTTATCCTCACCTTAGGATAAAAAGACCTTCAAGTATTCATCCATAAGGATGTAATAATTGTAAATGCATACATACATACATGTAAGCATACATAAAATGGCTAGTTTTTTCTTCACAAAGTAAGAGATTTAGAGCATGTAAAATGTACATATGGATAACATATTCCTGCAGAAATACTCTGCTTTCTAGTTTCCAATGTCTATATGTATTTAAGGTCTAGCCAAGAGAGCAAATGCAAAATCACAACATAAATACCACTGCTGGCATTCACAAAAAGCTGATTTTAGCATTTCTGTGGGCTTCTTATTTACTAAGAATAAATTTTTAGCATTACATTTTGAATTATGTCTGTAAATTAATGGTTAAGGTAATACATAAAACCTAATTGTTCTCAAGAGGTCTATTAAAAGGTGAAATCCACTTTTACCCTACAGGGACAGTAAAGTGTTTTAGTCAGGACTGACAGTACTTAGTATTTAGAATTCCACCTTTCTTCTAATGTCAGGCAGTCTCATGAAACCCAATTTAAAGTTTCTTCCAACGCTTCCCATTGGTCAGTGCAAACATGTGGGAGTTTGTTTCCAGTTAACTAGTTTTCTAAGGCTCTCTGTGTGCACTTAGGACTTTTACCCATCAAGTTTTCCTTTACTATTTAGGCACAAGTAATGCTAAAAGTTAATATGCTTCAAATCTAGTATTGTGGAAATCTATGTAAAAAAATCCCATGTAATAAAATATTGGCTTTCAAGCTATATTTGAAGTAAAAACTCTCTCTCCCTCCAAAAAATATGTTGTGATATTATGACTTATAATAAGAAATATATATTTGACCTTTGCCCCCTTTTCTGGCTCAGAGCTCCTAAAACCCTTGTAATTCCTTAAGTGATAAGAGCAATAAAGGTGTCTCGATATCCGTAACAAACCCCCTCCAACCACACCGGAGTTTATGTTAATGGATCACCTTTGGACAGCACCTGAGGATGGGACTGGTTGCCAGGGGAATCAACCATGTGACGAGATGGCTGGAATTTCCAGTCCCACCCCACTGACCTCCGGGAGGTCAATCACCAATGGCCAGTTATTTAACAATCAGGCTTATGTAATTAAACCTCCATAAACATCCTAGAGGACGAGGTTCAGAGGACCAGGTCGATGAACCAGTGGTGATTCTGGGGGAGTGTGATGCCCCGAACAGCATGGAAGTTCCGTCCCCAACCTACTTCATTGCCCTGTGCATCTCTTCCATCTGGCTGTTCCCGAGTTACACCCTTTTACAATAAACAGGTAAGCTGGCAAGTAAACCGGTTTCCTGAGTCCTGTGAGCAGTTCTAGCAAATTAGTTCAACCCAAGGAGGCAGTTATGAAAACCCCTGATTTGTAGCCAGTTGGTCAGAGGCACAGGTGACAACCTGCACTTGCGATCAGCGTCTGAAGTGGGGCGTCTTGTGGAGCTGAGCCCTCTGCCTGTGGGATCTGTCACTCTCCAGGTAGACAGTGTCAGAATTGAAGTTAATTTGTGGGATACCCGGTCAGTGCCCACTGAGAGTTGGAGAATTGCTTGGTGGTGTGGAAAAAACACACTGTAAGTAGTTTCAGAATTGGAGTATGTCAAATCCTAACAGGTAAAATCACTGAAAGTCAAGATGCTGTGGTGGGTTTGCTGACGCTGAGTGTAGGGTCATTGCTGTCCTGCCTCCTTTCAGCTCGCTTGCCTCTTCCACCTACATGCCCTGATCTACACTACAACATGGCACTATTTCTGAAAATTCCTTATTTTCTTACATTCACAGTTTGAAAACCATTACAATAATGGTATTTGAGAGTTCTCCTCCGTAGGGACTTCCCTGGTGGTCCAGCGGTAAAGCATCTGCCTTACAGTGCAGGGGATGCGGGTTCGATCCCTGGTCAGGGAACTAAGATCCCACATGCCATGGGGCAACTAAGCCCGTGCGCCACAACTACAGAGCCCACACGCTCTAGAACCTGTGTGCCACAACTAGAGAGAAGCCCACGCACCACAATGAAGAGCCCGTGCACCGCAATGAAAGATCCCGCGGGCTGCAACTAAGACCCGAGGAAGCCAAAAATAAATTAAATAAATAATAAATCTTTAAAAAAATAAATTACGAAAAGAAAGTTCTCCTCCTTAAACATTTGGAAATCTGTACTAGGTAACTCCATGAGCACAGGTACTGTATGTACAAGTTTTAGGGCTGCTCACATCCTGTTCTGGCTTATGGACTGCATGCTGTAAAGGGGCATGGTAGGAGGTATAATATTAGACAGGTGTAGTAGGAGAAAAAATTTCCACATTCCTTATTTACCAATATCAACTAAGGCCAAATGGAATTATTTCAGGTAGAAATTTGGGGCTAACCTTGAATTTCAATCCCCAACGTGTTATAGAAGTCTTTTCTTATCCATTTCTAATGTGCAGGTGTTTTTATCATTTAATTTGGGCTGTTTTGAGTATGCACCATACCCAAAACCCTGTTCTGACGAAAGCTGCTACGCAGAAGACTGTTAAAAGTCATTAATTATGCACAGTGCCAATGATCTGCTCCATGTAATGCATCCAGCTTAACCACAGCTGATTTAATCGAGGATCAGAATTTTATATTTTGGGGGGATCTGCTATGTTCTGAATGTATGTTTCCCCTCAAAATTCATATGTTGAAATCCTACTGCCCAGCATGATGGCATTAGGAGGTGATGAGATCATGAGGGAGGAGCCCCCATGAATGGGATTAGTGTCCTTATAAAAGGGGCCTGAGAGATCCCTGGCCCCTTCTGCCATGTGAGGACACAGTGAGAAGCTAGCTGTCTGCAACTGTGAAGAGGGTCTTCTCCAGACCCTGACCATGCTGGCATCCTGGTCTTGGTCTTCCAGCCTCTAGAACTATGAGAAGCAAATTTCCATTGTTTATAAGCTTCTCAGTCTGTGACCCTTGACCCCATCACTCTATACAGGTTGAAACTGCAACTTTTATGAAGTGCTCTTTAATATTTCAACAATAATTTTGTGCTGCATTTGTTTTAAGAAACAAGCTAACTCTGCCTACTTCAAGACTTCACAAGATTTTAAAATCCTGTACTATTGGGCCAGTTAACAGACATGCAAAAAGTACTTTTTGTAGAGATTTATCTTTAAATTTAAAAAAAAAAAAGGTAAATGAACTACAGTCCACGTAAAGCTAAATTCCCGTTCTATCTGATAAAGGAAACTGAAGAAAGGTTTTCAAGAACAGGAGTGGAAAGATGCTTTGAAGGAACAAATGAAACATTAAAATCAGGGTTGATCCATTTGAAAAAAAAGTGGAACAAAACAATCACCAGTTTCCTCTTTGATTCAACGTCTGGATCCTGACAACGACCACAGGCAAGTGGGAGGCAAGGAGTGTCATTTAGGAAAACATCAGCATCTTCTCCACTTATACCAGTTTAAGTGTTTACACAGTTTCCTTCAATTACAAACATTTAGTCTTTTACTAAGTCTTTGCTGCTTAAGAATGTAACATTATCAAATCAACTCACCTTTCCTGAGAGTCCCCCAGCCAAAATTTCTAATGGTATTTATTGTGTGGGAAATTTGCCATTTCGTTAATGAAATCAGCTACACAGAAATTCTTAAAGTTGTACAACAGTTAGCATGGTAATCTTGTCCTATTACAAAGTGTCAGTTCTTCAATTTACTTCCCTTGGAATTTAGTGACAGTTTTGAAAAAAAAAAAAAAAGAACAAAACACAGTCATTTAGCAAGATAAGTTACACATTAAGGTTTAAGACATCAGGGAAAAGTTTATCCCTCAAGTCGTTCATTGAATGTTATAGGAAATAATTTATAATTGACCTCCCTCCAATCCAAGAAAATTACACTGTTTAGAAGTAATAAAACAAAAGTTGGTCACAGCATGAGTTATATTTTTAAATGTTTGTGCTTTATTCCAAATCAATTTGTTTTAAAATCCACGGCTTGGAAGCTAAAATGCCCCCAAAGGAAACCAGTGGTGTGGAGTCAGAGAAAAGTGGGCTGGAAGGGAATAGGACAGAACTGCCCTCCCAGTGACACAGGGAATCTGCACAAGCCCAAAGCACGTCCCAGCAGGGCCTCAGGGCAACAGCCCACCCCATTCAACTCACTGTGGTCAAATCTCCTCAAGAATAAAACTGAACTAGAGGACTTTCCTGGTGGCGTAGTGGTTAGGAATCTGCCTGCCAATGCAGGGGACACGGGTTTGAGCCCTGGTCCAGGAAGATCCCACACGCGGCGGAGCAACGAAGCCCGTGAGCCACAACTACTGAGCCCGCGTGCCGCAACTACTGAAGCTCGTGCACCTAGAGCCCATGCTCCGCAACAAGAGAAGCCACCGCAATAAGAAGCCTGCGCAACGCAATGAAGAGTAGCCCCCACTCGCTGCAACTAGAGAAAGCCCACGCGCAGCAATGAAGACCTAATGCAGCCCAAAATAAAAATTAATTAATTAATTAATTAAAAAAAAAAAACTGCACTAAAGTTCCAAGTCTCAAGTGGAGCAGAGCTCTCTGCACACTGTGGAGGGGGGCAAAGGACCGCAAGTCTGATAACTGGTTTCCTGCTACACTTCTCTCCTGCAAACCTTCTAAAAGCACCAGGACACAGACAACCTGTGCTGGAGCCTCGGTGGTTCCTTCTACAATGAGAAGGTTTGTGTCTCCCTCAGCAGATGGGTTTGGGTCAGAAAGGCACGAACAGTAAGATACTGGCCACTTAGCACCATCGTGACCCACGTTATCTCACACATGCTACTTCACCTACTTATTCAAGTTCATGTATCTCATACATTTCTCAATAATACAAGGCCAATATGATTAATTAGAAAGTATTTAGAGATTCAAAAAGAAAATAAAGGATTCCTTAAATATATAACATGCATATTCCTTGTATCAAATGTCTGAATTTAGTCTTTCTATTGAACTCAAAATAAACAATAAATTAGGAATTTGGGATTGACATATATAAAATAGATAAACAACAAGGACCTACTGTATAGCACAGGGAACTCTACTCAGTATCTTGTATAGAGAAAAAGAATCTGAAAAAGAATATGTATCTATGTATATGTATAACTGAGTCACTGTGCTGTACACCTGATACTAACACATTGTATATCAACTAAACTTCACTAAAAATAAATAACAGTGAATACAAATATTTTAAAAGGAATAAACAATACTGTACGCGTGACTCACATTAAATATACGATTTTACAAAAACAAACAAAAAAATAGATGTATGATTTTACAAAAAGGTTACCTGAACTTTGAATTACAAATTATCTGACCTTTACACTTGATGTTTCCACAGCTATCTCCTTAACAGAGACTAATCAGAAAACTTCTATGTTAAAATTTTCCCTTGTCAGTTGGGGTTAAGTTTCCATAAAATATAATTACCCGTCAAGGACAAGCTGCCAGGCACCAAAGTGACTCCGGGAGTGTGGAGAGACTGGACGGTTCAGGGGCCCGAACCCGCGGGTATAAACGCCCCTCTCCCCGAGGCGTCTCCTTGGGGAAGCGTGAGAAGAGCCAGTATTTATGGAGGTTCAAGTCTTACCTAGACAGCTTTTCAGCCTTTGAAAAACCACATTAAAGTATACAGAGAGCGCACTATTAAGCGCCTTTTATTTAGAAATTAATACGTTCCCAACTTACATGAATGGAGTTACATGGACTGAACCACATCTCCCGCCTCTTGTGGTTTTATCCTGACCCTGGGGTGTTAATCACTGGACATAAACATGAGCCAATACACGTCCATTTGATGCTGTTTCTCAAATAAAACCAGACGAGACCTAATGTAGACCAGACTGAGTCATCTGTTTCCTCCAGGTCAGTAGGAGAGAAGGGAAAACTCTAGTCCTTCCTCACGTGCCTGTCATTTGATATGTATGAACACACACGCTGTTTATTACATATTATATATAAGTATATATCACACAAGCAGTGTGCACACGTCCGCACGGTTATAAATACACGCTGGTTATTATACGTTACGTGTACACACGTGTCACCCACGCAACGTGCGTGCGTGCGTCCGCACGCCTAGAAACGCACGCTGGTTATACGTTACGTGTACAAGCGTATCACCCACGCAGCGTGCGTGTGTCCGCACGGCTAGAAACGCACGCTGGTTATCATACGTTACGGGTACAAACGTATCACCCACGCAGCGTGCGTGCGTCCGCACGGCTAGAAACGCACGCTGGTTATCATACGTTACGTGTACACACGTGTCACCCACGCAACGTGTGCGCGCGTCTATGCGACTGTAACCCCAAGTCTTTCCCGCCCTCGCATCTCCCGCGCGGCTCTCTTCCCGGGGACGGGACGCCCTGGGATTGCGGCCCCGCCCGCTGGGACCCGGAACTCGCCCCAGGACTTCCCTCGTGAAACCAGCCTTTTCTAAACCCACGAAGCACTTACATTCTCCCGGTTACTGCGCTTCACTCACACACAGCTGCGGAGAAGCCGGAGCCCCGCGCCGGCGCCAGCAGTGCGAACCGACCGACGCGGCCCCGCCCCGGCCCACCGCCTCCCGGGTCCCCGCGTCTCCCGACTTAAGTGCCGCCGCGGACAACTTCAGGGACGCTGGTCCCCGCAAAGCCCGAGGGCACAAGGGTTGGTTCTGTAGAAACGCACGTGGTTTCTTCACGGGAGGCAGAAGAGAGCCGGGCGGCTGGAAGGACGAGGGACACGTCACAGGACCCGTGAGACGCGCCCACACGCACCGAGCGCGCGTCTGTCAGCGACGGGGCGTCTCCGCGGGCGGGACAACCGGCGCCGCCGCACGGGACGCCCGGATCCGCGAGACGGGACGCGACCACCTACCGGAGCCTGAAGCTGGAGCGCTCGGGTCCGCAGCCGAGGGAGGCGCCGCCAGCCCCGCTGCGCGCCTCGAGGTCAGGAGAGAGACGAGGCGAATGGTAGGAAGCCACTCCATTTCTTCAGAAGTGCCGTTCTTCTCAAGTTTTCTTTTTTTTCCCAAGCAATATCAAGAAAGCCATGATGGAAACCACGAGTGTGTCCAGCCTGTGACTGACCGCCAGCCGAAGTTAGTGTTTCCTCAGTGCTGGGACGCATTTCCGTAAGAACGTGCACAGGGAACTTTTCGTCCGCCAGCAGCACTCACCAAACGGTGCCTGAAATCAAGTTTATTCTAGCCTCCCCCAAGTGTAATTCAAGAACACATTTTTATAGGAAAACGTAGGGTAGCGCGTGCTGCCAGGTGTGAGGCCAGGCGGGGTGACGCCAGGGGCTGGAGCTCGGGGGCGGGGCCGGGGCGGAGGGCAGGGGGCGGGGCTGGGGCGGGGGAGGTGGAGCGGAGGGCAGGGGGCGGGAGCTCGGGGGCGGGGCCGGGCAGGGAGCAGGGCAGAGGGCGGGGCCGAGGGCAGGAGGCAGGGCGGGACTGGGGCTGGAGCTCGGGGGCGGGGTGGGGCCGGGGCAGAGGGCGAGGCGGGGCGCCTGTGGGAGCATCGGCCCCGCAGGTTCACACGGCCCACGCGGAGAGGTCCGTCTGCTCGGAGCTCTGGCCGCCGTGAGGGTCTCAGGGGGACAGATTGTCAGGGGGACGGTTGCTGGTCCAGTACTCAGGGTCCCCACAGGTCCAGGCGGCCGTAAATAAAGTGGAAAGAGTATAGGATGCTGGGGGCCGGGCCTGGGAGGGAGGGTCGGGAGTGGGAGTGTACTGCGTGAGGAGCCTCAGGTTTTCAAGATAAAAAGTTCTGGATCACAGACACGGGTTGCACAACAATTAAACTATTCCTGACACGGCTGCACTAACAGTGGTGAATTTTGATGTGTTCTCTACCACAGTTAAAATTTTTCTTAAAAGAGGCATTATTTATAATCTGACATGAAGGTCATAGTTCCACAGCAAAGCAAGTGAAAATTTAGGGTGATTATCCACAAAATGCAGGTGCAAAATGTATCTCTTCAAAGGACAGGAAGGACCCTGGTTCACTTGCTCTGTTCACTTCAGTTTCAGGGGCTCACGGCCGCCTCCTGCCCGGACAGAACGCAGTGTGTCTGTCAAGCAGTATTCAGGGATCGCGTGCCTTCGACATGGGCCCAGTGGTGCTTTTTTAACAGCAAGTCTTTTAACGAGGATAGACTTTTCCCCAAAGAAACAATCTGCAGATATAAAATAACCATTACGTACTCCAGGTTGTCTGCACACACATACACACGCATGCATACATGCACAAACATGCGTTCCATGCACTCACATTCACGCACATGTACACACATGCACACGCACACATGTGCCCACAGCTATACATGCCAGACGTCCGGTTGCGAGTGTGGATGCTGCACGGTTGTCTTGCTGGACGTTCAGCCCATACGCAGAGCGGCCCCTCGCCACCCCCAGCCCCGCCCAGGCCGCTGATGAACAGGCCCTGCCACACCAAGCCTGCAACCTAGACAGACAGGCAGTCCGTCCTTTGGCCTGGGAGGCGCCGTGCGTGACCCCGGACAAGCCAGACCCGGCCAGGGACCCGAGAACAGCGGGCCCCAGGAGCTATGCGTGTAGACAGATGAAGACAGGGTCCGGGGCCAGAAGAACGAGCAAAGATCCGGCAGGAGCAGCGACACAGGAGGCTGACCTGGAGGGAGAGGAGCGCAGTGCCCACAGCCAGGGGTGGAGGCCATGGACCAGCCCACGTGGGGCCACACAGCGTCCGAGCTGCTCTGTGCGCCGCAGCCACGCTTGTTGACACAGACGACGCTCCGAGCATCTTTGTCACCTGATGGTCACACCTCCCGTTACAGAGAGGCGGGGACTAGCGGTCACCTGCCCAGGGGCACCCAGCCGGCAAGCCGCTTCTTAGGGAGCACGTGTAGGGCCTCCTGAACCCCCTTGCTGTCCTGGCCAGGTGTGTCTCCGCCTCCAAGGCCGGCTGTTTCCTGTCTTCTACCTGCGTTTTCCAACCTTATCTTGTATTGACCTTGGCTGTGACTTCCTCCCTCTCCGTCTTCTGCCTGTGACGCGATCAGGACGCAGACTTCCAGGCGTCTGTGCAGAGGGACCGGCTCAGCCGGGCCTGGTCTCCATCCAGACAGCTCCTGCGTTCCAGCACCTCAGCCCCAGCAGGAGACAGAGCGAGGGTGCAGGGCACACAGGCCACACGCAGGCCCCGACCTCGGCACCCGGGGGAGGGGGTGCTCTGTGCGGTGGTGCGGGAGCATCAGATGCCCCTGTCGAGGCAGGAAAGGAAAGGGCGGCAGCGGGCGCTCTGACGGCGCTGGAGACGGCAGAGGCGAGGGGAGGGCCCATGTGTATTTTCCGTCTCCCTCCGAGGCAAGGTCAGTGACCCGGGTGGAATCCCCGGGGGCGGCTCCTCGCGGAGGCAGGCCCTTCCCGGTCCCCAGCAGACGGGCCGCCCAGCCCCTCCGCCTCAGCAGCTTCTGTCTGCACGTGCCACTCCTGTGTTGTCTTCTCCTACTTAAGTTTCCGTTTGTAAGTGTTCTTATGTAGATCTATAATCTATACAGATTATTAAGTTGGTATAAAAACAGGTACAATTAGTGCTGAACGGGGGCATCCGAAGGACTCAGCACAACCTCCCGGGGTGAGCGTCCTCAGGGGCCCAGATGAAGAGAGGGATTAACAGCCTTCCGGATCCCTCTGTCTCCACTGCAGCGTTCTGCATTCAGAGTGAGAACAAAGAAAAGTACAGCCCCTGCATTTTCTTTACTGTTCCTTTCATCTGACTGATACTTATTATGGTGGAAGAAAATGGTCTAAAACACGCACGGGTGCCATTCAAGGAGTGAAGGGGTCTCGCAGCCATGGGCCTGTCGTTAGTGTTGGGTGCGGAGGACCGGAGGCCCTCCCTCCCTTCACCCTCCGGAGCCTAAGCTTCCATTCCCGGCCCACCCCCTCTCTCACTCTGGTCCCCCCTCCTCCGACCTGGGCGAGCTTCCCCACACCTCGCCTCACGACTGAGCCAGGCTCACGTTTCCTACCAGCGCATCCTCGTGCAAAGCCTGAGCTCGTGCCCAGCGGGGCAGCGACCAGAGCTGCATTTCTCTTTGCCCACGAGACCCAGACTGATGGCTTCAAGAGGAATGGAATTGTGCCTCTGAATCTTGCCGAGACCCTGCTGGTGGCTTCGGTGGTACTTAGAATCGGGTGGGGACCCCGTCCTTGGCGTTCCCACTGCCCCTCCTGCTGCCCCTGAACCCTCCCCATCACAGAGCTGGCTTTGTTCTGCAGTTACGTCTCAGTTGAGGTCCTTCCTTCCCAGAAAATCCTTCCTGGACAGGTTTGTCACTTTTCTTTTTTCCTGATCATTGTAAAATTCTCTGCATCACATTCATCAGTGTCATGTTTATCTTTCCATTTGCTTATTTCACGTTCCTGGTCCCTCTTGGACCCCCTGGGAGGTCAGTTTCATGAAAATAGTGAACAGTCTGCCCTATTCAGCTTCATGGCCTGGAAAACATCAGGTAATATTTTGGAAATAAATATAAAAATGCAAAAACATAGGAATAAGTGAGTGCTTGCCTTGCAATCTTCTAGTCTGTATCAAAGGCACCTGAAGAATGTTGTGTACACCTCACTTTACAAAAAGAGAGCTTCCCTTCCCATTCCTTTCTGTGTGCCACATAAATATTCACACACTGAGCTTCAAAGAAGGCCTTACTTTCCCCTAAAAAAGATGTAAAATCCAATTAAATTTGCACTGATTGCAAGGTACCTCTGGATGAATCATTGCTCAATGGTAAACTGGGCTGTGAATCTTGAGATTAATAATAGCTGACAGAAATGGTACCAGATCTTCTTTCCAATTCTCCTTCCCAATTTTTGAAATAAGAAGAAATAATTCAAGAAGCAAGTATACTTCGTAAAGAAGCTGTTAATTGAAAAGTAAATGAAGCAATGCCATGCACCCCACCACAAACAGGAACAAAAAACAAAAATATAAAAAAGAGGAAAAAATGCTGAAAGAAGGCAACATGACAAGTTCCCCATTAATTTGTCAGAAACGAGGACAAATTTTTTTCAAATTATGTATCAACAAATTGAGGCTTTTCATGTGTAAATCTGTCTCTGAGGTATTGCAGGCACACAGTGATGCTGTTTTAAACAGGATTACCCTAACCCCAACACCACGCTGAAGGAAAGTGGCCCCTTCCTGGCACTGCCCGCGATTTAGGGCACGGAGAACGTTTCTCTTAGTTACTGCTGAGCTCTCTCAGATGGCCTGGGAATGCCAGACACACTCAGGCCAGCTTCACAGATTTCTTATGGTAAAAATGGTAACAAGGAAAAACATCCTCAGGAGCTGTGCAGACTGTGCACCAACGCAACTACCCATCACAGCTCCGGTGAGCTGGAAGGCAAAGGCTGTTGTGTAATTCCTGGTGATTAACTAAAATCTTAACCCTGGGAGATTTAATCTAACGGGTTTATATCATAAAGTCAACATCAAAAAGCATGCTAAGGTAACTAAGTCAGGGATTCTCAGGATGAAATTCCAGGGAACGTCAGAAATCCTTTCATCCAACGCTGTCATAAATAAAGAACTAAAATAATCGCAACAGCTGAGGAGATTATGAATGAAGACATTCTAAATTTTATGCTTGTGGTTATATTTGGGAAGAATCTTCTTTAAATCTTATTCCACCAAAGATGTCTTTAAATGCACAGTCTTTAGCCATTAGCCCCCTCAAAACCATTTTGGAAGAGACAGGGTACGGGGAGATACAGTGATGATTTGCTGCTTGAGAACCATCTACAACTGTCTGGCTGGGATGGGTCTTCCCAGGATGCACCCTCTGGACCGTCTCACCCAGAAGGTGCCCGTGATGCCTTCCTGATGTGCTCATGTGTTCATCCCATATGCTCTTTTCCAGTCTCCCTCTGCATTCTTCTGTTTCAGTGACTGCGGATTCTACCACAAATAAAAGTATGTCTAATTTTGTTCCACCCTGTGTATCCCAAACCAAATCGCCCATAAAGCTCTTTTATGACCTAATATATATTGACATACATGAAACTAACGTCTTCAGAATACATCCTGGGAAACTTTCATCAATAAAATATATTATTGTAGGTGTGATTTTTTCTGAAACCTTTTAAATTATTTTGAATAGAATCACCAAGCGTTACAGCTGAAAATTATCTAGTTTAAGTTCTTTTACAGTTGATGAAGGGAGCGACAGGGCCACACCACTAGGAAGTCGCTGACCTGGCCTGCGAGGGCCGTGCGCTCCAATTCCAGGCCAAGGCTCTCCTACTGGCACCAAAATAAAAAATCCCTTCTGCGTCATCCTGAGAAATGGTTGAAAGAGCAAGACGTCTAAAATCAAAAGGCCTGAGGCTAATTTTACTACTTTTTAACCAGACTTCCTTGGGAATATAGATTCCCCTTCTAGAAAAAAGCTGTTTTAGTTTACCTGCCTATCTCATAGAATTGTTGAGAGGTCAAATAAGCTAACACTATAGAAAAGAACTCTATGCACATGGAGATCTAAGCTCACTAATTAACATTGTTCTGGTGGCTGTTCTACTTTATTGACCTCCGTTTGGAGATCTAAGGTGATTTTGGTAATTTGTATTATCAGTCTTTTGTTTTTATGCTTTGCTAATGGAGTTTGGCCAGTGCTTCTAGACAGGAACAAAAAGAGAACTGGATGATTTGAAATTTTGGAAGCTATATTCATTCACTTTGGAAAACAGCATACTTCCTAGTATAACAATATAAAAACTTGAACTAATGGATTATCTTAATGTGTTCAAAGAGGAAACAGCCTCACAGTCTAGCAACAGGAAAATTGGGATTTCTAGTGAAGTGTTGATGTGCTTCTCTCTCCCCTAAGACGGTCATGTGCTTAACACCAAGAACCCTCTCTTACTTCATCTGAATTAAAACACAGAACCTAATGCAATGGCTCGAGTAACTGCAGAAATATTGTTTTTTTGAAATGAAATGTTATATATGTTACCAAACAGAATCAGAGTTATCATTTTTGTTATCATTTTTTCCTCCAAACATTCCTTTCTCAACCTCTGCATCTCTAATTTCATTCTGACGTCCCAAGTCCAATCGATTTGATCTAGATACTGAAATATATTGAGTGAATACTAAATACATTCAAAGAATATTCTTTTCTTCCAGCATATACTTCTTTTTACACATCTTTAAGTCTTGCTTGAGTTATTCTTAATTTTTAGAGCACATTGGTGCACATTTTATGAAAGCTGGAGCAGTGAATTTCATCTCATCTGAAACACAGACAGACTGTATCTTGGAGGGCGTCTCCCATGCATTCACAGTGAGTCTGGTCCTCCACACCCTCTGCACCTTCAAGTCAGCTTTGCTTAGACCTGGGTCACTCCCTCACCACGGCTGCGAACGAGGAGAAAAGGGGTCTCCAGCACTGAGAAAACAGCTGTTGACCGGGCTCAGTAGCTATAGGATGTAGGAGAGCAGAAGGATGCTTCTCTAGAGCACGGTGGTTAGAACTGCGTAAGTTATATCTTTCTCCATAGAAGAAAAACGAAAAATATTTGACTATAGTTTGGATTCGGGTAGTAAATGCCTATTTCTCTAATGAAATAGACACTTTATTATTGATTATCTTGGAAACTCCAGAACAGAAACAATCACCTAAGAGAAGTACATGTGTCCTGAGAAGCAAGTCACTGCTCAGATCAGACAAGGCCACTAAGGGCCAGATGCTGAACAAACATAATGCAGTGCAACAGGACATGCATGCACTAGAGAAAGAATGCAGCATGTTTCAGTGCATGTCTGTGTGCAGCACTACCCGCGGGCCATAAATAGTTATTGAAACTCTTTGTTGGAGCTGACAATTGCCTCGTGACATCCTTGTAGAGCCTCTTACTCACCACATAAGCAGAGAAATATTTCTGAGAAAGTGAGGTACAGACATATGACTGAAGTTTCAAATCACTGAAACCCTTTCATAGTCAGATGTCAACCTGCCTAGAACTTGCATCCTACAACCAACCTCTGCTAATCATCCCAAGATTGGTCTAAATGTTCCTTTTAATCAGGGTGCATCATGCAATTTGATTAACATAAATAATAAGAGCATGAGATGTTCTTGTCAGGATTCAGTAGTACACCAGGATGAAAAAACACAAGTAGTCCTTCATTCCATCATCAAAAAGCAGCCTGTATTGGCTGAGGAGGGGAGGAGGGAAGACACAGCTTTTCATGTTCTGTAAATCGGAACTTACACAACTCTGTCATTATTGTTTTGATAAATGCAGTTGTCTCTCTTCTTTAACATGCCCCAACACCAAGTGCCATACATCACAAATGGAGTTTGAAAAATCAGGTGAACTAAAATAAATTTGCTGCAAAGAATTTTCCTAAATTTTACAATTCTCCATGAAGTGATTTACGAACCCTGTGGTGAAAGATAGCCAAGGTTCATTGTATTAATGTCTCTCTCTGAGTTCTTACAAATTCATAATCAATCAAAAGGAGGAAATTTAAAAAGTGGATGAATCCTCCTAAAAAATTAGTTCAACCACCTCATTAAAAAAAATAATCAGAATAGAAGACTTTTATTGAATTAAACAGTGGCTACACAAACCACCAATGTATTAGTTACCTTGGATCTCGATATGCCGTCCCGTCACCTAGTTTTTCTCTCATCCCGTCTCTAATCCATCTTACACACTATTCTTAAATTTTCCAAAGCTCAGAAATGTTCACACTCATCCAATTCCTCCAGACTTTACCAGGGCCCCTTGACTGGCATTCAGAGCCCCTCAAGTGGAGATGCAGCCTGGTTTTACGCTTCCCCCTGGATATTGGCTTTTCCTTGAGCAAACGCCAAACCAATGGAATGCTCCATTATATCCCCAGATGTATCCTGAATGGCCTTGCCTTCCAGTTTTCTGAAACCTGGAGCATAGTACATACAAGTAAGTGTGACCGAACGCAGGGAAACCCGTGCTCTCCCAGCCGCCTAAGGTTTAAGTATCACCTTCACCGTGAAGCTGCGTCTGATACTCCCCAACCTTACATGATCTCCTCTCTGCTCATGGTAACCTGGGAACTTTATTATAAGTCCTTCTGGGACAAGGATCATATCAGATTTATTTTATGTCCTTTCAGTACCTTATCCGTAATCTTTCCATTTCAGATAGTTGTGGAAATTCAGGGACTAAAAGATGAACTCAAAGTCAGGGACTCAGTCACCTTGCTGCAGGAAAGTATTTTTGGGTGTGTTTTTACGATAACCTCTCAAGTCACAGCAAGCAAAGGTGAAAGAGTTGAAGAATCTGTTGTGTTCGTGGGATTCTCCAGATAATCAGAATATATACGTATTTGTTATGAGGAATCAGCTCACATGATTACGGAGGCTGAGAACTCCAAATATCTGTCATCTGCAAACTGCAGACCCAGGAAGGCCAATGACACAATTCGGTCTGAGTCCGAAGTCTCGTGAACCAGGGACCCAGTGGTGAAATAAATTCCCAGTCCAAGGGCAGAGGAGATGAGTGGGATGTCCCAACTTGGCAGTGAGGGAGAAAAAAGAGGCAACTTCTCCCTCCCTCTGCCTTTTGCTCCATTCAGGCCCCCAGTGGATTGGATGATGCCCGGCCTCATTGGGGAGGACCACCCACCAAATCAAATGCCAATCTCACCCCAAAACACCCTCACAGACATAACAGGAGAAAGGGTTAATCTGGGCATCCTGTGGCCAGTCGAGTTGATACATAAAATTAACCACCACACTTATTCTTGAGACAAAATACAGCACGGCTAGGAGGGGGACCATAAACTAATGTATGGTATGTGGGGCACATTTCAAATCATCACACTCAATGACGTATGTGAGCAAACGGCTTTGGACACAGGAAAAATGGAAGAACAAAAAAACATATTCACTCTTCTCTGTCAAAATCTTTGCTCCCTTACAAAACGGTATATATAAACATATGTATATATTGAGCGGTTACCACTGTATTTCTTTGCAGAAAAAAATCAGAGAATGTCCACCAGGTATAGGGGAAACGTACTTGGGCCTGCAAGTGAGGAGGGTAATTCTTTGCTGTCCTGTAGGATAAGGACAAACTGTGAGGAGGAGAGCACACCCTCACTCCTGTACCTGCACAGACAGGTACCCACACCTCCAGGGGACAGAGACAGAGATGCTGGAAAGACAGGTTATTTTCATCATCATTATCTTGAACTATAAATGTCGATCCTGAGACATACATGCCCATGACAGCTTTCTATTTGCTTAAAAACTTTCTGTTAAATGCCACCCTAGTAATGAATTCTGCTTAATGGAATTTTTGTTGCTTTAATCTCACTTTCAGTGATAATTAACACCTATCAATTCTCACTACAAATCAAAGAGATATTTCAGGGAAGGGGCTGAATGCTGAAGACCCAGCACTGTCACAGTAAAGGTAGATTGAAAAAGGATAAGCTTACATTTACTGAACTTAAAAAAAAAAACTTGCCCAAATTAACCCATTAAAATTTAAACACAGTCTACACATTATACTAAACTAACAAAAATTGAAAACAAAAAAAAAATGATGAACAGTGAAGATTTTATCAGATGAAAAACTTTCATCACCATATATGCTCTGAACAAATTTGTGTCCCAAAGTAGAAAGCAAAAAAAGGCAGGAAACTGCATGGGCTCATTTATACAAAAGTAGATTCTGTAACAGATTAAAACACGGTAGCAGGATGGATGGGAAACTCCCCGAGAACAGGGCCTCTGCACTTTGGTGTAAATAGAGAATAATTATTAAAGGCACAGAATCCAAAGCCAGACAGGCATTGCTCGAAGCCCTGCTAGGTCACTATACTGATTTGACTTTTGCCAAAGCCAAGTAACCTTTCTGTGGTCAGTTTACTCATCTGCGAAATACAAATCAGAACAGGTCCAGCTTTGCGAGGTTATTATAAGAACTCTAATCTGCCCAAGCACTTAGAGCAACGCTTGCCAGTACTGAGTGTTAAGGAAGCCTTGGCTTTTATTATTATTCACGGAATTGTCTAGCATCATGCCCTCCAAATAAATAAACAGAGCACAAAAATACTTGTTGACATTGTTTATAGAAAGATTGAAAAAATATTGTTGGCAAATTAACGATATGACACTAAATTTACATAAAATATAATACAGCTGTTAGCATTGCAACAGAGTCATAAAAATATTTATTGAGCATTAATTATGTGCAGGGCATACATAAAGCAGTACATACAAAATATGACTATAAAATAAAGAAAATGATTTCACAAGTCATCATACCCTTTGTTTATCACAAATTAACTACCGCTGGAAAAATGTGAAATAAAACTAAATCATTTTCAGAGGCAAACACTATGTTTTATCAAAAAGAACTGGAATAAGCAATCAGCTGTTTTAAACAATAAAAACAATAATGGTAAGTAATGCATCTAAACTACTGACTATATGTCAAGTGTAAACCTACAATTTACAATAACTCTATGCACTAAGACCCACAAAAAACTAAGGCATTAAAGAAGCAACTTGACCAAAGATTCAAACCCAAATACTCAGACTCCAAAGTCTATTTTTTTCCCCACCATTTTCCTAATAGAGGCCAGAAAAATAGAGAGAAGACTGGAAACTTGAATAAGTAAAAATTCAATCAGAAATAGAAACCAAACATTTTGGCATGAATATTACATGCTGAAAATACTGGCAAAAAAAGAAAAACACGGTCAGGAATGCACCAACATTTAGGCGAGTAGATGAAGGGGAGAAATGAGATAAAATGACATAAAAAGTTGAAAGAACAACCAACACACTGACGACTTTAATAGTCACGCAAACTAATAAAGGGTAAATAAAAGATGAATGATCTCAGGACAAAGTTAGAAAAAAAAACTCAGTGAATTAGTGAAAATAACACGTAGGGAAAAAAGATAAAAGGAGAGGAAATAAACTAAAAATTTGTAATACAATTCTTGGTTTAAAACATCTTCAAGATTACAAAAACCAGAATGGTGCCTATTTGTTCTGTTTTCATTAAAAATTCTGTTATCTGAAAATTGAATTCTTCTGGTGGAGGGAGGAAGCATTGACTAAGATTCATGACAAAATCCACCTCAAGGAAATACAAGTCAAGTGTCTGGTTACCTAGATTTCAAATTTCTATAGAGATCATTGTCCCGGGGTCTGGGCCGAGAACTCTCTGCTCCCATTGATGACCTCAATTATTCGATTTCTGAATTCATTCCCTATTCAGGTGAGTAAATATGACAATCAGATCAAGATGCTTTTGGGAAGGGAACAAACTGATTGCACAGCAAGTTGTTATGTTGGCGGATATATTCAGGCCTCCATCACTATGTACATACGTATTCATACACACTCAGCTTCACTATATACAAACATATATTCAGTTGCTCATGAAGAAAGGAGTAGGAACAGGGCCCTTGGATTCACCACCACCACCATCATCACTGTCACCTATCAAAGGTCTTGCTCTCTGTGATTAGACGTGTTACACTCTGCAGTAGAAAACGGCATTCTCAGAGCTGTGAGCAGCCTGTCACCATTTACTCAATGCAAATCCATCCAGGCAAATAATGCCAAAGATAGTTAACTCACAGCACTTTAGTCCATTTGGTAGAGTGGCCAAGGTCGGTGCTCTTTACCTGAGGCAGGTATTCTCAGCTCAGGTCTCTCATTTACCAGGATGACAGTGAAAAACAGAGACCTTCAACAAGAACAGGTGTGTGGCCCTGAACTTCATTTCACAAAAATAGTGCCAGTTTAGCGTTTCCTGTTCTAACTGAAAACAAAGGTCAGAAATTCCATGCCCTCTCCTGCTCCGTATGCCATTAATAATTTCTGGTTGCCTCTGTGAATACTCTACAAATAAACTCTAATTTACATGAAATGCTGGGCAATACTTCACGCACCAGAGATGACTACCAATTACAGAAGAAAAGACACAGACACAGCTTCAAAGTTATACTGAGCATAATTCCATCTATTTTGTAGATTCATGAGATAATCTTTAAAACTTCATTGCATCAAGGACATCACTAATGAACACTGATTGTCATTGAGCTGGATACATATAAAATTCTGGTCAAAAAGGGAAAAGAAAATAGGAATATAATACAAATGAAAAAAACAGCGACCTAATTTGTTTTTCTCAACAAACATGACTGTGCATCTTCCCTGTGCAGGAACTGTGCGGGGATGGAAGATTGCAAAGGTGAGTAGGACACGCTTAGACCAGAGGTTTGCAACCTCGTGAGAAAGAAGGAAGGAGTATAGCTACTGTCAGTAAGTAGATTAGTCAGGGTTCTCCAGAGAACAGAGCCTACAGATGGGGTGTGTGTGTGTGTGTGTGTGTACACAGAGAGACAGAGAAAGAGATTTATCTTAAGGAATTGGATCACGTGACTGTGGAAGCTGGCAAGTCTCCCATCTGCAGGGTAGACCAGCAGGCCAGAGACCCAGGGAAGACGTGATGATTCAGTTTGAGTCCACAGGCCAGGGAGGCCCGTCTTCTACTAAGACCTTCCACTGACCGGTCAGACACACCCACAGTAGGGAGGGCAATCTGCTTTCCTCAAAGTCTACTGACTTAAATGTCAATATCATCTAAAAAATGCCTTTGCAGAAACATCAAGAATAATGTTTGACCAATTACCTGGGTACTTTGGTCTCGACATATAAAATTAACAATCACACTGAGGCCCTGCTATGTATAAGCCCTGTGATGTGTGAAATACGTATGCGATTTAATTTGTGTTAAGTTGAAAATAAGTGGGGAAAATGTAACAGATTTGGCTCATACCATTTTTCTCATGTTGAGTTTTAGAAATAAATTTTAAAAATCAGACATTAGTGGGGAGGCAATGCAAAATTCTTTCTAAATTGAAAAGACTTACAAAGACACGTTTTGTCAGATCAGCTACGAAAAACAGAGGAGAAAATGAAGTCTCAGCAAGGTCCTATTTTTAACAGGTTTTAGCACTCACTGAAATAAACTGGGAGCTATTCATAGCACTGCTTCATGAATTTGAGCTCAAATAGTCATCCAGAAGTACAGTGCAAAGACCAACAGCTTACAGAAAAGGAAACCCAGGCCTATAAGTACCAGACCTGAATCCTACCTGGCTTACATAATTGCAAGGAGGAATGCCTGCCTGCAAGGTAAAGAAGCAAGATAAACGATGCCTAATTTTTCAGAAAATATAGTAAATACTAAAAAAGAAACCCGATTGCATTGAAATAGTAATATAAATCCCTACAAACTATGACTCAAAAAAAAAAGATAATAAAATTGTGAAATCATAGTATATGAATGAACACTGCAAGCCCAAACCAAAACAAAATCAGACCTGCCAAGATAAAAACGGGCAGTGTGCCAAAGGCACTTTCAAACACTCATCTGCCGTCTCCTATCTGGTTCCTGGGAGAGTCTGCAGAGAGACGTTCAAAGAGCATGTGCTGCGGGCACCTGTCTTGAGTCTCTTTGCTTCCTGAGGCCGAGAAAGCCGAGGAAGGACCGACGGGTAAAGTGGAAGGGCTTCCTAATTGGGGGCTGGATGACTTCTTCATCCATCTGTACTTTAGTCCCTGATCCACTCACCTACCTTTCCTACCAACCTGTTTAGCTTCAATCTCCCACAGCTGTGGGAGGTGCTGTGCTGAACCTGCACCCTTGGCCGCCGCCCTCTTCCAGCCTGAGCACCGCCAGCCCAGGGTTCAGGGAGTCCCGGCGGTGCCTCTGCCCACCTCCCCCAGGACACTGTCCTTGGAACCGCTCCCCCAGCTACGTGAGAGCCCTGGGACTAACCCACGTCCTCCCCATCCTTGTGGACCCACATCCCATCTGGCTCACCTGCGGGTTATGGCTCGACGTCTGACCATGGAGGCCAGCTGTGCACATCCTCTACTCAGACTCACTCACCAGTGTCACCCCTACCCTGTCCCTGTCCCTCTGCACCTCAGACCCCACCAGCACCTCCTCAGAGGCTCATGTCTGTTTCTGAGTGTCCCCTGGACTGGAGCCAGCTGACCAGAGCCTCAGGGAGGGGCAAGGAGGCAAGCGGAGCTGGTGTTGGTGTGCACCTGCCTGCCACCCTCCGACTCCCTCAAAGCCAACTACAAAGGATTTTTGTGAAACCAGCAGAGACTATGTCCTTCTTCCTAGAGTTTGATGGAAAATCCAGAGGTGACCTTGGTCCTACTCAACTGTGTGATTCCAGCAAGTCACTGGATCCTCCTGAGTCTCTGCCTCATCCATCCAAGGAGATGACGGGCGTCCCAGGCTCAGGAGGCAAGCGTGAGCCACGTGACCCCAGCAAACGTCCTGCGAGGGTGATGACTCCGTGTAGCACACGAGTGTGATCAACGTGAGCCGTGATTGCTCTCTTCCAAGCCGATCGGGCGCACTAATCACAGTCATCCACTAAAGTAATAGCATTAGCACCGACATAGGTATCCTTTATGCCAGGCTTTTCATTTACCAGGACAACAATTACAAACACAGACTCAAAAAAAAGAACAATATTGAAAATTCTGTTTCAGGAAGACAGTGGGTCAGGATGCAGGAATGACAAGTGGCCCCAACGGGGATCGGTGTTTCTGCCCTCAGAAAACACCAGCATGGTCCTTCTCCCAACCACAGGTTTCCATCCAAGGGGCAGTCTGAGCCTGTGGAGGACAGTGGCATATGGACTTCTTATTGGGGGAAAGACGTTTCCTCATCCTGTCAGTCATGCTGGAAAGTCTTAAATACAGTACTTACTGTTGGTAGCATTGTTGTAAATGGCTTTTGCCCAGCAAACAACAGTGAATAGGAATTTCCTTCAAAAAGGAAACAGCCCTAAAGGGGGAGAAAAAGGCCAGCTGTGTTTCTGAAGTGGAGTCTGCAGAGAACAGGACCCAAGCAACCCCAGAGAGGTAAGCTTTAGCTAAGACAGTAGGTCAGCTACTTCTCCCGTTGTTGTATTCTTGCCCAAGCCAGCAGCTGACATTCTGGCAACTGACAGTCCTGATGACATAGAAAAACAGTTTCCAAGATGCTCTTTTAATAAAGTAGATTTTCCTTCTCCTCCTCATAACGCTGCTCCTGTTAAGGCTCCGAGCCCTATCCAGGCAATGGATGCGTCCACATTTCCCTGTTGATGGGGGACTGTCCCCATCCTACCTGAGAATAGAAAAGCCAGCCTCTCAGTGCATCCCACAGAGGGTGGGGGGCACACCAGGGAAATACAGACCCAGAGAGCCACACCAGCCTTCAGCAACAGAACAGAGCTGGGACAGGGCCCCGCTCCCTGGAGCTCCATCCCTTCCATTCACGTCCGTGTAGCACATGTGAGCCTCTCTCCATCATGCCTGTGTGTGTGTCTGCATGTGCGCTCCTCGAAATGACTCAGGGTGCCCTTCGCCCATCACATCTGATGGCTGTAAAATGCTTAGATGTCAACATGTCCAATTCACTCAAAGATAAGGTAACTTGGATCAAAGAAATAGACTGGTTTTTTTTTTCAAAATCTTATTTCTAATTAGTATATAAGGTGTCATCAGATCTGTATGTTAATAGTCAAGTCTGCATTTTTTCCCCCCATTATCCATGTGGAATTCTGTAGAAACCGTACTTTGAATTTTGAATTTGGCCCTTTTCCTGGGCAGGGACATGCAGTCTGATCCTCTCTCACGGTGCTGGCAGCTCCCAGTTGGCCCCGTGATCAGGAGGGGAAACAACTCATTCTGCACCAGATAACCCTTCTCGTTTTCACTTTCAATACAGTATTCAATAAATTTCATGAGCCGGTCAACGCCTGATTATAAAATAGGCCTCGCGTTAGATGATTTCGCCCAGCTGTAGGCTAATGTGTGTGTTCTGTGCACATTTAAGGTAGGTGAGGCTTACTAAGATGCTCCCTAGGTCAGGTTATTAACAGCCGTTTCAACTTAGGATATTTTCAACTTACGATGGGCTTATCAGGATGTAACCCCATTGTAGGTCAAGGAAAATCTGTATATGCCATTCTTTACAAATGGTGTCTTATGACAAATTCAAAACAACTAAGTTGAAGTTTTCATTAGACAACACTTGTAAAGAATGTCATCATTAAAATGTTATGTGCATATGCATCAAATATGGTACTTAACAAAAGTTCAATTATATATAGGGGCTGTTTGTAAAACATTCTCTAAAGAAAAGATTATAAAAGAAAAATTTATAAAAATGAGTTTTCCAGGTCAGCTCGCACGACTCCAGTTCAGTTCAAGGGTACCCAGTTTGCTTCTCTAACGCACAATATGAAGAAGACTGGACTGACTTTGAGTTCCAGCTCAGACACTTTATAACTGCAAGGTTGTGGGTAATTTACGAAGATCATGGGCCCCAGTTTTCTTATCTCCAAAGTGAAGGGGTTAAACTAGAAATCCTTATCCACTTTAGTCTTAAAATACCCTTATGGAATTTAGGACTATATATGGGTCTGCAGACCAGGAAAAGTTATGATCTGTATTCTAGAAACTAAGTGTAAATTGTAACGCTCTTCCACACAAAATCAGGGCACAAATGTCCGTAGCAGCATTATTCATAATAGCCGAAAAGTAGACACAGACAAAATATCCATTAACTGATAAATGGATAAACAAAATGTGAAATATCCATACAATGGAATATATTTGGCCATCAAAAGGAATGAATTACTGATACATGCTACAACATGGGCGAGCTTTGAAAATTGTGTACTAAGTGAAAATGCCAGTTGCAAAAAAAAAGCACATATTGTATGATTCTACTTATGTGAAATGCCAAGAATGAGCAAATCCGTAGAGACAGGAAGTATTTGGATTAGCAGTTGCTTAGGGCTGGGAGTTGGGGGAAGGACACCAGGTTTCTGTGTGGGGTGAGGAAATGTTCTAAGATCAGGTGATGGTGATGGTTGTACAACCCTGTATATAATCTAAATTCACAAATTGCACACTTTAGGTGTACACTAGGGTATGTGAATTATATCTCAATCAAGCTGCTATAAAAATGTAGTGTGCTAATATCTCCACAGAAAAACAATCCAGAAGTCTGACTGCTCTGATGCCAGGAATGTATGGTATCACATATCCTCTAAAACCTTAACCTTCCGGCAGCAAGAATCAGGGGTTCCAGGTTAACAATTTCCTATTTCTCACTGACATTTAATAATAATAAACCGTGGAAAGGACATTTCTTCCCTTTTTCTCTCCTGCCTTGCTCTCCACCACCGTGTTCCATCTCAGGTGCAGCAGAGGGGAGAGCACTCCTGGCACTCCGGGCTGCAGAAGCGCTGTCTCAACTGGGGCATCTCCTGGGATGTGAAGCTGACAGCACTGTGTTTTTTTAAAGCTTTGGAAGGGGCTGCCTTTAAAAAGTTAGGCTCATATTTACTTTATTTCCTGAGGTCCCACTTTCATGTATGTGACTGAAGATAAACTTGCATAATGATCTCATCGGAGCGAACCTGTGCTGCCCACTGCCTGGGGTTGTACATGGACCATCACACTTTGCACCAGCCTTCACACTACATTTGTTTTCATACAGGTTGCTGAGCTATGTTGGTTGCATCTCTCCCGCATGGTCCTCATGCAGCATGTTTATATGGTCTCTTCATTTGCATGATCTTATGTCCAATATTTCTCTCCCCCACCAGATCATAAGTTCCCTGAGGGCAGGACCACAACCGTTCTGTGTCCTCTGTCACCAGCACAATTACGCTGGGCATTTAAAGAGCCTCAATACATACATATGTATAGTGTTGTTGTTTTTCTTATAAAAGGCAGAGAGGAGATGCTCTCAGCCGTCTGGACCCCAGACCTTCTCAGTACAGCAGCTGCTGTCTTCTCAGACAAGCCCTGTGCTTAGAATTTCTTCTGAAACCCAGTGCTCTTGGGGAGAGTAGGAGAATTGGGGGTGGATGGAACGAACATACGAAACAGCTAGAGAACAAATTGTCAGTCTGGTTATTTTAAAGTCTATTGACAGACAGCTTAAAAGAGTCATTTCGTGACTTGTTACCTATAGTTACTGAGCCATCTCAAGACACATGGCAGAAATTACATGTACAAAAAATAAAGTGTGCTCCATTGCTTTTTATCAAATGAGAATTGTGTTTCTACTAAGTGGTCAATGGCAAGGGGTTTTTAAAATGCTGTGAAAAGACCACGTTATGGTAATTTTCATTCAAATAAACCATTTATTGGCATCTGACTATAAACAGACAATTTACAGATGGGATCCTAATGGTCGAAAAAAATTGAAGAGATTCTAGAATTTACTAGTAATAATAGAAATACAAATTCAAACCCAAACTTACTAATTTTCACCCAACATAATAGCAAAATTATTTTTAGTAAAAAATAAAAATCATTTTATTAATAGTATTATTAGTATTCTAATAATAGTCCATTAGAATATTTACTAATGGAGAGTAAATATTCAAACAAAAATAGTCTGACAGTACTTAACGAAATTAAAAATGTGAAAACCTTCTGACCCAGCAAGCCCATAAGTCAATAGGAGACATGTGCAAGGGCTTTGTTCCCCTACTACCCATGGTATCTGGTCATTGGAAGCAATCTGGGGTCCATCTCGAGGAGACAGGTAGGTATAATGTTGTAGTTCACTAGTGGGAATACTATGCAGCACTTAGGAGTACTGAACTATAGGAGCATAAGCAAAAGAGTGATATCTTCACAAACACCAGAGGAAAAAAGCGATAAACAGAACAAGGTTATAGCACAATACAATTTGTATAAATTTAAAACACACACAAAATGTCACCTATTTTATAAGGATATTTCCATGAATAAAACCTCTTTCATCTGCATTCTTCACTCACCTCTGGCCACAGGAGACTGACCTGGCAGACTATATCTTCCTCTGGCTTCTGCTTGGGTCAAGCCTTGGGTGAGGGGCACCAGCAGGAAACAGGATGGCTGGGGAAGAGGGCTGGGGTGTTGTTCTCAAGCCCCCTGCCTGTCAAGTCCTTGGGGTGGCAAAGGGCCATTTAAGGAAAACACAGGTCCTGGCAGGCAGCTCTTCCATATCATCGCCTTCTCTGAGACCAGGTGAGGGCTGCCACCCTCCGTCCTTTGCCCCTTGAGGCTCCTCCAGTAGGATGGTCTGTGCTCCCATATCCTGTTTCCCCATATCCTGCCCACACTCTGTAAATAACCCATTTATTAAACTCCCTTCTAATTACGTACTGTCAGTGATCAAAGTTTCCTGCTGAGTCACTGACTGATAGTAAGCAGTATAATTAATTAAACTCCTATGCAGAAGTCCAAGAAAATAATGGAAGAAAGGGAGAAAGGTGAGGGTGGGGTGGAGGAGAGAGGGAGGAACCACCCTAGATGTCAGGCCCCGGCAGGGCAGTGCAGCCGTTAATTTGAACCGAGACTATGAAGCCATGGTTTCCATCCTGAGTATCCAATCTAATAAACACGCATCCTGTTTCTTCATCTATAAAATGGAGGTGACAACTGTTGTCTACCTTCCAGGATTCCTACACAGATTACATTAGCAGCGGCCTGCAAAGAGGTGAGCACACGCTGTGCTGATCCTGCTTTCTGGATCATATCCTGGGGAATGAGCACACATGAGATTACAGAGACAGGTGGGCGCAGCTTGTGAACAGCTTTGCAAATTAGGCCGAGGAGTCACCCTGTCAGTTGTGTGCAGCCAGGGAAGTTAGTAGGCAAGGGTGTGGAAAGACCGGGATTTCTGGTTTAGAAAATGACCCTGAGAGTGGTGTGGATTTGGAAGGAGTCACGGGACCAATTAGGAGACCGCTCGTACACCCTTGGAGGGGAGAAGCAGATTCAAAGGTAAATACATGCAGAGTTTAAGACTGATTACTGACAGGATATGAAAAAGGAGGTAGAGCGACAGACTGTGCCAGAATTCCCAGCTTGTAGATCCAGAAGGAGTAACGTCTCACAAACCGAGGATCCCAAAAGTCGAGGAGGGGAAAGTAGCACAAGAAGCGGGGGGGAGAGAGAACACAGTGCGGTCCAAGGGCTGAACAGCTCTAAAGAGAAATGGGAAATCAAGGTCTGACGAAGTCAACCTTGCATCTGGCTGCTATTTTTCACAAACGCTTTTACCTATACTTTTTCTTCTATTTGTTGAAAAAGGGTGGTCCTTTGTCCTACACTTTCCACCTTGTGGACGTAGCTCCCTGAACCCCAGGGGTGATGTGTAACACATCTCCCGTTCCCACATTTCCTGCATAACAGAAGCCCTCGACCACTCGCCCACAGGAATGCGCCGCGAGCCACGTAGATTATCTTAAATTTTTTAAGAGCCGCCTTTCAAAAGTACAAAGAAACAGATAAAATTAAGTTTTAACAGCCTTAGCGAGGATGACTGACATAAAACAAGCTGCATATATTTAATGCACACAGCTTAAAACTATCACCACAATCAAGATACTGAACATTTTACTTAAACCAATTGGCAATCTATATTTAAATTACTAAATGAATGATACTTCTACAATTCTCTAAACCTGCAAGTTGCATAATAATTCTTAGAAGAATATTAAGTTCATGATAAAATCAATTTCATACTAATAAACAGCCAAAGTAGATCTGATACTTCCAGTAACCTGAATTTTTCAAGGCAAAAAATTGGAAAAGCCACATATAAAAATTAAAGAAAATCTTCCTTTTATCTAAATCAATTTTTAAATTTATTTTTAAAAGGTATCAGTTTGGTTGACCTAATTTTGGCCAACCCTGCTAATGGCCCTTACCCATTCACAAAGCCTTTAAATTATATCCATTAGTTTGCTATGACCTCAAGATCCTTGCATTTCAGAAACTCAGTCATTGCCAACTGAGTTCATATGATCCATTCCAATTAGGATTCTATTCAGTGTTCAGAGACTTTTTAAATTTTGACTTTAATTAGTTTTCATTGCGTTCCTTTCCATGTTATCAGTTAGTTCCTTTAAACTGTGAATGCCAAAGTTCATTGCCATCCATATCCACTGGAAAATCAGAGAAACTGTAGTAGGGCATTTAAAAAACTGAAAAGGTGCAACCATATCTCATGGTCCAGTAGGAAAAATGAATGGAGGATTGAGATGAGAACAAAAACTTTAAAGACCACAAATGAGGGATCTGCCAGGCTCCCTGGTACATTGCAGCCTTGGGTTTTGCGTTGGCAAAGGTGTGGGAACGCTAGCTCGCATCCACTGGGCCAGAGCTGCAGGTGGGCAACAAAGAACCGTGACAGGTGCGCCGCAGAAAGGCCACAGCTGATGGACATTCAAGCCCAGGTGCTGCAGCCCTTGGTTCAATGCCCTGGCATCATTCCCCACTGGACAGGGAAGGCGGGACCAGCACGTCTTTGGACAGAGCCGCCTCCTCTGCTGTGACCATCCTCTCTTGTCTGACCTCCCCCTCCTCACAGGGACCTGCTTCACCTGTGACCCAGCAACCCCACCTGGAAAATCTTCCTAAGCCCCTGCCTGTGCTTTACACCAGAAAATGAATTATGGCTTTGAGGGCCCTTAATAAGGGAAATGATATGGGGGTCCCTGAGGAAATGCTTCTAGTTTCTCGTTTCATTAGGATGCTCTGCAGACATTTCAGCTCAGAAGATGACATTCGAACACCCAGGAGCTCTGTCTCTCACACACACACACACACACACACACACATACACATGCATGTATGTGCACACACACATACACACAGGCACACACGCACACACACACAGGCAAACGCGCACACACACACACACACACACACACACACACTTTCATTTCAGAGATGGGATTAGGACTTAGCAAGTCTGGAATAGGGTCTACTGTACTTTCAAAAGCCTCAGAACTGCTTGGGCAGTTTTATTAACCACGAATCTAGACTAATTTTTACTTCCCTCAACCTTTACAGCGCTGGACGGACTGGTGCTAAATGTGGGCCGGCACCGATTTCTCATGCTTTCTCACAGAGGTAAATAACAGTAACTTTTACAAACACATTTAAGACTTTTTCTCCAAAAGTTCAAAGAGAAGCAATTCCCTCATTCCTTCATTGTCTGGAGGCTTCCTGTCTAACCCTATCAGAGGTCCACTTGGAGCCCACCTGCAGAAGCCTGTCTGAATTATTTGGCTGATTAGGGCATCATGCTGAAACCCATATTTCCCTATAAAATCAGGCTTTAAATCAAATTATTTACCTGTTCAAATAAGATATTTTCCCACGCATACATAAACGTGTCGCTCCTATCTTTGTACCATATTTGGGTGAAATGTCTGTGAACTACAGACATAATCACGGCAACGGTGAGTATTTTTGAGTTTGCACTCATGTCACCAGAACAAACACTATCGTTAGACACGTACCCTTCATGGGTGCGGCTTCCAGTGAAGGGTCCAGTCGCCCCTTCCCCTGACATCTCTCCCACCCTCACATTAATATTTATTTTCTTTTCTCAGTCACAGCATTTCCTCCTGGAATTCATCACTTAATATTCAACTGGAATGTGACTCAAACCTTCATGAATTGCCTTATTTGCAAATACCATTCTATCATGTTTCCCTCAAAGAAGGTCTACCTGGCAATATAATAAAGAACATATTGTGCATACTATATGTACATGTATATTATACGCATGTACATTATATACTTTATGATACCTAGAGAGAGATCTCTGAGAGAGAGATGACCAGGAAAGGTATTTGTTGCAAGCAAAGGTGTACATAACCAGGAAAGTTATCCAAGTTGAAGTAAGGCATCCATGACAAGAAATGGAGAATAACTAAGTCAGCTGTAGGTCAAGGTTATGTAGAAGCCTGGGACCACTAACCAGATAAGAGAGTTACCAGCACACACTGGTCCCTTGAAGTGAACCTCTCACTTCTCTGTCTAAACATATTTGATTTCTGTTATGAACTTACTGAATCACAGAAAAATATAAATTATTAAAATAATATAATATAAATTATTATATATTTATTTATTCTTTCATTTTTATGCCTTTTTCCCATTCCCAAATTCTTAACTAAGCAGATCCATATAATATGTACTGGTATCCCTTTAAAACTGAGTTTAGGAAGCTACAAATAAATATGCATCACATAAATGAACGGCATCAAGCAAGATGGAATAAAAGTGGATGGGGTCCACTCGCCTATTTCAAACAGTACAAAAGCACAGTGATAAGCCTGTGTGGTCCTGGGGTGACAGCAAACATCTAAACCAATGGATAAAATTGAGAGTTAAAAAAAAAAAAGCCCTTACATCTGTGGCCAGTTGAATCTTGAAATCAAGATTCAATGAAAAAAGTAATAAGTCTCTTCAATAAATGGTGCTAGACAACTAGATATCCACAGGAGAAAAAACTGAAGCTGGCCCCTACAACACAGCATATACAAAAAGTTTACTCAGAACGGATCAAATACCTAAATGTAAGAACTGAAACTTTAAAACCCTTGGAAGTAAACAAAGATGGAAATTTTGTTATGTTGAATTAGGCAGAGGGTTATTTATGGTACCAAAATCACAGGCAAGAAAACAAGACATAAAATAGATAAACTGAACTTCCTTAAAATCTTTTGTGCTTTAAAGGATATTATTAACAAAATGAAAAAAGAAAACCTATATAATGGGAGAAGACATTTTCAAATCATATACTATCTGATAAGGTTCCAGTACCCAGAATATATAAAGAAGTTTTACACGTCATTAATGAAAAGTAAAACATCCCACTGAAAAATGGGCAAAAGATTTGCATAGACATTTCTCCAAAGAAGACATAGAGATAGCAAAAAATCACGTGAAAAGATGCTCAACATCACTAAATGAAAATCAAAGTCAGGAGATGACACTTCACACCCACCAGGGTGGCTATAATCAAAACGACAGGCAATAACAAATGTTGGTGAGGATGTGAAAAAATTGAAACCTGCATTGCTGGTGGGAACATAAAACGGTGCAGCTGCTTTGGAAAACAGTTTTTCAGTTTCTCAAAGTGTTAACCATAATGTTAACCCATATGACCCAGGCATTCTACTCCTGGCATATTCCCAAGAAAACGGAAAATGTGTGTTCACATAAAAACTTGTACATGAATGTTAATATGAATGGCTATTCATAATAGTCAGAAAAACAGAAACACCAACATGTCCATCATGCTACAATAATGGATGAACTCTGACATTACACTAAGTAAAAAAAGCCAGTCACAAAAGACCACATATCTTATGATTCCATTTATATGAAATGTCCAGAATAGGGAAACCTATAGAGATAGAAAGTAGAGTAGAGTTTGCCCGGGGCCCAGAGGTGAGAAGAATGGATAATACCTGCTAATGGATAAAGAGTTACCTTTCGGTGATGAAAACATTCTGATATCAGATAGTGGTGATGGTTGCAGGACCTTGTGAATATGTTGAAAACAACTAAAGTATATACTTTATAAAAGTAAATCTTACATTATGGGAATTATATTTCAATTTATTTTTAAAAAAGCAATAGTGAGCAAAGAAACTGTAGGTAAATCTAAAGAAGTGCTGACCATTTAAAAAAACAGCAATAATAACTAGTCTGACATAGATTAAAAACAATATGTAACTTAATACAACACTGAACATAAATAATGAAAGTGATATTAATAAATAGTAAGTCTAGGTGAAGGGTCTATAGGTTTTATTGTATTATTCAATAAATATTAGTCTTTCAACCTTTTTGTAAGACTGAACTTTTCAAAATAAAAGGTTAGAAAAAAAGTGAATGGGATTGTATTGAAATTAAACAGCAGAGCAAAAATTATATGTAATAATAATCTTCCTTAAAAAGGTAGATATTCTACTCGCTCAATGAATATTTTTGAGCACTTACTATGTTGTAGACAAAGTACTAGAAACTCAGAGAAACCAGGTCTTTTCATAAGTTGATAGCTCATTTCTTTTTAGTGCTGAATAATACTCCATTCTCTGTACGTACCAAGGCTTATTTATCCATTCACCTGCTGAAAGACAGCATGGTAGCTTTCATGTTTTGGCAATTATGAATAAGGCTACTGCAAACATCCGTGTACTGTGTTTTTTGTAGACATACATTTTCAATCCATTTGGGTAATACTAAGGAGAACAGTTGTTGGATCTTATGATACGAGTACATCTAGATTTGGAAGAAACTACGGAGCTGTATCCCAAGGCAGCTGCACCATTTTTCATCCCCACCAGCGATGATGAGAGTTCCTGTTGCTCCACACCCTCACCAGCATCTGGTGCTGTCAGTGTTTTGGACTTTGGCTGTTCTAAAGGGTGTGTAGTGGTATCTCACTGCTGTTTTGATTTGCAATTCCCTAATTACATGTGATGTTGAACATCTGTTCATATGCTTATTTGCCATCTGTATATCTTCTTCGGTGAGGTGTCTGTTTAGATCTCTGGCCCATTTTTCAATTGGGTTGTTCATTTTGTTAATTGTTGAGTTTTAAGAGTTCTTCACATATTTTGGATAACAGTCCTCTATCAAATATGTATTTTGCAAATATTTTCTCCCAATCTGCGTCTTGTCTTCACATTCTCTTGACATTGTCTTTCACAGAGGAGAGGTCTTTAGTTTCAATGAAGTCCAACTTATCAATTATTTCTCTATTGGATCGTGCCTTTGGTATTGTATCTAGAAAGTCATCACCATACCTAAGATCATCTAGATTTTCTCCTATGTTGTCTTATAGAAGTTTTATAGTTTTGTGTTACATTTAGGTCTACAATCCACTTTGCATTAATTCTTAAAAAGGGAGTAAGATTTATGTCTAGATTCATTTTTTTTTTTTTGCATGTGGATGTCCAGTTGTTCCAGCACCATTTGTTGAAAAGACTCTAGTTATTTTTTATTAATTCCTTTTTTAATTAAAGGTATTGACCGAAGACCATGCTCTTAGAATTTTAAACATTTGAAATTTGGCAAGGTTTGCTTTGTGGCACAATATACAGTCAAGTTTTTGTAAATGTGTTTGTGAAATTCTAAACAATATAAACTTGTAAATACAGTTAACCTTTCAGCAGCACGGGGGTTAGGAGCACTGCCGAAAATCCACCTGCTGCTATCCCTGCCTCAAAAACGAAGGAACTAACAAACAACTCACCCAAGGGCAGGAGGCTGAAACAGTTTGGACAGAATCAGGAATCAAACCCTAGTTCTTCTGATTCCATGCATTGTGATTTCTAATCGAACACAAACTTTTCCCCACACTTAGCTAATTTAAAGATCTGTAAAAAAGGAAAATACAGTACTATAGTTATTGAAAAAGATCTGGGTATAACTGGACCCACGGCGTTCAAAGCAGTGTTGTTCAAGGGTCAACTGTATTCTATATTTGTACATATTTTGTACAGACTTTTTAAAATTTGCATACCCGTATCCTTATTTTTTGTTATGGAGTGTGTGGGGTGCTTAAAAAACCAAGTAAATATGACATTAACTAGAATCTCTTCTTAGAAAATCAATAATTAGGTGGAACCATTAATGAATGGCTTAAACTTTCATTAAGTCTTAGAAAACTTACTGTTTTATACTTATTACATATCAGAAATCAGTGCTCACAAAGCAAAACTAACTGGTATAAAACCACCATCACTCATCAGTGGAAAGCCAGAGTTTAAACAGTATTACTTGTTCAAAATCCTTTACTTTCTCCAGTATACTGCCTGCCTTCTCAATATTATTAATATAACCTGTTAAGCATTCAAGTGAACTTACACAGAGATATTCAAGTTATATATTACTGCATAATAAACTACTCCCATGTGAATGTTCGTTCATAACACCGTTATTCATAGTAGCCCCAACCTGGAAACAACCCAAATATCCTTCACATAGTACATGGGTCGGAAAGCTGGTGCATCCGTACCATGAACTACTACTCAGCAATAAAACGGATAAACTTCCGACACATGCAGCTACTTGGGTGGATCTCAAAGGCATTATGCTGAGTGGAAAAACAAAAGTCAGTCTCAAATGATCATATACTATACGATCCCATTTATATAACATTCTCAAAAGGACAAAATGCTAGAGCTGGAGCATGGATAGTGGTCTCCAGGGGGGTGGGGAGTGAGTCACATTATTAAGGGTTAGAAGGAGGAACTTCTATTTCAGTCACATTCTATGTGACAATGGTTATGCAAATCAACACATGGGGTATATGACATAGAGCTACACAGACACACACACACAAATGAGTTCAGATAAAAACTGATGAACTGTAAGTAGGATTTATAGTCTATTTGATAGTATTGTGCCAATATCAATTTCTGGTTTTGGTACTGTACTATAATTATCTAAGATGTTAACATTAAGGCTCCAGCAGAAACCATCTCCGCCACTTCCTTTGAGTCTATAATTATTTAAAAATAAATTAAAAGTTAAAAAGGTGATTATCCAAATATAGCATTGCTATCCCTTAGCAGCATCTCTGATGGGCATTCAATCTCACTTGCTTGAGACTTTGGAAGACTTACAACTTGCATCTTTTCCAGCTTCTTACATCCCAGATTGTTCATTTACTCTGAACTATGAGTCCGTAAGGAACCATAAACAGTATTCAATTTTCCTTTACCATCCTTGGAGTATCATAATTGATTAAACCATAATTTATGGTTCTATTTCAGCTAAGCCACGAACTAAATTTGAACCTTTCCCCAAAGTTCAGAAATGTTCTGAGGGTCAGCTTCCTAACCCGATAATCTGTGAGCACATTTCCAGCTCTACCTTGCAGTGACTTCACGACTCTAGGTACCCTTGCTTTGCCTCATTAGACTCTGGCCTTCTTGAGGCCAGAGACCAAGCCTCGTCCTTAAAAGGAATCTAGACTGTATCACCCTGCATGCTGAGGTGGCCCGAAAATACTTGGACAAACAGAAACTGCTAAATTATGAGTTGTATGTGCATCTACTCATCTATATTCTGACCACTTGACACTGAAATTTAGATGTTGGCAATGCCAGCGAAGCAAGTATTGAGCACCGATTATTTCTAACAAAGTATTTTTTTTCTACAAAGTCCATTCAACTTTCTTTATGAAAGACTCAAAAATTTTAAATGATTGAAATACTGTATCTTTAACATAAATATTGTTCTATAATTCCATATATTGTAGAAATTCAAGAAGCTTTCAGAGTCTTCACTTTATCAGTTATATAACTCAAATGTTTACTAGTTTAGCAGAGCTAGTTATATACTCATCCCATTCATTAAAATTCAACCCACCTTGAACTTTCCTTCAAAATATCCTAGAAAATGACAAAACCACTGATATTACATAAACTCATATATTGCTTTAACAATCCAATATACAGATCTAATGATGTTCTATAATGTCTTGATTCAGTAACATCTGCTAAACATTTATTGCTAATTCACTTTATAACATTCTTTATTAAAAGTCATTAAAACCTGCAGCTGCATCCGTAATTATTTCCTAAATATAAAGACTGCTTTTATAAATGATCTCCTTGTTCAAAATACTGCCATACAGCTCACAGACTCTTTGTTAGAAGCCAGAGAGCTTTTATTCTTTAGGAAAAGAGATGCTAAGTAATTCATCAGATGCCAAACCCTTTCTTTGGCCACATTTCGGCTTTGATCCAAGTGGTCAACTTCTATGTTCATTAAGAATAGTTATAACATAGTCTCAGATGGATGCCCAGGACTTTTATCCATTGGAGTACCATCCTGCTCCTAGGATTCAATCTCTTAATGTGCATCCTTAATAAATTTGAAAAAGCTCAGTGATTTGGCAACGCCAAGCACACTGAAGAGCAGCTCATATGCAAATATTCTGGAAACACACATGGAAGGAAGAGACTGCATTTCATCTGGAGTTTTGTTAATTCTGCTCAGGAGAAAATACCCTACTGGGGGATTTATATGCTTGTAAAAATGATGTAAATGATTTCAGGCTCCATTTAACTGATTATTCTATGATTATACTGCTTTTACAAAACCCCCCCCACCAACAAAAAAGAGAAAACTCCAGAGAAATAAAGTTCCGATACGATTTAAAGAAATTTCATTTTCGTTGAAAACAAACCATTGAATTCTGTGTAATAGAGTTGCTTATTTCTCAAAACAATTTCATTTATTCATAAGCATGACTGATAAATCAATATTGGTGACAGTATCCCCTAAACAATGCAGGATACCTGAGAGTTAGTGGGCAGGATAGTATGTAATTTGTATGCATATGCTGCTTGGAATATGACCATTTTTCAGAAACTGTTCTCTCCAAGATAGCCAATGATCTACATTTGGACAAACCCAAATGCACTTGAATCTTTATTCCTTTTCGCTCCCTGCAATGTCAACACTATTAACAATCTACTTTTTTTCTTGAAACTGTTTTCCCTTACACTTTTCTAAGTGCACTTACATAACCTTCTCTCTTATTATTTCTCCTTCCCCAAATGTTCATAAACTACTGATTTTTTCCTTCATTCTCTCAAACAGTTAATGTATTTTCACAGCTTCAGCAACAATCTCCATTTTGATAGCTCTGAGCTGGATATGTCAGGTTGTACCTCTTTCTGAAACCAATGGTTCCTTCCCCTGCTATTTGGTCCTTACACCCTTTCACCAATGGACATGTCCCAAGTCAGGTGTGACACCTTTCCTTCCAAAGAAGCTCATTTTACATCTACACGCATTTGTGTTTACCAAGCACCTGGCAGGTATCAAGCACATGATCTCGTCTTGATTCTTCCTTTGTTTGTTAGTCCATCACCCATCACTTTACCATCCTGTCTCAACTGACTCATTGCTAACCTTTGCCCCATCAGATCATGTTCTCATCACCTCAAACCTGAATCACTGCAGTAGAATCAACCCTGGTCCTTCCTGAAGGACAATTCCTCTAAAATATGACATTCGACATGTGATTATGCTGTCCGAAAACCTCCCTATTTGTACAACATTAAGGTCAAGATAATACGCGAGCCCTTCCAAATCCGTGAGAATCTAAACCCCTCCAGTTCCTTAGTCAGTAAAAGTAAAAGTTAGCAAAATATAATTGCTTACTTTGTTTTTATCATAATTTGAAGCAAGTGAAGCATGTAATTAGTGGGACAAAAGGTATTTCTTCTTCCCAAACCACCTATAAAGTATGGAAAATATGAAATATTGCCACAAATCTTAATTTTGACTCATGTACAGAGAATCATTTAACTTTCCCGGACTTCAACTGTCTCATTTGCAAAAAAGGAATGATAATGTTTGCCTCTCAGTCCTGCTGTAAGAATCACATGTGAGATGCCCGAGAGAGAGGAACTTTCACAAAACTGCTAATGCCACACAAAGTGGGGGGATCTTACTGAGAAAGGGAACTAGAGAAGGCTGGGTCCCCTGGAACATACTTATATGGCCCAGACAGACTTCATGCAACAATGAAACACTCTAACTTCAGGAGTTTCCAGAAATTTACTGCCATGGAAAGAAAACACAAAATGAAAAATAAAAATGCACTAACGATGGATAACTGGCAAATATTATTTTTCGGTGATCACTTAAAAGGATTTACAAGTAGAGAAAAACAATGGGCTTGGAGAGAAAAATGAACAGCCTATTTGTTTATGAATGTAATGAATTAGATGAACACCCTAATCTTACGTGCCTTAGCTCTAAATGTACGCTACCATATCACTGCTTGGTCATAGGACCTGCAATCAGTGGTGAAGTATCCAGACAACTGGATTAATCTGCTCTTAGGAGTTTTACTTCTTCAAGATTAAAACCAGACCAGAGAAGCAAAAGATAAATAGTCCAGCTAAATTGGCGCAGGCTTACCACATGATAAGTGACAAAATATTATATAAAACTGCTGGAAAAAAAAACAAATACAGAAAAAAAAGCTATCCAGTCAGAAGTACTAGTATCCACATTGGTCTATGACTCTGTTTGTGTCCCTTGGATATCACTCATTTCTGAGTAGTAAAGTAAAAGGACACCCACAAAGCTAGGGTGCATTAATTACATTGAAGGTCACATTATGAACATTTCATCTTAAAACATTCTTTAAAAACAAGCTTTTAGAGAGACAATAGCCCATGAGCCCACCTTTGCTGAGTATGCCATCCACAGTAGGTACAGAAAATGACCTAGAAATCGTTGGTGGATTCTTCAGTGCCATTGTAGCGGACAGTTGCTCTTCTTTCTACCCTATAACCCCCCTTTTTCTGAAAACGGCACCAAAATTTGTACTGGAGGGCGGGGGCTTTGCATTTAACAGACCCTAGTCAACAGCGGCTTATCTATTTCTCTCTTGGTCTTATAGTTTGTCAATGTTCCCGTCTGAGTCACAGTCGTCGTTGCAGGAATCAGACGACAGAGAGCAGGGGAAGAGGTGGTGCAATAAACACATCATGGAATATTGTTGATCTGGCTTCATTCCTACTTATTATATGGACTACTTTTTCCCACAATATTTTTGACCAGTCAAAGAAACAGAGTATTTATTTCTTCTCAGCCACTCCTCATTTTTTGAGATTTATTTTCTTGTAAACTTCTAAAAGATACTAAGATGAAGTTTTTTGCCAAGTCATTATTCATTCTCCCATTTTTAGAAAGAAACAGAGAGGCCTGGAGAAAAACTGATGAAATATGTCAGTTTTGGTTTTTAACAGATGCCACTGAAATCAGAGAAGTCACGGGTCTGCAGGCTCCAGGACCCGGAAAGCATTAGGGGCCGAGTCCAGCTTGTAGGCCGTTTTGTTCCAATTAAATTAGGTGAAAACGAGGAGATTTCACATAAAATCTGGGCTACATCTCCCAGGTTTCGCTCTAACTGAGGAGAGCCAGAGTCAGGAGCTTCCTGCGGGGCTTGCCCTCCGAGGTCCCACTGAACGGCCAACCTGCCAGAGCCCGGCAGACACTGAACTTACAACCCATGCAAAGAGATGCAGGAATGGATACACAAACAGTAAACGAAACACTCTAGGACAAAGCAGGAAGAACTGGGTAGCGGTGAGCATAGTGTGTTTTGGACAACATACAACACAAGGGATTCATCTGATGAAATAATAAGAGAACAATTGTGGGTTAGCTGATCGATATGCAGACTGGCCTAACAAGGCCCCTGGGTATCAGAGGGGGATTGGTTCCAGGACACGCCACGGATACCAAAATCCATGGCTGCTCAAGTCCCTTATGTGAAATGGCGTAGTGTTTGCATATAACCTACACACACCCTCCTGTATACTTTCAGTCACCTCTAGGTTACTCACAATACCTCATACATTGTAAATGTTAGGTAAATAGTTGCTAGTGTGCAAGAAATTCAAGTTTTGTTTTGGGGAACTTTCCAGAATTTCTTTTCCCCGAATATTTCTGATCTGTGGTTGGTTGAATCCAAGGATGCAGAACCTGCAGATATGCGGGTGGGCTATAATAATGAACACCACCTTGAGTGAGTTCCTGCTGTGTACGGACAGCGGCCCAGGCGCGCCCTATGCCTTGTTACACTAACTGTTCCCAACAGCGTATTGAGGTGAAACTTTGTATAGTTACTGAGTCTCTATACCAGGATTCAAATTCATATCTGTCTGATCATCAGTCTCATGTACTTTTCACCATAAGAGTATAGGGTCCTAGTCAAGAAAAACAGTGCAGGGAGCAGAAGGAAAGTTTCTGAGCTCAACTAAATCTGTAGGTTTTTGTTTGTTTTCTAACGGACGTGATAATGATTTTCCAAAAGAATCAAGAAAAGAGATGTGCTATTAAATTAAGGTAAAGTGATTTACCCAAAGTCACATAATCTGTTGAGAAAACCATGTTAGACTTTAGACTTCTTATGTACTCAATGCATTTTTAATCATGCAATACTATCTTCTCACTGACTTTCTTAAATTTCTTAATCTCAGATACTTACCTATGTCTTAACCATGAAGCCCCTTTAGCAGGTTCAAAGAGGATGCATTATTCTTTTAAATAGTTTTGTATGAGTAACGTATTACTGTTAAAATTCTGGTACCATTTCTAAAAGACTCATGTTTTATGTTAATTTACTTTGTGAATTTATCAGGTATCTTTTATAAAATTAAATCTGCAGCTCTTTGACATTTTGAGTGAATGGCAATATATTTGCTAAATATAAATATAGTTATAACTACTTCACAAATTTAAATTTTAAAAATGTATGTGAGTATGTACATTAAATGTGATAAAGAATTAGCCACTTATCTAATGTACTGATTTCACGATTGTTTTATTTAAAAAAAAAACTTATTTCAGCTTCACTGATAATTTGAAGACCAAATTCATGAAAATCTAAAACAATCTTCTGACACTTCATGTGTAGAATGTGCTGAACTACCTTCACAATAATGATTGAAAGATAAAGTTCTTGATCACATGACATTATTTTAATGACCTGTCACTTTCTGCTTTTTTCCCATTCTTCTTTCTCTGTTGTTTCTTTACTTTTTCTTTTTTGGTAAGTGATAACAAATCAAACCTAAAAATATATATATATATAATAATTGTATCACAAACAAGGCAATTATAAAATTTTCCGTTTCTGGTTCAGTCAAATAGTTTAACCACAAAACTATAAGGAAACTAACTGTAACACCAAATAATAATTTAGATTTCTCAAACTTACTATTGGTATATTTTTAGTGATAATCTAGAAATCTATACAAACAAAATGTTTAAAGGTTACATTTAAAAAATCATAGCTACTTTTAAAACTCCAACTGATGACAGAAAATAAGCCATGAGATATTGCTTAACTGGAGATTTCTTGACGACACCTATGAACAGAATCTCAGCTCTGGACTAAATCAAGACCACATCCTTACAGCATTTCCAGGGTACCTACACAGACCAGCCCCATGCCGTCCACACTTCACTCCATCTTCACTAGCCGCTGAAGCAAATCAAAATGCTTTCTGGATGTATTTTCAGATATTGAGTTTTTAAAGTGCACTTAATCCTTTGAGTATCCTTATTGGTATAACTAATGATAAATATTATTTCTCCTTTACATACCCGAAAATTATGACAAAAATGCAGTGACTGATTCATTTAAAGTCAAAATGAAAGTACACTTGACCCTTGAACAACATAGGTCTGAATTAAACGGGTACACTTACACCCAGATTTTTTCAATAAATATACTGGAAATTTTTTTGGAGATACACGACAATTTAAAAAAACGAACAGTGGAAATGCATAGCCTAGAAATATCGAAAAAAATTAAGAAAAATGTAGGTATGTCATGAATGCATAAAATATCCATAGACATACATATAACATACAAAACATGTCGATGGATTCCTTATGTTATTAGTAAGGATTCTGGTCAAGAATCGGCTATTAGCAGTTCAGGGGTGTCAAATGTTATATGTGGATTTTCAGCTGCACGGTGTGTTGGTGCCCCCGAACCTCAGCATTGCTCAAGGGTCAGCTGTAATTAAAATGAGCTTGGGTCATGCTGACCTAGGCTCGACCGTTTGGTATAAAACATGGTGTCAATTTTGAATAATAGATACTTTAAAATCAGGTCCTCCCTGCATTAAAATATTTTTCCATTGAGAGATATAAGAAAATTGACGCTGAATTAATGAGAAAATATTATATTCTCTACATTGAAGCTCCTAAATGTAGGAGGCACGTCGCCATATAGTAATCAGAAGGGACTCTTCTGATGAAGGAAGGAATGATTGCTACTGGAGATTATTTATAGTAATTCGAAGATACAGCACCTAAGTTTCCAAAACACTCTTGAAAGCATCGTATCGAGACTTTCCAATACTCCACGGAGTACACATCTATTCAGTTATCCCACAAATACTTAGCTGTCAACCACATCCAGAGGATTGCGGCTTAACCGGTAGGTAAAGTATCCCCATAAGTAGTGGGTTGGGTGACTTGAACAAGCTCTTATGACCAGCATTTCAAGAATCCCCATCTTCTGACTGTCAAACAGTCCTTGTTCTGCTACGTCGCGATGCATAACATATTTTATACTGCAGGATGCTGTCTCTTACCATGCATGCCATGTACAACTCATTCTGCTAAGCTAAACGGGACAAAAATACGAAATAAGAGGTCTCTCTCCATTTGAGTGCTAGTCTATGACTCACCGGATGGGTTTCGGGGGCGGTTTGACAACTGTAGAAATAACTTCTGGCTTAAGATACACTTTTCTTCGCTAGTGGCTTTTGCCTTCCTGATAGAATTGGGTGAATAAGCAGGTCCCTTGCCTGGAATTTATATCTTTTAATTGGTATGAAAATAACAGTCAATTCTTGAAGGCCTTCTTAAATTCCATAATAATCACCTCTCACTTTTACATTTTTTGTAACTATGTACATAACTTGGTTCAAACCCATGCAAGCAATTCCAAAGGCAAACTGTGGACATTCAAATCCACTAGGATCTGATGGTCAATAATTACATTAGACTATCCAATTCATATTTAGATGATCTAGACAAAATTGACTGATTTTTTATAATATTTTTATAATTTAAAGGTTCAAGCCAGAATTCTCTGTCCCACTCTCAAACATACCATTTCCTGTTAAAAGAAGAAAAGGAATTGAACAGATTCCAGGGCTCATTTCTAATTATCCTCCGGTCCTATACGGTATACACTTTACATTTTCCTGATTGTGCAATCCTATTTCACTTTTCTTTTTTGAGTCTCAAATATAAGCAACACAACAACACTGATCCCTCCTAACAAAACTCCTTCCTCTGGGAAGGGGTGTTGAATATTGTGTCTGGTACTCCCCGAACCTCATGCATCCTAACAGACCAAAAAACCATCAGGAAAAAGAGCTGTTTTAATGGGATATGGATGTCCTAGAATTAAGTATTGATCTCTTTTTAAAGACAGGTGATTCTGTGCAAAAAGAAGGTTTGGTTGCATTAGCCCACCCACTCCTTTTTTGGGGGCAGGGGCAGTTAGAGATTAGAATTTCCACAGGCATTAGGTTGGTTTACAAAGCTCTGTCTCAATGTAAAGACATTTCCCCAGAGATAAGGATTGACGAGAGCTTCCAGGCAGCTTGCCTGAGCTTGGAACGGTGAATGAGTTATTCATTTCTGTAACCAAATCTCCAAAAGAATTAGGCCAGGATAACTCTTACTTTGTGCTGTTTGAGCCACATTTGGAGAAAGCCTGCCCCCTCTGCCACGGAGAAGGTAACTGCGGCCACGTACCCACAGACCTGCTTCCTGGAACACGTCCTCCGCTTCCATCTTATGCTCTGCCCACCAGGGGAGTCTGTCTGGGCTATTAACCGACAACCAAACTAAGAGTCTAACAGTCAGCTGTAACTCTCTTAAAACATGCTTTATCAGTCCATGTGGTAATTTCATGTTCACATATCTCAGATCAGGAAAACAAGCAAACCAACAAAAGCAGGCTGTGCCAGGGACACACTGTAGGTCCCCTGGCGAGGAACCCAAGTCAGTAGTGCATTTCTCCTCCTGAGATTACCACTTCCGACCTGTACAGGGCCACGGAGCCCCCAAGGAGCTCAGTGACATGGACACCTCTGCTCCCTTTCTGCTAAGCAAGCAGGTTCATGGTAAGTGGCAAGTGACAGTTGAGAACGATGTGTCCTCAGGGTGCAATTGCTGCTCTCAGCCAGCGCAAAACAGGGGCGCTGCACCGCAGCAACCAAGACCATCTTAACTGCTTCAGAGGATTTTAGCGATGAAATTGAGAAGAGGGTAGGTATGGAAATGTATTTTATTATCAGTTACAGATGACCTAAGAAATTAAAAGGAAAACCCGAAGAACTGTGCTTTCTCAGAGGGCCCAACTCTCTCCACAGGGTCGGTTATGCTTACAGCGTCACGTGTGTTTAAAGGATTGTCAAAGTCTGTCCTGCCAAGGCAAGCTCTCCACTCACTGAATGTGCTCATCGGAACCCATCGAGCTCTTAGGGAAATGTCAGGCATGGGCTGGAAATTTGTGCAACTGCCTTTACCCAGTGAACCCTTTTCATTAAAGCAGAATGCTTATCAAGGTCACTGTGAAAGACTGTAGTTTTGAAGCTCCAGGGGAAGACTCCAGAAGTAAGAATTAACGGAAAATAGATTTAATTAAGACTTTAAAGCTTATGGTTCATCAAGAATCTCTTGGCCCCCTCATCACTTTTGGGATTTCAGTGACAAATGTATTTTGTAGCACTAAGAAGTCAGAATGCTATGGAAACCCTTTCTCCTAAAAAGGCACGCTAAAGCTTCTCATTTTCTGCCTTCTGGCAGGTCTGGTTTGAGCAAGTAATCTTAAGCTTTAAAAGGCTGGAAAGACACTGCATGAAAACGTGTGTTTTTCTTTAGGTAAGATCCACAGGTGCAGGTATACTCGGGGTTGGTGTAGAGAGAGGGATCAGGTGTGTGTACGCATGTGTCTGTTCTTGTGCACAGTCTGGCACATGATAATCATATGAAATTTATTAGAAGAGATGGTTAAACCATCACTACTAGTAACTTTTTGAGGCTTGCATACTATGTAACACAGACAGGATCAGTTTAAACTACAAGTATAATGCCAAGAAAAAAAAAAAAAAACTCTTACAAAATGCCAGATTGTATCATTTTGGGGGAAAACACGACACACACAATCAGAAAGATATTAGCTCATCAATAAAAATACCCAACTAAGATTTTACTATACTGATAGAAGCTTTTATATATATATATATATAATTTTTAATATTCTCATCACACAACGGACTTCAGAGAAGTAAAATATCCAACTGCTTTACTAGGCAAGATTTTCCCAAAGATCATTATGCAGGAACAACCATGTAAAAATCAAATTCTTTATCGTCTAATCCACAAGGAAAAAATAATACTGTTTTAATCTTTCTGTTAAAATCTTGGGGGGAGGGGGAAGCCCTTTGAATTATCAACAAGCAATAAATAACAGTATTATCACTTACCGGCCAAGTAAGGGAATTGGAATTCTTCCAGTTTCTCTAACGTCAGGTTGTGAGCAGGTCTGCAACCTCGTCTCACAAAGCTATTTCCAGAACAGGTGCAATCCTCTCACGAGTATCCTGTTTATTTGGAGAAGCGTGGGCCTCGGAGCACTCGGACCCCGACTGCAGAGCCCATGGTTTCTCAGCGGCTCCGAGAACTTCGGCCTCACTCTTCGGCCCCTATCCCTCTGGCCCCCGGAGGAAATTATTCTCGAAGTTGCTGCGGAGAGTTTGATCCGTGGAACAGGAGGGCTCCTCGGAGCCCTGCTCGGGGGTCGCAGCAGGGAAAAGAAGGCTCCTTTCCGTCGGTCACGGCCGGGGAGGGGGGCGCGCGGGCACCGGGAGCGCAGCCTCTTAGCTGCGAGGCGCGGGGAGCCGGGCTGCCCTCGGCGAGGCCCGCGGCGGCGCAGTCCGGTCCCGGCGGCGGCAGCCGGGTCCGGAGACGCTGTCCATCCCCTCCGGTGCTGAAGTCAGGGGCCCGAAGCCCGGGCCGGGCCCCGCGCCGCACTTTTCCTCGCCAGCCAACGCGAACGGCTGCTCGCCTTCCGGGCTCGCCTTCCTCTGGCGCCTCCTCTCTGGGTAGGGGTGCGCTGGCTCTCCAGGATCACAGCCCCATGCTTATTTGGTGGCACCGTTTCCGGACGGTATCTGACGGTGGAGGTAGGAATCCGTGGGAAATCAGATTTGAGCCGCTCCTGACTTTTCAGTGGCCGCGAACGAGTTTCCTAATGCTAGAAACGAAAGGAAACACACGCACATGCGCGCACACACACGCGCACGGGAGAGGGAGCGGGTGTGTGTGTGTGTCGGGGGAGAGAGTAAATATAGATTATGTACCGGGGAAAAGCCAGAGCTTCTCTGGGTCTCTCATTACGTAAGATGGAAAGGGCTATTTTGGAAGACTCCACAATCCTGATCGCCGGTTAGGGGCACCAGATGCGAATTCTGAGAAGCCCCATTTGAAATTCCTAGGTTAGACACAGCAGAGCAATCGTGGATTCTTCTTAGAGCCTCCAAGCAGAAACGACAGGTTACTGTTACATGAAAAGACAGAGAATGAAGGAAAAAGAAAAAGAAAAAAAAAAGGCCCCGCTACCTTGCGAAAGGCTGCAGGATTGGCGGGGGGTCCCAGCTGAGCCGCCGGGGGATCGGGCCGGACGCGGGTCGCCGGAGCGCTGGGCGGCGAGGCTGGCGAGGCAGCGGTGCGCGCCGGGCGCGGGCTCCTTCCCGGAGCCGGGCTGGCGAGCGCCTGCAGCCTCGGCCCCTGCAGGGCGGCGGGGGAGGCCGAGTGCTCAAGGATCGAGCCGGGGACGAAAAAGTCAGCGGGGAGGCTCGGCTGTCCCCGCCCTTTCAACGCCGCCACGACGCGCCGCCCGCCGGCCCCCAGCACGGGTTTCCGCCCTTCAGCCCGGCTTCTCCTCGCTGCCCCCAGGCCTCGCCGGCCCGTCGCTCCCGCGGCGCACAGACCCCACGTCCGCCCGCTGCACCCGCTCGCACAGCCGCTGGTCCCCGCACCGGGGAGGGCGGGGTGGGTGTCTCCGGGCGGCCCCCGAGGGCTCCGCCACCCACCCTCGGCAGCGCGCGTGGGGTGAGGCGGGGAACTGAGATACTCTGCGTTCAACCTGCTAGGAAACTGGTCAAAATCACGTCCACGCGGACCCGTAACCAGGAGGGAAAATGGAGCTGGGGGCGAGGGTCGTGGCCCGGCCCACCGCTCCCGGCACCGAAACTGTGAGCGCAGGCTTCTGCGCCCGGAGACCTGGGGGGAGTTCAGGAAGGAATGGCGGGGTGCGGGGCGAGGCGGGCGGAGCGGGTGCCAGGCGCCCTTCCCGCCGGGCGCTCGGATCCCTCCTGCCCGGATTCCGACACCAGAGGGAGCCGTGCGCGCAGTGCCGGCCTCCACGCCGGCCCCGGGGATCCGAGCCAAGGGGCGGGCGCCGCGCCCGGGGGTCTCTGCCGGCACCGGGCTGGTGGGGCGGCCAGCGCGGCGCCTCTGGTGCCCCGGAGGCGAAACGGGACTGATGCGGGGTCCCTGGAAGTGCAGATCGGACAGGCGCGCTATTCAGTCCGGGAAGCCCAGGGTTTCCTTAGACTGCGAGCCGCCGCCGCAGCGCCCTCGCGTCCCGGTGGCCCCCAGCCTCGCTGCCGCCCGGCTCCCGCCGGATAAGGCCCGCGGGGAGGGGGGGGCGGGCGCGCGGGGGGGGCAGGAGGCGGGGCTGTCAGTGGGGAGGCGGCGCGGGGGGCGGTGCGCGGGAACCTGCACGCGCAGCGAGAGGGGCGCGTCGCCCGCCCTCTCTCGGGCCTTTGACGGGGGCGCTGGCGGCAGGTGCCGGTGGGCCTCTCAAACCGCGTCGGATGGAGTCGTCTGGCCTCTCCGAGACACACGAAGCTCCCTAGGATATTGTTCCCTGGGGCGAATGTGGAAGCGTGTGTTTTGCTTTACGGTCCGTGTAAAAGTAGACGGATTGCTCAGCATGGTGGTACAGGCAGTTTCCCTTTTCCCTTGGACTCATGTAGACAAAACGCATGGCTCTTGGATGTGCACAAGCACGTACGTGTCATCTCCACAAATAAGTTTCAGAAAGTGCTGTTTTTGTTAGAGGACGGAAACAAACCTCCTCCAGCGAGGACCTCGCTCGCCCGTCGGTGAAGACACTTTTCCCCGCAGAATTTAATCCACCTGATGCAATTGATGGCTTAAATTATTTTCTCCGGACATGTAGAAACAAGAACAATCGCAGAAATGTAACGCATCAAGTAAAAGAACCGCATTTAAATGAGGCGCAGAACACAAGGATGTGACTAATTAGAAACATATGCCCTTGATTTTTCAGACCTGGAGGAAGAGATTCCCTGTCCAGCGCTGGCTGACGTGGGTGCAGAGCCTCAGTCCTTCCCCTTCCCTCTCTCTCTGCCAGGAAAAGAAAACAGAAACAGCTGATTAATTTGAACTGTCAGTCCCAGTAAGGTTATGTTAGTTTGATGTCTTTTTTCTGTTTTGTTTTTTTGAAGAAGCAATATCTACTCCAAATTGTCTTCATCAAGTTGTGTAACCAGTTATGGAAATTAACATGATGAAAATTAAATGCAGTCTAACATCTGATGCTACAAATGAATATAAACAAAGTACACAAAACCAGGGGACAGATAAACTGAGATGAACTAGAAATATTTTAAGAAATTTCACCCTTAAAGCAGTTTTTTAAAGCTTATTTTAAATGTGAATTGTCATTCTTATTTTAAGTTATCGTTATTTTTATAATGTAAACATAGGAAAATGTGAATGTAAATCACCAAAACAATACAATATATGAAGCATAAGTTTCACAAGAAAATTTTGTACCCTCGCATGGTTACTGTGAATCCGAAACTAGGTCCTTCAGTCTCACTGCTTACAAAACTAGACTATAGTTTCCACCCACCCAGCCCACTGGGATTCCTTCACAGTGTAAGAATCTTAGAAAACATTAGCTGGTGAAACATTCTGGAAACAATTTGACGTCCTTTGGAGGAGGGAGTTTGAAATGCAAATCAAAACTTCCACCCAATATGATCTAGAGTAACAGTCACTGTATATGAAACTCTGACACTGCCTGTGTCACTCACCCAGCCTCCTAACTATTTTGAGTCATTTTGATTCCATACATAAAATGTCTGCTAACCTCTTCGAATTTTCATACGCAAACAATGTGTGTAAAAACTTCATATACCCTGGTATATTTCTATTAAAAATAGGTATTATTATCTATGGAGTAGCCTTTGGTTGCTATTTCTACACCTCAATTTCAAGAGTGGATAGGTAATTTAGGGTTAACATAAATTTTTTGATTAACATATTTTTCTTATTATTTCTGTGCTTTACTTCGTGTCTCCTGTTAAAGATAGGGTTATATGAGTCCAATACCCACAAATGAACCCTTCTCAGTTCATGGTTTCAACAGGTCTAGGATCATTTCAAGTTGATTTTTTTATTGTGTTCAAGTGCAACTAAATATTACTTAACTATTACCAATTATTGCTGAGTTGGAACAATGATCCTATTTATTTCCTTCTGTGGGTTTTCTAATGAAATGTTGCTGAGTTAAATATTGTTTTGACCCCTTTTTATGTAAGAACCTCCCCTCAAGACATACCTTTCCTTAGCCAAGGTGTTCTAGCCTGCTGAGTCATCATCAGATAAGTCTAGAGGACTTCGATGACAAACTGAAATTACAATGGAGCAATCAGACCAGACGTACAAATATGGAGTCCGGAGGCCATTAAGGATCTGGTCTCAGACACATCCTTGCACCACTGAGAACTTGAACTTTCTCTGAACTGCACCAGGTCCCAGGACACCACCAGCCGTATTCAGAACAGCACCTGCCAGCTGCAACCTTATGGTCTCAAGGTGACTTGTGATTATGCAACCATGTCAGACCCCAACCGACCCTTGCTTGACAAGCAGCCTTCTTACCAGCTCCAATTATAACTCTTCATAAACAACTCATGGAACCAACTGTAACCTTGCTGTTTTTCCTTTATAAGCCTCCCCCATTTTGTAGTCGGGGACACAATTCAAGTGCTTCTTGAATCTGTCTCCCCAGCTGCAGTCCTAACAAACTCCAAATAAACACCTCTTTATTTCAGTCAGGTCTCCATTTCTCACATCTTGGCTAACAACCTCATGTGTTTCCTTCTGTATTAGTTTAGAGCTCAACTGACTTTAGTTACACGAAAAAGGTGGATGTAATTTCAGAATTCCACTCACCTCAAATTAACTGAAGTGCAAAAATCCGTAGGTTAATCTGTTTATCCATTGGCCAGTTGGTGGACATTTGGGTTGTTTCCAGGCTTTGGCTATTAGCAATAAAACTGCTGTAGCCATTTGACTACCAAAAAAAAAAAAAAAAAATCCATCGTTTAGATTTGTGTGGTTTTTGTTTCAGGGGAGGTAACAAGTGGAGGTCAGAGAAACTCAGGAAATTAACCACAACTGCCCCGTCAGGGAGATTTCATTTTAGACAATGGTTCCCTGAGCCCTTAGCTTTTTATTTTTTACTTTTCTTTTCATAAAAAGAAGTTGAGCATAACTTGCTTGAGAAAGAATGCTACTTTCTGCTAAGTGGGTAAGTTACTAAACTGTTTTGAGTCTATTTCTTCATTTCAAAATGGAAATAATGCAACCTACTTAGTATCGTTGATGGACAGCAGATGGCTGGGAGCTCCACGTGTGGCATGTGCTCCCTCCCACACCTCTCCAACAGACAGAAACAGTGCCTTGGAGGACTTTCCTGTTCATTAGCATCGAGCAGGGAACATTGCTTTATTCAAAGTGCATCCATGTGAATAGTTGTTACAAGGATGTAGAAATTCCACGATAGGTTTTGTCTACAGGTCATCAAGTCATACACTGTGGCAAGTTGCTAACCCTTGACAAAAAATAAAACTATCTTTAAAGGACATACTATCAGTTCACCGTATTTATTACAGTAAATATTTTTAAACTGCCTAGTGATATACCCCCTTCCTAATAAGCATACATATATGCTTTTTCAAAGTAGCTTCCTTTTAAAAAAAAACACACATGTGTCGTGTCTGTGTGCGCAGACACGTGTATGTACATGACTGGATGCATGCCTATGTCTATATATGTAAATAAAAATAAATAAATATGATATTGATACCTCCAACTGGTGCCCAATCATTTACAGAAAAATGTCCTGGAAATATTGTCTAAAGGGTCTCATTTACCATTTTACATTTCTCTCTTTCCTTTTAGACCCATCTAACTAGGCTTCTCTGTCAAGGTCACCAGTGCTTTCTTTATTTCTGGATCCATTGGTCATGACTCCGTCTTCACTAAGTTCAGCCCTGTTACCAGACTCCAGAGCAGACTTTGATCCGTTTGGTGATTCCCTCCCTGAAACTGTCTTCCTGTAGCTGCTGTGATGGTTTTCTCACACGTGGCTGTTCTTCCCAGTCTTCCTTGCTGGTAGCTTCCAGCTCAAACCCCTTAATGTTGAAATCCCACATGACTTAGTTCTTGGGCCACTACTCTTCTGTCTCTGCATTATCTGCTTAAGTGATCTCATCCAATCTCAAATGCCATTGCTTTTAATATCATTTATATGACACTGACCCTTAAATCTGTCCACTGAGCTCCAAACATATAGAGATACGAGTTGCATATTTAAGATGTGTGCTTGAATGCTTGCTAGAATTTCAAACTTGACCTGCCTGAATCAGCAGGTCCCCAACCCCGTGAAGCTGTTCCTCTGACCACACTCTTCACCAAGTAAATGCACTCCCCGCCACCACCCAGTTAAAGTTCAGAGCCAACAACTCATCTCGGTGTTCATCCTCCCTCATCTACCATGCCCAGGGAATCAGCAAGGGCTTTTGCTTTTGTTCGTAAAATATTTCCCAATCCACCCACTTCCGCTAGGACAACTTTTTTCACTCTAGTGCAAGCTGCTGTAATTTCTTAACTGCCTGAACGCCGTAGTCCACTAATTTATTTCAGGGTAGCCAGTTTTCCCCTGGTTCCTCTGTACAGCAGTCGGAATGAATTTTTGGCAACATGAATCCTTCCACGTCATGCCTTTGCTGAAACCCTCCCAGGGGTTCCCAGTACACTGGGGATAACACCCGGCTTTGCCAGCCTGATGTTGATCCCATCAACCAGACTCTCCTCCTGAATCACCTTCATCCCAAGTCGTCATATTGGCCAAGCTCAGTCCTGCCTTAGGAACTCTGCTTGTGCCACCCCCCAAACCTGAAATACGACCCCGCCCCGCCCCAGATCTTTACAAGTCAGTCTCCTTCTTTTCCTTCAGGTCTCAGCTTACAGGTCATATTACCAAAGAGGCCTCCCTTGACCAGCCAGTTCAAACAATCCTGTTCTCTTTGAGCATCCATCGATTTGTTTTAATGTCTTTATAACAGGTATCACTCTGGGGACACATTAGTGTTTTTTTCTTGTTGATTTTCCTTTCCCGCTGCAACCCAGGCTGCAGCGAAGCAACAACCTCGATGACTTGTGAGGCCCCCTCCTTAAAACCGTGTCCAGCACATAGTGGGCGCTCCGTAAATGGTTGGTAATAGAATGATTAAAAACAGAAAGTCTGTGATAATTGCTAAGAGTACAAAATTAAACAAAATGTTGTGTTTGCTCTTCAAACCTGGGATATATTTGTTATTTACAGGAATAAAAGCTTTAAAACTATGGTTACTTTTTATAACAATGGCTTTTAGAAAATATGCTCATCTATTTTGAAACTATCAAAGGTGCATTTTCAAGGTTTAATAAGGATTTATTTTTAGAGAGATTCACCTCATATGCTTCTATAATTAAAGTCTTCAGTCTAATTAACTAGATGGATATTCATGTTTAAAATTACTAAAATTATTCATTGTCTGGGAAAAACAAAAGTAAGGGCATGGGCACAAATTTTATTCTAAACCTTTCCCTCATTCTCTTTGATCTACATTTATTACACTTTCATGATTTTCGCTTCTGTAGAAAGAATAGGTAAGTAATTATTTTTATTTGTAAATGCATCTACTATTATAACAACAAGTATAATGACTATGCAAAAATTGGAAAAGAATAAAGAAAACAACCTGGCACATGCTTACAAATTACATCACAATTTTAATGTATTTTTTCCTAAACATGTTTCACTGTATCATCCCACCTCCCATTAAGTATCACAGTATACTTACAATTGTTACTAATACTTTTAATTTGACGCAATATGCAAGATTTTTCTATGTTGTTATAAAACCTTTATAATCACTTTTTAAAGGCTTTTTATGTGGAAATAACATAATTGGCCATACCTTTGTTTTAGGACATTTAATGTATTTTCAGACTTTTATATTATTTATACGAGCAATTTCATCAACATATCTTTCCTATCATTTGCATTATTTTGTGTGTGGGAGAGACAAAAAAATGTAAATAATGGTTTAAATTAGGCGCTTGTTTTATGGTTCATAATATATGGGGTGTGTGTGTGTGCGTGTGTAAAAGAGAGGAAATTACCTGGCCTACTCTGTCTTACTCTGTCTAGGGAGATCATTAACCGTTAACCACATGTACATGATAAATAAATGCTGCTTTGCTGTTATTCTCTCTGGGACCCACTATATAGAGTTTCCCGTGTGAGATGTAGCCTGATTTCAGGTTAATACATGTAATTTTTCCTTGAGACTCTCTCTTTGGGCTTATATTTGTTTGTTTGCTCTTTCCACATCTTAACATGTGTTGTCATATTACACACCTCTTGTGATATTAAATTTCCAGCTGCTCACGAGGAAGACCATCTGCCTCTTAGAGGTATACTCCCAATTACCCAAGAGTGAATTCTGTAAATGCCACAAAAATATGTCAGATCACCCGCAAAATGCCACTTGAGTGAGGTGAAAATACATTCTCACCATGCTTCTCTGGGTGATGACCACTGAATATCTTTGAAGTTCTCTCCAAGGTCCCTCCATGTAAAGTTCAGATAGACTATCTCTTTTATTTTAAGTAAGATCATCCCAAACATAAACTCACTCAGGTTTTGATAGCAGACAAAAGACAGGTAAACACAAAGCTTTTCATTTCTTTGCTTTTTTAATACATATATATTTATTTTTCAAAATTATTGGAACCAGACACAATGCCAAAGGCAATGTATAAAAATGTAAATTTGTGATGGATTCCTATAACTATGGATTGTATATAATATAAATATTGTTGTCTTTTCACACTGATTTATTGCTTTGTCATAATTCCTTAAATCAAAGAACAAACTTCTGGCACGGATGCAACCATATGCTGTGTTCTAATCTGTCTACACAATAGACCGCATGACAGTCTTTGGCTCAGAAACACACACATGTGTAAAGCACATCTATCTATATTATCTACCTAGCTAGTGGATTGATTGAATTAACAAATTTAATCAATAACCTCTCTGTATCCATACTTTGCTATGAGACTCTGCAGTTTACGTAAAGAGTTGGGATCTATTTCTCCGCCCCTTGAACTGGGGTAGTTTTGAGATTTGCTGTTACTAATAGCAACAGAAATGATGTTGTGTGCATGCCAAATCTGGGCGTCAAGAGCCCTTGAACTCTTCGGTTCTCTTTCGAACTTTTCCCACCTGCATAACAAGGACAACATCACGACGGGGCAGAGCTGGGTCCTCTCAGCTGACACTGACCCAGCCCAGCTGTCCCCCAGCTGTCCCCCAGCTAGCCACAGACATACACAAGGCCACCTGAGATTAGATGACCTAGACTCCTGACACTAAGTTTCAGGGTAGTTTGTTTCATGTCAATAACTAACTGAAATGATACATTTTATTTGGAGTCCAAATGTCACATTTTTCCCTGAATCCTTTTCCAAACAACCTGAATGAGTTGGTCACATCCTCCTCTCTGCTTCTATAACACCTGATGACTTCTTTTTTATTTCTTTTTTCCTGTAATGAAATCAACTGAAGTAAGTACATTTAAAAGCCCAGCTTACCATTCTATAGCACTTTTTACATTCAATCGTACTTCCTTTTGTTGTTATTTTGGAGTTTTTTACAGCAAAGTGGGGGAATGTATTGACTCTCACAGGGGGAAGCCCAAGAAGAAGTAGAATCAGGCACTTTGGATCCTGGAGCTAAAACCTGTAGTGAGGTCACTGCCACTCCTCTGCCGTGTTCCTTCTCTGAGTCGGCCGAGCGTTCTAATTGCTGAGTGGAAAAGTTGGACCTAGAGAGCTCCACAGCCTGACTATCTAGAAGGAGAATTGGGAAGAACCTACGTATCTGTCCCACTAGGAAACTGACAATGGAAGGACATGGCTAGACTGGCAAGCAGTGGACACCTGGGCTGGTACCTACCCAAGAGAGTCCATGGAAGCAGGCACACGCCTGTCCTGTGTGTGGTCAGCCCCCTGGAAAATCCCTGGTGACTTTCTCCTTCTCAACCCAATGACAAAGGGGACTGTCAGCTGCAGAGACTTCACGCTGTCCCCAGCTAATCTCGAAATTCTCCCCTCTTGGTCTCCCATTCGGATGTGTGAAAACAGTACGTTCATCCTGAACTCCAAGTAAACCCCTCGTCCTGGGAGAAAAGTAAGCTGTTCCCCCAACAAGCAGATCCTTGCACTGCAGAACCTCATAACTAAAGGCCAAACTTATGTTATAATCTTGGAATAATTGTAGAATGTGTGTGTAATTTGAATCGTATAGTTCCTGTATAAAAACTACACATGTAAACATAACACTATATGGATATGAAGGCACAGAGAAATATTTTCATACCAAGCAAATGCACTCTCTGTACATCTTTGTATTTCTATGTTTTTATTAACACTCCTAATTTAGTTGGAAATTTTATATTTCTTTTCCTCTGAATACAGATTGTCACGTTCAAGAGGAGTCCTGGTTTTCCAAAGTGGTACGAAGAATGCTGGCCGAAAACTCCCATAATGTTTTTTTACCGTGTGTAAAATCCGAAGGTTTGTTCCTCAAGCTTACTCTTATTTTTTTCTTGCCTCCTTCATGTTTGCTCCAGCTTCCTTCTCCTCTTCTGCTTCCCCGCACTTCTGTCATGGCTTTTCCTCCTTCTTCTCCGCTTCCTTCTCTTCTTCCTCTTTCTAGCTTCTCGTCTCTACTGAAAACAGAAACATGCAACACAAAGATTCCATAACCAATGATTTTATCTAGGTTTTATATATATATATATATATATATATATATATATATATATATGCAGAGCAAAATTGTTCTGTGTCTTCTGATGCTCTCGCATGGTAAGAGCATGCTTTCAGATCTCAAGTTTCAAAGATCTTAATAACCAGGCTTTGTGTGTATAAGGAACACGCCTATTCTATTGAAACAGCCCCAGTGTCTTGTGAAATTCTGTCTAGAACTGCTCCTTGCACTATGCTCCTTCGTCCCTTTTTTCAGCGGTCAGTTGGCAAACGCTGTTGGGCGGCTGCTCCCTGCAGACCCCGCGCGGGCGCTTTTCTGGGTCTGGAACGGGCAGCGGTGAGGACGGACCTGCCGTGCGCGGACCGCAGGGAGCGCGGCCAGCCCCGGGCTCGTGGAGCGCCGCCGAGGACGGGGACGGGCAGGGCAGCAGCACGCTGCGCCCGGGCCCCCCTGGCGCCCACCCACCCGTGAAACGTAGCCACGAGCGTGAGTGGAAGGGAATTCGTGGCTCAGTAAACGGATCAGTGGCAAGTATTCCAGGTACCGAAAGAAATTAAGACGTTAGTCATGTTATACTTCATGTTTATGAGGTTTCCTCCCAGATCAAGGGTACTGGGAGGGAAATAACGTAGACAATCAGGCCAGCGTCACAACGCGCAGACTGAGCCCCCCTCCGTCTCCACCGCAGGCCCCAGAGCCCTCGCCGCGGCCCCCAGGGCTGCTGTTTGCAGCGAGACCCCTCGGTGGGCGAGCATCTCGCTGGCCCGAGCTAAGCACCCGGACGGCGGGCTCCTGGCCGCCCCCTCCAGAGGTCAAGGCCGTGCAGGGGCTGCGTGGTCTGTGCCGTACAAGGTGGGTCCGTTTACTCTCTTTTCCTACAGGGCCCTCGAGTCTTGACCTCTCCATGGAAGCTGACACTCTACAAGGTCAAGGCCACCGTCTCTGGGGTCAGAATAGCTGCACACTGAGCTGCAAAGCCCTTCTCCCTGCAGCCCCAGGTGGCAGCCCCTGGTGACACCAGAAAGGCAAACAGCCGAGGCCGCTTCAGGCCCCCGAGGCCCTCGCGCTGCAGGGAGACGCGAGGCTCTGAGGACCTGTCGCCGGAGACAGGCTCGCATGCAGCCTCCTGGAAACGGCAGGACGGGTCGGGCAGCGGGAGGACAGGCCTGCAGCCCGACAGACGCAGGAGAAGTTCAAGGCAGAAGACCGTGCCTGGAACTTGTTATTCCCAAGAATAAGCAGTGTGGCCTTCAGATTACATTTAAAAAGGAAACAAACTAAGGAAAACTATAGAATTTACAACTTATAGTTAACTTACTTATACCTTGAATATTTTGGAAAGAATTTCTGCCCCAAATAAGAATTAGGGTGAAAATACGTCTCACTGTCTGAAAAATGCAAGAAGTATTGTGTCTTGTTAAAATCTATCAAAATTATGTCTGACATAGCTTTCTGTCTCTAATCATACAATTTTCGTAGTTCAAAGAACATTTTGGGACAACTTAGCTTAGCGGTACAATAGCGAAATGTTTTAGGACATTAAAAAAAAATCTACTTTTAATGACCAGGACGTGGATCAGCTAATGTAATCTTAACAACAAACTGAGCCACAGCATTTTAAAGGGTACAGTGTAAGTGCTGGGAATTTTAACTTTAATATATTTATTTTTTAATATTTGATACCATTTAATACTTTACACATGTTAAAGGAAATTTTCTATAGGGTCCTAAACATTTACTGTTTTGTCTGCATGTATTCTATTTAGAGAAAAACAAATATATTTCAAGAATTAGTGGAAAACCCACAGAGAATAGAGAACACTACATCTCATATCCACAACTATTGTTGTCATTTTACATCTACAGCATAGTTAGTACTACCCCAGTTTTGGAGACAAATATATGAATACGCATATGCTTTATTTCTGAATGTTTATGCAACGAATAAGCAATGGTATGGAATAGAAAAAAATGGGCATGAGCGTTTGCTGCGGACATCATCTTACATTCAACACTTTAGAATGGCAATCCCTTTGGATCACAAGTGATGCAGAAGTAGTCAAGAGGATGCATTTGTGTGTTTAAAAATTGTAACATAGTAACATAGCGATGGTAGAACATTAACCTTTTTACAAGTATTTTTTTGATTCTTCCTTACCCGCACCCACCTTTGGTTTAAAATCAAGGCAAAAAGCAAATATCTTTCATCCCAACTGATGACGAGGGGGAGCAGATGTTGGGTGTGGAGATTCTCTGTGGAGCTCCTGCATGTCTTGTGACAGTTTCCGTCGTGCATCATCTTTTCAGGGACGTCTGTACAGCAAACATCCGTGGAAGGCAGAGGGGGTAGAGTGACTTCTTCCAGAAAGAAGTGACTTCTTCCATGCAAGAAGAAAGCATTAGGAAATGGAGAAAGTAGGCAGGAGGGAGAGATGCAGAGTTGATAATCATCTGATATTTTTAGGGGAGGGCTGTATCTAGCTACTGTGGAAAAGAAAAAAAAAAAGTCTCCTCTACCTCCTTAGGTTCAGTGGCTGGGCCTGCTAATTAAACTGACAAAAGACAGATTTGACAGGCAAAAAGGTTGATTTTGAATGAATCATGTAACACATGATTACATGTGTATGGGCAGCTTCACAGAAAAGAAGTGAAACCCCAAAGGGGCCCTTAGGCCTGGCAGCTTCTGTACCATTCTAACAAAGGACAATAAATTGTGGTGAAGTGACTAGACAGAAAGAGTGGTCTGGGCATCTGGGGATGGTAAATCGTGGGGAGGTAAATCTATGGGGGAAACTAATGGAAAATCAGAGTTATTTAGGAAGGTTTGTTTATGGAGACCAAAGTCAGTGAGGAGTCTGGAGATAAAAGCCGGCTCTGGCTTAAGAGTTTTCTGTTCTTCTGCTATAGAAGGGAGACCCCTTCACACAGGGAAATTTATGCTCTGCTTTTAGGTAGAAAGGGGGAGGGCAGAGTTTCTCCTGTGTGTGCTGTTTCTCAGTTGCCTGCAGCTCAAACGAATCATCATGCCTACATGGTGCATTGTGGGGTGGCATATTCTGAACCTCTTTACTACTAAGAAGCAGTGTGAAACTGTGTCCTTTGTAAAAGCCCAGAATGTGCTTGTCATGCTTAACCTGACAAGGCTCGCCATGAGTTACCTGATTTCAGCGTCAAGCAGAACAACTGGTCAAGTCTAATTATTTAGTTCCCTAAAGGTATGCTTTAACCTACCTTTTCTAATCAGCAGTTACCTTTAATATACAGACTGCCATGTGAATGTCAGCGTGATTCCTAGTTTGGTCAGCTTTCATTACAATTAACCCAGGCACGTCTGCACCGCAGGGTGCTATACATGATGCATGTTCACACAAACACGTACATCAGGACGGTCTTTGAAATGCTTGGACCTCAGGGCGTCCCTATGAACCACGTAAGTTGAATGCTGACCACTTGGATGTATATACACGCCTTTTTCTGGTAAAAGTGTTCACAGCTCTTATCAGAGTCTCTAAGTGTCCACGGCCACTAAAGGTGTTGACATACATTGCTCGGCTTGGGGGAAAAAGGATCTTGTGTCCTAAAGAGTGCCGATCACAGACCACCAGTCCTGTACGTGGAGTATGGGGAGCAGGCAGCTTTTCCAAGTGTAAGTAGGTAGGAGAATTATGTGCACAAGTCATTTCTTCTTCCTTTTTTTTGGTCATTTTTAAACCAATAACTTCTAGAAAAATTAAAAAATTGAAAGAGCCACTGTGAGCCCCCTACACCCAAGCTCTTTTCTGAACAGCTTTTGAGAAGTAGTAGGTTTTTGTCTTTCACATGGTTTCCTTTGTCTATAGAAACACCTCCACTAAGAAGGGCATCTCTGAGGGTAATGGTGGGCCCCTTAGAAAGCTGAGCAGCCTCAACCCTGTTCTTTAAAAGCGCGTCCCGTGGCTCAGGGATGAAGCCAACAGCACACCGAGGAGGAAGCTGACATCACGGGGGGTTCTGTGTGGGCCTCATACGCTGAGAACACGCTGATGCCATCTGCTTACCCAAAGCACAGTGCCTGCTAGAGAACAGCGTGCCACCCTGAAGAAGACACACACAGACACACACAGACACACACACACAGACACACACAGACACACAGACACACACACACACACACTTCAAAATCAAACCCCTGCAGGATCTCAGGTTTCAAGAGCATAAGAGCATGCCCTGCTTGTCTCCGTGCTACTTGCTGAGATGCAAGCTAATACAGCTTAAATTACTTAGGGAAGAAGAAACTGCTTCTACATTTAAAGACTTTTAATTACCTTTTAAGCAGCATGTCTTTTTGTACACGGTACACTGTGAAGTAATTTAACTGACATTTAAATTCAATGAATTGTGAACGTCTATTGCTTTTCAGATGTGTGTTTCTTCTCTTTAGCATTGCACTCGGTGCCTTTATTGGACTGACATACCTGAATTTATTTACCTTAGGAAGGAGCAATCTAATTGTCTGATGTATAAGAATCATTTTTCAAGGCATCGGTTACCAGGAAGTGGCCAAATCCCTATAAGTTTCCCTGATGTGAAACATTTTCACTTCATAGCTGCTTGGCCACAAGAAGACATTCATGATGATGATGATGAAGATAATTATTATTATTGTTATTATTATTATTACTGTAATAGTAATAATAGCTGACGTCTGTTGCTGTTTCTAAATGCCAGGCATTTCTCTGAGTTCTATAATCTCTTTTTATTGATGATGAAACAGGTTCAGTCACTTGCCCAAGACCATGCAACTAGCAAGTGAAGAGTAATTATCAAACCAGAGCAGCTCCAAACTTCCGTGCTCAGGCTCTCAGCAGAGCTAAAAGGTAAACATGACGACAGTGTCCCTCTTATAATCCCCCTCCTATTAAGCCCTCAATAGAGTAATTTCTCCTATGGATTTATACTGTATTAATGGCAATATCGAACTACAAATTTTGACTTGCTCTACTTTTATTCTGAAGGTGGTTAGTTTATTTGACTAATATCTGAAATGCCACCTCTTGAATTGGAATTTATAATATAAATTGAGGTCAATCACACATACACAAAACAGTTGAAAAATACTAATTTTTTGGCAAGATAATAAATCTGTAATTGCTAAAATCATGTACAATCTGCATGTAAACCATGCTCTTTCTCTTTCTACATACTTAAAGATAATTCTATGAGATTATTTGGGCACATAGTAGATATAGTTGTTAATAAACTCATCAGACTTAAAAACAGAAAGTAACCTGAGTCAATAAGAAAACTCTCAATTCTAATAACCCAAGCTACTATTGAATCAAGAGAGAGAGAAAATTTAAAAGCAAAGTCTCTGTCTTAAGAGATTGAGTTTGGATAAATTTATTAATATTTTTAATATTTTATACGCTTTTAGTTGAATATACCATAATTTATTTATTTCAAAGCTGTACTTAAAAGCTTACTGTATATTAGTCACTATGGCTGGTGCTGAAGACAAGAAAGCAAATTTATTTTCTCGGCATGAAGTACATAGGAGTTTGGTAAAGTGTGATACACTGTGACGGAGACACCAGTCAGAGGAAATATGCAGGGAGGGTAAGTAGCCTAGCAGAGCAGTGAAGAAGCAGGGATGCATTAGAAAATGATTCCTGGGCCCAGGGATCTTTGAGATTCAGAGATGAGAAGTTTACCTGGGAAGGAAGGTAGGCATCATTAATCCAGGCGCAGGGTCACAAATTAATTAATTAATGTGTAAAGGCCAGAAGTTGAGAGACGTCATGACATTTTAGGATGAAACAAACAGTGTAGCATAAAACTTCAAGTAATCTTTTTAAATGTTGTTATTTTAATGCCAATCGCATAGACGGCATCTTACAAATTTCTGTGAACAAAAGAAAATAACAAAGAATGAAAACTGGCTTTTACTCACACTGGTTTCCAGTCTAGTTGCATACACATGAAGATAAAAAGTTACCATCATACCAATACTAATAATGGTTTTATAGACATTTCTAGAGCACTTGAGGGCCAAACACAGTCTCTCACACTGGAAGCAAAGAGAAAAATAAGATACAGTTCCTGCCCTCAAGGAGTTTACAGTTGGTGTTAGAGGCAAGTACATCAATAGGAACTTTTAACATGAACTGATGAAGGCTAAATGAAGCAACACATATGATACCATGGAAACAGGAGGACGGACATCTCTCCTAGGCTACAAGGGTGTCAAAGAAGCAACTCAGAAAAGCCAGAACTGAAGGACGAATAGAAATTAACCAGACCAGGGCAGGTGGAGGGGTGGCAGACACATGGAACCAGGACACAGTAAAGAGGTAGGAAAGCATCGCTCCTCCCAGTAAGCAAACAAGCAAACTAAACAATACTGCCAAAAACTCCTTTACATTTTCAGGGCTCCAGAAATTGACCAAAGATCAACAACAGTAAAGAAACATTTATTCATGAGAAGCTGCTGAAGTTTGATGTGAGTCTGTTGTGTCTTTCTCTGGAGCTTTCCCCCCTACCCTCCAGCTCAGTTCATGCAGGAGTGTTAACAGGAGACCATGGAAACTAGCAGCTTTGCTGGCAGAAGGGAGGAATTTGATCTGATGAAGAAAGGATGAACTCATGCCCACTGTATTATCATTAATAATAGCAACCTCGACAGGAAGTATTTCTGAAGAGCCTTCACCAACAGGAAGACATAGAAGAAGTAGTTATGCCCCGCACACATCCTTTACTAGCTGGGAGGTCGTATATTTGGAAGGAGAGACCTGGGGGTAGCAGGCAAAGGCCCACCACACCCCTGGCTCTTTGAGAGGCTGCAGTCAATTCAAGGAAGTGCTGGAAGGGCCTGGTGGAAAGTAAAAGCTGGGGCAGACTTGAAATCTTCCAGAACATTGAATATGCCCCCCAAACCACACACAGATCTATCAGAGAAAGTAGAAACCTCACTGGGTCCAGCTGGTTGATCACAACCACTGAGGAATCATTGACTTACCACTAAGCTGTGCAGAAAATGAAGTGAGCCCTAAGAAACCAGGATAAAAAGTAAAATAATAAACATACCACCGAGCAGAGAGAATTCTCAGATCAAGTCCAAGTAAATTACTAAAAAGCAAACACAAAACCTCAAGAAACAGAAAAACAACAACAACAAAATTGAAAACAGAAACATTAACAATACTCAAGGAAAAAAAATTGAAATCAAGAGTGGCTACAATCTAATATCTGAAATATCCAGATTTTCAGCAAAATATTATCAGACATACAAAGAAACAGGAAATCATGACCCATACTAAAGGAAAAAAGCAGTCAAAAGAAACTGCCTTGAGTGTGCTACAGATTTCATTTATCCAAGGAAGACTTAAAACTTTTATCATACATTTGTTCAAAGAATTTTTAAATATAAATATGTTTTAAAAATTGGAATGGAAATATGTCGAGGAAAATGGCAGAGTAAGGCCCTCCTAAAATTCTCTCCTCCATAAAATACTGAGAGAGTTGTCAAAAAATGTTAGAATGAATATTTTCAGAACTCTGGAAAATAACCAAATACTTGCAGCAATCAAGGGAAAGTTTATTCGTGAAACGGTGTTGAATTTCTTTAAGAACAGCAAACTTTGTGCCTTTTCACACGCCCTAGTTCATCCTATACTGTCCAACTCCACAGTAGCCTTGAAAATAACCTTCCATCACGATGAAAACCGGCAGCTTCAGAGTTGGCAGTGACAGAATGCTGTTGAAACCCTTGCAAAGACCAGTTCCCAAAGAAGTGTTATATTTGACCTATCTGGTGGTTCCTAGGACAATTAAATTTGCAAGGCTGTCTGTATTTGACGTGACTTGGAGTACACCCAGTGTTAAATGTCTTCTCCCCAGGGGCGATTGTTGACAACAATTGTAAACAATTGATCAGTTTTGTGGGTGCCAGATAATGTGGAAAATAGCTGCGATAATAGCTGGGGGGCAAAAAAAAAAAGTTGATAAGGAAAAGCTGAGGAATGAGAAGCCCTCAGTGTTTGAAAACACTGACTATTCCTGGGAGCCCAGAAGGGCATGTGCATACCTGAGGCTGTGGGCATGTCCAGGGCTGTGCACATGCTCGGAATTCATGAGAAAAAGGCCCAAGTTCTCACCTCCAGTTAACCTGGTGTCTTTGCGCAAGATCTAAGTGAAGGGCAAGGCAAAGTTGTCAGCTGCCGGTGTGTTGAAGGTGCACCGCAACCCACGTGGAACTCGTTTGCAAAAGCAAACAAACCAATGGGAGTCGAATTGTTTCCAGGTGTTTCAGAAAAATCTATGTCCAATTATTAGCTGGTTATCGTCTTATCAGGTTTTTAGCGATGTTAATATAACAATTCAAAATATTCTGAATAAAGTACCTTCCAAAACTCTTGGGGGCCGTTCACTCTGTTCATAGGCTTCAACTCTGCAGGCATTCCCTGCTTCTCCCCATCCCATCTTCAGATAACTTTGCCATCAGGTCTCATCTTGAGCATTATTTTCCTTGGAAGAGTCTTTCCTGACTTCCAGACTACATTGGCTTGCCTACCATGTGATTCTAAAAAATCCTGGATTCTGTCAAAGCCTTAATTCAGTTCCTGGCTAGCACTTTACTTTCCACTATTCTCTAAGTTTTAGGAGGGGAGAAATAGTGTTCATTTATTTTGCAGCTTATAAAAATAATCACGATTCAATTTCTTTGGGTATATATGTTGTCTTCAAGTTTTCAGTAACGTAAATAATTAACTTATATATAGATTTTTCCTTTCACCAGGCTTCACTCTTTTCTAATGATATATTTATAGAAATTGAATTGCTAGATCAAGTGTTTTACTACCTGTAAGACATTGGACACGTTTGCACAGTAAAGAGGATGGCTTTGAACATAATGTGATCCCTAGCCAGTACTTCTATGAATTATATGCTATGAAGGGCATTTTCAATTAATGAAAGTCTATTTGCAGTTTTCATAAAGTTTAACAAGATACTTAAAAATTAGAGAATGGGGGCTTCCCTGGTGGCGCAGTGGTTGAGAGTCCGCCTGCCGATGCAGGGCACACGGGTTCGAGCCCTGGTCTGGGAGGATCCCACATGCCGCGGAGCGACTAGGCCCGTGAGCCACAACTACTGAGCCTGTGCGTCTGGAGCTCGTGCTCCTCAATGAGAGAGGCCGCGATAGTGAGAGGCCCGCGCACCGCGATGAACAGTGGCCCCCACTTGCTGCAACTAGAGAAAAGCCCTCGCACAGAAACGAAGACCCAACACAGCCATAAATAAATAATTAAAAAATAAAGGAAGTCCTTAAAAAAAAAAAAATTAGAGAATGAACTGGGTTTTTCAGGTTATTACTTAACTTATTTACCGTAGATGAAAATGACCCACTATTTTTAAAGATAGATTTTTAATTGAGGCATGCTGAACTTAATTTTAAAATATGTATTTAAATAGCCCTACCTATGTCAAAAGTGACCTCTTGCCTTTAAGGAACTCCCTGCCTTGTTCCCAGGAACTGCCTCACCCCCAGGAGATCCATGGCCTGAACAGCTGGAAGTTAACAAGAGTTCACATATTAACAGATCTCAGCAGATCTGACAGATCTCAGATCTCAAGGACAGAAAGCAGTCCCATACTGGGGACTGCAACAAGGTGTCTGTGCTGCCCTCTTCGGTGTGGGTGCAGGACCCCAGGATCTCTGGCTTATTCTCCTTTTCAACGTCTAAATCTAAATGTGGTTCCTTGCACTCTGACCAGCCAGACGCGTGGGGCCTCAGCCTTGCCCTTGAGAACTGCGAGCCCTCTCCTGCTCTGAGAGCCCTGACCAAGCCCGCGGTGGCTTCTAGCTGCGAAGTTGTCCGGGGGTGACACTGCCCTCCGCGTTCTGTGGTCTACCCGCGCCCTCTGCTGTGTGATGCAGCCCCAGGCAGGCAGCCGTGATGTTCCAGGAGGCTGCCCTTGGCCACTACAGCCGCACGTGGTTTTGTTTTGGTAGTGGGAGGTGGCAACGGCTCCAGGCTTGTCCTCTAAGGTGTGTGCTGGCCCAGGCGTCTGCTCCGTCCGGCTCAACCGTCTTAACTCCATTTTCTCTTTTGTCCAGTGTTCACACACATTGAGATCCTGCCCTTAGATCCAAGTTTAACCCTTCAACTCTCCCAGAAAGCTTAGCAAAGTAAGGATGAGGAGAGAGAACATCTTGCTCTCTTCCGGAGGGTAAACTTGCAGATTGGGTGCCGTCTGAAGCTCCAGTCGTCTTTCAGGACCTCACTAGTTCATGCTGGATCTAATTTCCATTTCCAAAATACGTCAGAATTGACTGTGACTTTGACAGAAACAATGTAATCATTATGTGAAGGACCCCTGTAGGTCATAATTTGCAAAACAGTTAAAGGCGATTTTCACTAAATTAGAATCTAATGTGTTGAATGATAACAATGTTACATCTGCCTTTTAATGATTGTATCATTTTCATATAAATAAAAATTTTCATAGACTACATGGTCCTTTGCTGTGGTCACCTGCTGTGAGATCTGTAATAAAAAAGCAAAGTCTCAATTATGCTGCAAGTGTTATTCTTATAATGCTCTAAAGTGGAAAATTCAGACCTTGAAAGAGAATAGTTTGTCGCTATATCCACTATGTCTGTTGATGTGAGGCTGGACGATAGCCACTACCCTGCCTCACTGAAGTCCTTTTTAATTAGGAAGTAGAAATTACAAGTAAAAACTGCACAAAGTGGGAAAATTAATGATGATATAAAAATCTGTTCCAAAATATATGGGTATGCATTTCTCACTCATCAAGTTGGGGAGGACGTTGGGATTTTGGAGTAGCTCTTTAGAGAGAGGGGTTTGCATGCTGAGACAGGGCGAAGAGAAGGTAAACGAAGTATATACTGACATTTTTCAGAAAGCTAGAAACTTAAGAGCCAGGGGCGTGTAAAGAGAAGTATATTTGTTGCATTTATACTAGACATACGTAAAAAGATGAAATGGATGGAAAAACTAATTTCAGAAGCCGTAGAGAGTAGGTGTGCCAGAATGTAAACTGCCAAGAAGAGTGCAAGCATTGGTGTTACAGAGTATTATTTTCCTTCAAAAGAATTTGTATGGGAAAACAGACCAGCAGTACATACAGAGGGCCAATGAAAGTGCCTTATTTGGTTTCAGCCATCTCATTCTTGCGGTTATTACTTGAATTTTACATCCAATATATACAATATACATTTCTCTTAAAATAGTGTTTGTATGAATTGCATTTTGTGCTATATATTAGTTGGCTGTGTTTAAATTGCTATCATATTTCTGTACATAGACTCACAGAGAGCAAAGCCTGTAAAGAAGTCTGTTCCCTACAGAAGTGGTGTGAAAGGGGAGGAGATGAAGCCAGGAGTCCAGTGATAAAAAGCCCTGGGATGACAGTAGGACGGGCCGTTCATAGCATTTTGGATCTTAACGTTCAAAATCGTAACTACCAGATGTTTATTTTAGATGCATAATGCAGCTGTTCCAAACACTATTGAAATGACACAAAGGAGAACCATTCCAAGGTTTTAGCTCCTTCCAGGAAGCCGAGTGGCCCGGAGTTGGTGCTGTTCATGCTCAGATCTGGAATCTGCACGGTGACCATCAAAGTCCAGTATCCTTTAAGGAGAGCAAGGTTGGAGGAAAGCTCTGGCTGGTCCCTGACTGGACCTGGTGGGTCTGGTGAAATACAAGGGTCACCTTTGAACTCAGAGAGCATTAGTTGATGCCACTGTTGATGTCTGTTCTTTGAAATGTGCGTACAGGAACATGGCAGGGCTATGCAATGTAGGGCCGAGCAACACACTGGAAGTATGGAAATGTTTAAACGATAGCCTTAGTTTTTTGGGGGAAATTATTATAGAAGTGTTTTTAAATGACTTGGAATATATTTAATTACAAATACATTACAAATGTATTAGATCATAATAATAGCTAATGTTTGGACCGAGATTTACAATTTTGTGTGGTCAGGCTCCTTAGCTTTAAAGAATCTCGTGGCCCCGGGATGGCATCTCAGTGGGAATTCATGAAGGCGCATATCCCGGTTCTGATGAGATGGGGCACGTTTTCGTATCTTTATTTACTATCCAATTTCCGTCTACTGTTAAATAATTTTTCAAGCCCCTTGATTATCTGTGTTATATTCTCCAATATTAAGTTTAGCTTTTTGATGGATGCATTTGGTCTTTGATGTACATGCAAGTGATTTTATGCATGTGATGTGAGGTATGGCTTTTCTTTTTCATCCATATGGATACCCATTTACTGAAAAGTTCCAGCTGTTCGTTTGTTTGGTTTTTTTTTTTTTTGGATTAGTAAATTCCCTCAAGGCAAAAGCAGTTTTGAACGTTGGTCTTAAAGATCAGGGGTCTTTCCCATAGATTTTGGTCTTACGATTTCTTACTAACTTAGTTTTTGAGAAGCTTTATGAAGCATTTCACAAGTTTTTGTCTGTGAATTTCATGTACCATTTTCCTTTGTCTTTCATGAGGAATTGGTCTCAAGCATTTACCCTACTATTATTAGAATAAATTTCTGCTCAGCTATTTTAAGATTTACAGTGGCTTTTAATATAGATACTATCTAGTCTCTCTAATTTCAGGGCATATTAGCTTCAGTGCCTTGTCCTATATTAATTGAATAATAAAAAGATATCATGAAAATCAAGTTGTTGAAAAATTGATACAAATATATGGTATGCACATAAATTCAATAGACTAGGGGCTTCCCTGGTGGCGCAGTGGTTGAGAATCTGCCTGCTAATGCAGGAGACACGGGTTCGAGCCCTGGTCTGGGAAGATCCCACATGCCACGGAGCAGCTGGGCCCGTGAGCCACAGCTGCTGAGCCTGTGCGTCTGGAGCCTGTGCCCCGCAACGGGAGGGGCCGCGATAGTGAAAGGCCCGCGCACCGCGATGAAGAGCGGTCCCCGCACCGCGATGAAGAGTGGCCCCCGCTTGCCGCAACTAGAGAAAGCCCTCGCACGAACCGAAGACCCAGCACAGCCAAAAATAAATAAATAAATAAATAAATAAATAAATAAATAATTAAAAAAAAAATTCAATAGACTATCAAAAGCAAAATTATTAGCCATATTTTTAAAATTTCTATTAGAGTATAGTTGATTTACAATGTTGTGTTAGTTTCTGCTGTACAGCAAAGCGAATCAGTTATACATAAATATATATCCACCCTTTTTTAGATTCTTTTCCCATATAGTTCATTACAGAGTATTGAGTAGAGTTCCCTGTGCTATCTGGTAGGTCCTTATTAGTTACCTATTTTATATATGGTAGTGGGTGTATATCAATCCCAGTCTTCCAACTTATCCCTCTCCCCCCCTTACACCCTGGTAGCCATAAGATTGTTTTCTACATCTGTGACTCTATTTCTGTTTTGTAAATAATATTTTCTTATATAGTTTTAGTATTGACCCAATAATACTGACAATAAACCAGCTCCTAACTTTATGGCTTAGAAGGATAAGTATTTATTCTGTCCATGTGTCTGGGGATGAGCGGTCTGGGCCTGGCTCTGAGCTGCAGGCTTGGTTGGGAGGCTCCCATGTCTCTGTCCCCAGGGCCTTCAGGACCCGGGGGTAGCGAGCTTGCTGTTCTCATGGCAATGGCAGGACATTTCAGGCACACTTCAAGCTTCTACTTGTGTTACTTCTGCCAACATCTGCTTGGCCAAAGCAAGTCCCACGGAGTGAGAAGCACACCCGTCCCCCAGCGGTGAGAACCGCGCAGGATACAAGCTCAGTGATGAAGAACGAGGGCCATAACCCCATCCACCACTGCTCTCCATCCAACATGTACTGACTCATTTGAAGAAGGGCATTGTCCCTAGGGTGCAAACATGGTTCAAGCCACACACGATCAGTTATAAAAGGTTGTTAAATTATGATGATTTTTTTTTCAATTACATTTGGAATATTTGCTTTTTTTGTGGAGAATATTTGAAGCTGGATGAGCATGATTCTTAGAATTCTCCATGTATAATACTATGAAAATGTAGCATAAACTTTATATATCAAATATCATGAAAATCACACAATTACTATAAATTATTAGATACACTGAACCCATGTCACTGGCCTAACAAATGATGTGTGTAGATTATAGCTGTAGAGAATGTTTATATGGGTATAAGTTTTCATGTATAATATACAGAGACATTAACCATATATTTTGATCTATATTAATCTTTGGAGGGAGAATACATTTTAGAAACTGAATGTATCCCTGTGAATAATGTTATAATGGTGTCTTCTTCCCTTTGTCTCTTTTCCTATCTTCCGCTTGACCATGCATTGCAGCGTTGTTTCCAAATTAGAACACGGGTGCACAGAATCAAAACCTTGTTCCTATGAAATTTTGACTGTTAGAACTACACATCCAAAAGCCAACATTATTTAGCAAAAGCAGATCGTGTTTGTTTTGCTTTTGAAGGCAATTAAAAAGCTCAGACCAAATCAGTGACAGAGGAATAAATGCTATGGAAGTTTCTCTGACAAAACTTCAGTCAGCAAGAGGCCCTTGTGAAATGCAGCTACTTGAATTATATTAAGTGCTGTTAAAGTGTATAAGAAGACACCATTAACACCCTCAGGAAGAAACGAAACAAAAATTATGTTAAAATTAATGTATTTACAACATTTTCTTGATTAATAAAAGTTAGGTAATAGTGTTATGATTCGGGCAGCTGGCTGGAAAGCTTGTCTTACAAACACAGACAAATACTTGAAAAGATGTATGATGTAGCCCATGAGGAAAAGGGGCCATCCCCAAAGTCAGAAGCAAAGAAGCCATGGAGGGCTGGGGCAATGGTGCTGAGGGCATGGTGCTGTTACAGCCCGGGATTGGCAGTGGGCAGTGCTACTGACCTGCACTCAGAGGGCATCGGGTTTTAGTGCCAGGACAAGACTATTTAGACAGGAGATCAGGCCTGTGGCTTGGGAAAGGTAGAGAACTGTAATAAAATTCTTGCAGTAGGCTGACAAAAACCACTCTACAGGGAGAAATCCTAACACCCACACCCTCACCCTCACGACCAATTTAAGAGGAGTTTACACTGAAACATGACAAACATACGGGGAAACAATCCCCCTGAATCAGCAACCGGAGAAGGCGGGAGGGATAGCATCGCGTGGGATGCTGGTCCTTGCTCTCCCCGCACCTCTCTTCCACAGTGTCTGCCTAATCATTTTTTTTTAAATTTTTTAATTTATTTTATTTTATTTATTTATGTCTGTGTTGGGTCTTCGCTTCTGTGCGAGGGCTTTCTCCAGCTGCGGCGAGCGGGGGCCACTCTTCATCGCGGTGCGCGGGCCTCTCACTATCGCGGCCTCTCTTGTTGCGGAGCACAGGCTCCAGACACACAGGCTCAGTAGTTGTGGCTCACGGGCCTAGTTGCTCCGCGGCATGTGGGATCTTCCCAGACCAGGGCTCGAACCCGTGTCCCCTGCATTGGCAGGCAGATTCTCAACCACTGCGCCACCAGGGAAGCCCCCAATTTTTAAAAAATTTTTATTGAAATATGGTTGATTTGCAAAGTTGTGCCAGTTTCAGGCGCACAGTAAAGTGATTCAGTTACATGTGTATTCTTTGTTTACATTCTCTTCCATTAGAGGATATTACAAGACATTGAGTATAGCTCCCCGTGCTAGACAGTAGGTTCTTGTTGGTTTTAAATTCAGTGGACCACGAAAATGTCCCATATGTGTGCACCCCTGTAGGGGACAGTGGCAGCTGGTGTTTGCTGGAACATCTCCCTTTATGAGTCGCCCTGCACTGCTCTCTGTCACCAGGTAGCTTCTTCCACCCTCTTATTTTACGGTAAAACCCTTAGCTTGAGAACGCAGGTGATCTCCTGAATTCTGTAATTCTGCATCACTTGGGCTGAGCTTTTTGATTTAGCCGCCAACTTCTGTACTTCACAAGAATAATCTTCAAAGAGCCCTTCAGACCCTTCCAGTCTGCTTTCATTTCCTTTCTTTGTCCCACTAGCCTTCTGTTCAGCCTTACATGACATGGTCTCTGCTGCAAACACCGTTCTCGCCCATCCTGTGGGTAATTCCTTCTCTACCCAGGAGGGCGCTGTTCCAGAATATTCCTCAGGGATTAAACAGTATTTATTTACTTCCAGCAAGATGTCCACTCCCTAGCAGTTTCTTAACCCAGCCCTAAAATTAAGTCCAGCATACACAGCACTGAATGGAGGTCGTATCTGGGTGCCCACCATCGGTCACCGAGGCTACGGGGTCACCTTATGTCACCCTCCAGGCCATCCTCAGAGACCTTGAGCTTCAGCTCCACAAACAGCAGTTGCTTTCCAGGTTCTGTGTGTCCCCAAGATCCCCTTGCTACACTGGCAATGTCTTTTATTTGATTTGGCTAAGAAGTGCTTCTCAGCCTTTGAAATTCAAACAAAGGAACTCAGAAGTCTTGTACCTTTGGAAAAGAACCTGATGTTCTTTTTATTCCTACACTTAAAGGCCTTTCCTGGCAGAGCTCACACTTGTAAGCTCTCCAATCACCTATTCAAGAGGCGTATACAGACCTCACTTGACCCAGTCCTGCTCAGTTCTTCTGGCTGGGAGTGGTCCTGTGGGAATCTGGCCTGGGCTGTAAACAGTTTTTCTAGAAAATCGTATTTTCAGGCTTCCTGTTCCTAATATCACATTACATCCCAAATCTTACCACTTATACCTTCTACCGGCAGAAAGTTTGGAGCAGAGGCAGTGAAAACACAGGCACCTAAGGCATCGGGTTTAAAGTTGAGAGCGTCCACCCTCGATTTCATCTGTCGAACCCCAAAACATACTTAGAAATGTTCCCCCACTTCCTCAGCTTCCTATCTTAAGAAATAACTCCTCCCTTAATGGAGCAAGGGCTATCCATTGATACAAATCTTCTAAGTTATACGGGTTACAGTAAGAGATGCGTGGAGAGTAGCTTCAAAGTACAACGGACCCCCTCCTGTAGAGGGTAATCAACGATCATTCGCCTGCTTGATGGGACGTCCCTGTATGCTTACAATCATGTCATCCAGGTAGGTTTGTTACTATTCAACCAGATATAATATAAATCTGTCTAAAATTTGCTGATACTAATTGTATCACTTGTTTAAATTTATTTAATGATCTCACAAAGCTAAACTATGAGAGATTTGAATAACTACACATTTACACTTAAAAATGGGATATTTCTTGTGATATATGAAGGATGCAGTCAGTATCCAGAGGAATACTTGCTTTTCTGAACAGCCTTACAGACACAAAGAATGAAAACAAGCTATCTGTGTGAATTAGATCCTTGAGTTATTTCACCTCCTGGTCTAACTGTGTCTGGAACTCTGCGATTCTCATCACGTGACCACCAAAGGGGCCACAGGTAAGGCAATAGCAGTGTTTAGACCCCCTGCAACGGATCTGCAAGACTGCTCTAGAGCCAAAAGAACAGGGAATTGAACTGAAAAGGAGCCACGCCATCCAACTGCAGAGCAGCTCAGCCGAGAACCACGTGAGCATTTTCCCGGAATGCTTCCAAAAATGAAGACACCACAGCAAGCCAGCATGGGGCTAGATAGAACTGAGTCTTGGAGCCCATGTCACAACACTCAGTCTTAGCTGCTTTCAGGATCACAGAGATAATCACGGATTTGAAGTATTTTGAAAAAGCAGTTGGCAAACCATAATAGTTTAGAAGCACAAGACAGAAAATACTTTGAAATAAAATATGTATATTTAATTTCTAAACTCATTTATTTGATTCTTTTTGTTTTTGCTTACCTCCAACATATTCCCCCAATTTATTCCGAAAATATTTAGATAAAGATTTAAAACCCATACTATACACTGAGATTAAACAAAAGGTTTAAAACATGATCTTAAAGGGAAAATAAAGGCAGAAAACTTTAGGAACCAGGGATCAAAATAATATCCCAAATCAGCCATGTATTTCTGAAAATACTACAGTTGACCAATATTTTGGCCTTGAACTGTAGCTGTCAATGCAAGGAAGGAAAGATAAACAGTGACATTATTTATAGCTTTCATGAGGGAAAAAGAAACTAACTGCTAAGAATATTGAGACACTGAAATCAGAGAGATCGTCTTCCTACAGGCAGTGTTCCTTGGACGAGATTTCATTGTTATTTTGCAGTTGTTATCAGACTGCATCTTAAAAAATCTAACGACCGCGTGGCTTGCAGGATCTTAGTTCCCCAACCAGGGGTCGTACCCACACTGAAAGCACAGAGTCCTAACCACTGGACCACCAGGGAATACCCAAGTGAAGACTGTTAAGATCACTATCAAACGGCAAATCAATTCATAGGAAGTGTTCCTTCCACTTGGTGTACCTGAGTCAGGCTGACTTAAGCTTTATTGATCACCACAGTAAGGGCTAATATACATGCACTTATTTTATTTTAATATTATCTGATTTATCAATCATAATCTTGATGATGAAATACACATGAATGAGTATTAGGGATTATACTTTAAAATGGTATAATTAGTGACACAATACATAAATAATTAGGAAGAAGTAACATTTTAGGGGTAAGGTTGGAGCCATACGGTGGAAGGGTTTGGGATCACTCATTAGTTCTAGACTGTGTTTTCTCCCATATGCAATATTTCTGTGGCGAAATTAACTTTCTGCAACTCACCTGGGATTATCCTTCCAGCTTCTTGGACAGGATGATGTGTTTAGCGATGGGTCCTCCCTGCTCCCTCTCTGCAGCTTAGAGTCTCCCCGGGGAACAGCTATAGCCTCCTGTGCCTTTTCGGGTGAGGCAGATGGGCCAAGGTCACACAAACCCCATGAAGGCGTATCCTCCTGGCAAAGCTCCCTGCGGTATTGGCGCCACAGAGGCACAGGTTTAGGAAACCAACCTGCTTTCTGCGCTACGTAGCCCCGCTCTCTTGCGACCTTTGAAGTCAGGTGTCCGAGGTGAGGCCGCCGTAACCCAGGGGTCGGCCTGATGCCCTCAGGGCCGAGGCGTGAGTCTGTGCTGCTGTCCTCCCTTCTGCAGTGGTCGGGTCAGGGGTGTCAGCCCTCTCTGAAAACGTATGAAAAATATCTGCTTAACTCTCCCTTTGCGGGCTCGCTTCACCAATACCTCTCTCTTATGAATATAATTTTTCAAAACGCTGTGGTCAGAAAAACTCTCTGCAAATGTCAAGGGTTTCTACTTGTTATCCTTGTCTTGATTCAGTAAACGCTACGGTTCCAAACCCACACCAGCATCCCAGTGAAAGGACTGTCGGGCTCAGAAAAGGGTCTGCACGAGGGCACAGACCGGCCACCCCCAGCGCTGAGAGCCGCCCCCGGTGCCTGGCCCCATCCTGCCCCAGGTGAGCGCAGCAGCCAGCGGTCTCTGAGCTCTTTCAGCCCCCGGACCACCCCGGACCGGGCCTGGGGATAGGATCCCGTGCAGGTCACAGGCTGACCTCCACGAATGGCCTCCAATTCCTTTTCATCTCTGAGGTCTTCAAAGTTTTAACAGAGTTGTGATGATGCAGGCAGAACTATCTTCTCCATCGTGATCGCCTTCCCATTTAGAAACTGTGTTCCGCAAATTTAGCGCTTGTCAAGGGGCGGTTCTAACGGTGGCCCTCGACTCGGTTAGCACCTTAAGAAGGCATTAGGCTTCCGACAGCCCCGTCTACATGCTTGAGCGCACCTCTGAAAAGCTTCCACCTTTGTACACTCTCCAGACAGCCTGCCTTAGGCTGTCCTGATGTCATCTCCCAGCTGCGACCTTGGGCCTTGGTTCCTCCTCCATCACATGGGGGGATGGGGGTTGAATATAACACCTGCATCATGGATGGTTAGGAAAATGAAATACCTTTTGGCATATTTGGAACCTAGAACTGTGCTTAGCACAGACTCAGCTCTCAAAACTACTTGTTTTTATTCTTATTCTTATCATTATCGTCATCATCTTTACTATCCACTGAAAGGTGGTGACCCTGATCCAGTCTTTCAAACTGCAGAGACTCCGCTGCATCTCCCAACATCTTTCTCAGCCATAAGTACCGAATACTCTTCTCTGTTTAAATCTATCATTGAAATCAAATTCAGGGCACTTTGAATCATAACGAAATGTATACCTTAAGCTAATTGTACTCTGTATGGGAATCAACACATATCCTCACTTTCCGTACATAAATTGCATTATCAGGGTACGTAAGGATTCTGATTTAGGATGTAGAGCTGGTAATGAACCTCCTTGAGCAAAGTCCTTCAATCCCTGATTCCAGGAAGAGTAACCCTCCTGCCACCTTTCCACAGGGGTGGAAACTTAGGACGCTACGTGGTGTTGACCCCTTTTCATGTAACTGTGTGTTTCCATTCTTGGAGGGAGAACCCTCGTGGGCCACATGCGTGCTTCCCCTTCCTAGTTCCTCCTTAGTCCCTGTACACCAGGGAATCACCGAGGCCCGAGCTCTCACTCTAGCTCCCACTCCTCCCCCTCAGGGCGTCTGGTGCAGACACCGGCCGTGACATTGTCTGGGGTAAAACGACCTCCCTGTATCATTGGTGCCATCCGACCGCAACACCTGCCTCGGAGAGCGTCTCTCCGTCTGTTGTCAATAATAACCTCCGAGGAAGGGATGAGCTACTTCTACTCACAATGCTTTTGTGACACCATATATATGGGGATGTTTTCCCACACTGATCAGTTCTCTAACTCTCTGGACACCAACTGGGTGTCCTGCAGTTCAGTTCAATTCTGACACTACTACCCGGGTTACCGCAGAACCCAGAGGTCAAGGGCTCGGTCCCACAGGACTGCCACCATTTCAGACACCAGGCCAAGGCTCTCAGCTGCCATCTGTACTTTGTTTTTTTTTTTGTTTTTTTTTTAACTGATAATACGATTTTTAATAACTATATTAGTAACCATTATGTGAAAACATTCCTGTCCTGTTCTATTCCAAAATCCTGGTTGCATGCATACTTTGCATAATCTCTCAAAACTAGTCACTTTAAATTCCAAATTAGCACAGAGTCCAAGTGAAGGTTTTTAATGGACTGTTGCTATGGGCAGAAAGTAAGACTTGAAAAGAAGACACCACACCTTGGATAGGAGGTGCAGAGAGCCTTCCAGAGAGCAGGACTTCATGTCTTGAAGGAGGTTTATGTTTCTTCACTCAGTCATTCACTTGATTTAGGAAGGAGACAATCAGCACATGTAGGAACCCCAAAGGTCCCAGGTATGTGCAGTTAGTTGGGGGTAACACCACCATTGTTGGGAAGGCTTGATGTGGTTAGGGTTCTGGATGAATTGGTGGAAAGGGGGGAAGAGAAGGACAAACCCAGGGCCAAGGATTCCTCAGTGTGGGCATCTGCAGGTTCAGGCGGGTAGAAGAACAGACAGGTTAAAGCAGGTTGGATCACAGGTGACACAGTGAGGAAGGGCTCACGGGAGCGGCTCCCAAGCATGAATCCTCAAAATGAGTGTTGAAATGGGAATGAGATGAATCTGGGGACTTCACTCCTCTTGCAGTCAGTCTTGAGTCATTAAATGGATTCTGGCTGATGTAGAAAGGGGATGGGTGAAGGCAGTCTAATAAGGTGCCTCCCCATCTGTACTTTGGACAAATCAGCTGTAAACCAAGGGTTTCCAAACCGCCTCTTCAGGTTGGATAATTCTCTAGAACGACTAACGGAACTTAGGAAGACACTTTACTTATATAACAAAGGATACAAGTGAGCAGCCAGATGAAGAGGTACAGGGTCGGTCCTGACAGATGCTCAGGTCCCCGGGGGTCTGGGTTGGGCCACGCTCCTGTCTCGTGGGTGTGTTCACCAACTCAGAGCCACTGAACTCCACTGTTAAGTGGTTTCTGCGGAGCCTTCACTATGCAGACATGATTGATGAAAACACTGACCGTTGGTGATCGGTTCAGTCCCCAGCCCCTCTGTCCTCCCCGAAGTTCGGGGGTAGGGCTGAAACTCCAACCTTCGAATCAGGCCCTGACTTTCTGGTGACCGGCCCCCATCCTGAAGCTGTGTAGGGGCCCCGGCCACCAGCCATCTCATTAGCACACAGACTATACTCTCACCACTCTGGAAACTCCAAGGGTTCTAGAAGCTGCGTGTCAGGAGCTGGGCACAAAATCAAATATTTACTCTTTGTTACATCACATCAGGAGAGGTTGGGTCTGCACTGGAGAGAAGCCCAGCGTGATGGCCCCAAGGGGGTGGAGCCTCCTCCGCCCTGTGCTGCCGGGCCGTGGCCAGCACCCCAGCAGGGCCGGCCTCAGTGCCTCAGTCCTCGCGCACCAGGCGCGTGAACTCCGCGTCCGCGCACCCAGCCTCCCGACAGAGGCGACAGTGGAGGGGTTTACAAGGCTCCCACCAGCTCAGCCTGCTGCTTCCAGCAAGCGCGCTTGGTGACCCTGGTCCCGCTGTCTGTAGGAAAGCTTTCAGCCCCTGCACCAGCCTCCAGGGGTCTCTCATCAACCACAACTATTCCACAAATGGGAGTAAAACTTTACACAGAAAAGGAGCTTTTTAGAGGATGTTAAGTAGCTCAGACAATCTTCAAAAGGCCAGAGAATCAAATTCAGAAAATATCCGTTAGGAGAAAAGCCCAGAACCACACTGCAGAAGTGATCTAATTGGTTCCACTGGCCTGGGGTCCCTTGGCCCGGAATGAGAAACACCTAGAAACCAAGATCTGAGCTTGGATCTAAGAAGCACCCCTTTATCCTCTTCGCGGCCTCAGCGCCTTGCTCTTTCATCAGCACTAATCACATCGATTGGGACGGACTTGGAGGGTCTTCACACCCTTCACGCCTTACTGCTCAGAACTCGTAAGGTTCCGCTGCTCTGGGCAAGGTGGTCACCGCTCCTTATCTGCTTCCTCCATAAAATCTTCTCTGATCACAACAGGAAAAGTGCTTCTTATCAACGACGAATCAGTGGACAGGCAAATACCGTAACCAATTTTTCTGGCTCGTCCCCTGGCAACAACATTATAGTGGAGTGTCCAGAGTTCTCCCCTCTGGCATCCGAGGAGGCTTTCTCTGCTGGCTGGGTTCTGAATGACCCGGCAGGACGAAGTTAATCAAAGATCAAGGTGAAGCAGAAATATCCACCAACTTACAAATATTTCAAGGACAGGGGTAAATAGAGAAACAATCATGCTATTTGCCTAGTAGATGATGATGATGATGATGTAGTTCACAGGATAGAATGACTGAAAGCATTTCACAAGTTTTACCTGGGTTAGTTGTTCCCTAGATGTCATATGGAAACACACTGATTTATCAAGTATTAGTTGCACCTTACCAATATTATACAAAAAATGTCGGGAACAAACTTTTCAATGGAACGTGGTCCTTAGAGACATTTTTCAAACGATGGTACTTAGCAATGAAACATAGATGTGCAGATTTACTGGAGACAGGAAGATGGCATTTTTAACAAATCACGGAGGCAGGAATATGGCATTTTTAACACGTCATAGGAAGAGTTATGGCATTTGAAATGAAAATCGAAGTTCATCTAAATTATTTTCCGTAAAATAGAGTAATGCCTCCCTCCTTAGTTTTATAGCTGTGTTATGAAGTATGTACTTCATTATGACTTCATAAATCATGGTCTGGAAGTATCCTTGCCACTGCGCCTTGTAAATACACTTTTGATAGACATCACTGTTTTGTGAAGGTTTTACTCCATTAATATTTATGGTTCCAGGGCTTTGTTCATCTACTTGATGCTGTAAGACAAGATAAGGTTGCATATATTACATTTCTAATTATTTTACAAAATCTTGTCATTTAGGGGGAATCCCAGAAGTTATGCAAATATCTAGTTTCTGACATTTCTCCGACATTAAACAGAAAATCCATTGAGTTAAAAATTTCCAATGTTTTTAAAAATTATTCCCTCCAGGAAGCTGATCAAATGAATTATTTAAGTTTATCTCTGCCAGCCTCTCCCATAAATATTGGAAAAATGAAGTCACTTTACCACGTGGTGGCCTGTGATGGCTTACTTGTTCCCTGTGTGTATACGTGACCCTGTTAGTAATGGTGTCACTTATAATTCCTGTGAAAATATGTGCACATGTGTGTACACATATCTGCAAAGAAAGCATGAAGTACTCAGTCTCAAGTTGTGGAATCCTTGAAGATGAGGCTAGGATTTCTTCCTTCTGGTTCAGAGGGTTGAAATGCGGGATCTGAGGATGAAGTGACCTCCGGGGGGTTTAAGTACAGCCTCTCACTCTATGGTCATTTATTCACTCAGACTTAATTCAACACGATATTAATTGCAATTTTCTTGGTTTCATAGATAAGAAGATTGAGATAGAAAAAGAGATTTGTTTGAGGTCTTCTGACAATTTCTTGATGAGTCAGAATTTATGACTTTTTCTCGGGCAAGCGGGAAACACTCAGCACACCTGGAGATTTCTGGGTGGGTGTCGAGCCCAGACAAATAGCAGGTGACTGTCTGGCCAGACTGAGAGCCCCTCATCAGGGACAAAGTTCAAGAACATGAAAATACGTTCTACCATCATCGGTGCCTTAGGACAGGACCGCTCCCCTGAACACTTCTGACAGCACAGCTGTATCAATAAAACATTTCCTGAGCACTGATTTTATATGCACATCTTATAAATGGACTACCATGCCGGTACGTTTTATTAATATTAAAACGTCCTTGGATCTGGTAGACTAAATAAATAACTATAGGTATTTCCTGTAACTCATAATCATTTTGTGTGTCCCTGGTGTGTTAACCCGGAGCTGGAAACCATTGCTGTGGGACGTTTTGCAGTCTTCATCTAAGATTTATGTGACCAATTTATAGTACAGTATATCAAGCAAATAATATATTTTTTTCTCGATTGGACACATTTTTCTCAATTCTATGCCCATCTCTTGAAAAGTAAATGTGCCTAATTATCTTCAGAAGATAAGTGCTACTGTTGAAGGCTTTACACACAGCACAGGAGTCTCAGAAAAAAAGAAAATGCAATCTTGAGTCGTTATGCTTTACTCTCATTATTCCAGTTTTAAAGTGATGAGTCCAAGCCTATGTAAACAAATCCTAAAGGATGAGCATGGCACAAAGGAAACATATTTTGACGTATTTAATGGTGAGCATTGGATGCTAACATCTGTTTTTTTAACAAAACCTCTTTTGAAACAGATTAGTTCACTGATTTTTTTCACTTAATTTGGAATTTAAAATGATGAAGTGTTGCCTAATTCTTTTAGAAATTTAATGAACAAAACATTATAGCAAAACTTCAAGTATGTGTTATTTCAAGGGGCATTTTACCTCCTAACTTCTTACTTAGATTCCAACGATTAAAAACAAAATTAGGTTTCTGAGATTTAACATCTAAGAAGGAACAGCTGATTTCTTCTCCCAAATTTATCCTGCCCCAGGCTTTGCTGGTCCCCTCCAGTAAGCACAGCGCCCTCTGTATAACCAGAACCTCAGTCCTGGTTCCTCTCCTTCCTTAAACCTGGGGTAAATGTAGGACCTGATTTACCCAAGATAGTCCTGGTTTACCCCTCTGGTCCTGGTTTAATAATCAGCATTCCCTTTGACCCTCAAAGTATTCTGACTCGGGCAGTAAGTTACACGATCGCTGCGTGTCTCCGAAGTTCGCTTCTCCAGCCAGCACTGTGGTGACCTCACAGCCCCCGCCCGGCCGTCCACTCTCCCGCTCCCTCCCCCACTAGGCTGGCCCAAGCCTCTGGCATCGTCAGCACCAACTGTTCTCCGTGCGTCCAATCTCAAAGCAGCATCCAGGTGATCTTTACCGAACATAAGCCGCCTTCCTTGAAGTATGCAGTGTCACGTTGAAAACCCAAACTCCCTGCTGGGGTCACATCTCCACTCTGCCCCGTCCAGCACATTCAGATCTACAGTCCCCACGTCCCAGCCTCGGTGAGGCTCTGCCTTCTCTAGTCTCTCAGTCCAGGGCTTTCTCCTGACTAATCCCTTCACAGGATTCACGTCTTGGAACCAATGCCAAGTCCTCAGACAGCCTTTCCTCACCACCCAACAAAAGTAGCCCACCGACGGCTCTGTGGTGTCTGCTGTACGGCCCCCAGCCTCGCCCCCCCCACCCAGATCACTGGCCAGAGCTAGGTGGTCAGTCCCCTGAGGGTCCCTCCTGTCAGGACGTGAACTTGGAACCAGCACCGGGACCTCTTGTGCACGGCTCCAGCTTTGCTGCTTCAAACAATGTTCAGTACGTTCTGTAGCCCGCATGTTATAAATATTTCAGAATAAAAGATTAAAGTTGATAGTCATAAAATCGTGTTTAAAGGTCATTATGACTATTTATTATAAAATGCAATGAGATAGTCCCCTCAAATTATCTTCCAAATCAGAGTATAGTTCTCAAAACTTATAAAAATTATGCCTCATCATTCACCCCAGTTTTTGTGACTTTAAATAATATTCACTATACTTCACAAAATGATAATCATAAAAATATTAATGTTATAATAAGTATAATAATAATGTAATCTACATGGCTGATTCTTCACCAGTTTGAATGTAGGAGAAATACTCATTCATTTTTCTTTAGCTCAGAATGAATCCGATTCCACGTGAGCCTTTGGCTGTGACAGCAGTAAATCAAATCGCAATCATCTATGACCTGCACGTCCTTCCCCAGTGCTGCACAGCTGTCTGAACGGGGAGTTGGGGTGGTTTGCACAGAAAACAATCGTATGGGCTCTAATTCGTCGTGGTCAGCACTGGTAGAGCTCTGACTGGGTCCACGTGGTCCTCTGAAGTTAGGGCTCCGCTCGCCCATGTCAAGATGCATTAGCATCTTTACCTGCCCAGGTGCCACTTTCCCAGGTGTACCTCGTGAGCCAGAGCCTCCAGAGGGTTGGCAGGGGAGGGACGTCAGTTAGCAAAGTGCCACCCTCGCTGTCATATAGACTCCTCTTCTCCACCCTGTTTCCACCTCTCCCACCATTTCTTTAGGGTAATCTTCTCAGGGGTCCCAGAGTTTCAAGAAACCGAAGTGGAAAGGAGGCCGCCTTCAGATGCCTCTGCTTTCTGCCCTGACATAGGGAAGGTTCTTAGACTCTGCCCTGTTCTCCCTTTGGAAAAGTGTGCCTTTGACCCCTTCTCAAAGAATGACTTAAATATATGAAATAAAATGCAGATACTCACAAAAGAAGCAAGTTATATTGGAAAACAATTATACATGTACCTTTATTAACCAAATAAGTTCTAACAGTGGGCCTAATAAGTGCCCTGACTTAATTAAAGAAATACCATGACTATGGTGATATGCGAAACAATATTTTGAGATATCTGTAACAATTGTACGTAAATGTTAAAATATTTAAAATTTCTATGGGTTTATTGGTATGTACAAAGCTGCTGTATTTTTAAGTACATTCATAATTGAAGAAACTGCTAAATTTCAATTAGAAGTTAGTGGAAGAACTACCGTACGACCCAGCAATCCCACTACTGGGCATATACCCTGCGAAAACCATAATTCAAAAAGAGCCATGTACCACGATGTTCATTGCAGCTCTATTTACAATAGCCAGGACATGGAAGCAAGCTAAGTGTCCATCGACAGACGAATGGATAAAGAAGATGTAGCACATATGTACAATGGAATATTACTCAGCCATAAAAAGAAACGAAATTGAGTTATTTGTAGTGAGGTGGATGGACCAAGAGTCTGTCATACAGAGTGAAGTAAGTCAGAAAGAGAAAAACAAATACCTTATGCTAACACATATATATGGAATCTAAAAGAAAAAAAAAGAATGGTTCTGATGAACCTAGGGTCAGGACAGGAATAAAGACGCAGACATAGAGAATGGACTTGAGGACACGGGGAGGGGAAAGGGTAAGCTGGGACAAAGTGAGAGAGTGGCATGGACATATATACACTACCAAATGTAAAATAGATAGCTAGTGGGAAGCAGCTGCATAGCACAGGGAGATCAGCTCGGTGCTTTGTGACCACCTAGAGGGGTGGGATAGGGAGGGTGGGAGGGAGACGCAAGAGGGAGGAGATATGGGGATATTTGTATATGTATGGCTGATTCACTTTGTTATACAGCAGAAACTAACACACCATAGTAAAGCAATAAAGATGCTATAAAAAAAAAATGTTAGTGGAAGTAAAGACGTAATTTTTTTGTTCTCATCCAATTCACAGACCCCCTCATGGAGAACCTAATTTACCACATGCTAATCATAACATCTGCGCTGTGGTAAATAGGTTGTCTCCGTAAAAAAAAAAGAAAAAACAGGCCTGGCTGACTCTCGAGGACACAGTTTCGGGTGAGGTGGAGCAGAGCTGCATCTCCAGGCACGCACGGCACCCCGGGCGCGCCTTCCCGCATGGCCGCTCCTGAACTTGGCCTCCACCTCCAGGTCTGGCAAACCCATCCTTTCTTCTCATTGACGGTGGGGACAACCCCACACCTTCAGCTGACACACGGGAAGGTGAACAATCTTCTCTGCGGGGATTCAGTTTTTAAGACCTCTGAGCACGAGAAACACGTGTGAATAAAAAGAGGGTCAAGTCACTGTGGTCCTCACCGTATCCTTGGGAGTGGACCCAGGCAGCACCTGCTCTCCTGGTGGTGGGTAAAAGCGGAGGCAGTGAGGCCGGCTGAGCCAGAGTCCCGAGGTTGGAGCTGGGTGGCGATCCCCGCAATCCTGCCGCCACGGTAAGTTACTAGAAATGCTACGAAGCACAGGTTTCTGAAGCAGAAACCAAACTTAGGGAATATATATATATATACAGTCTTCTGCTTAACAAGAGACTAGTGTTCATTTCTCTTGGGTGTTCTGACTTCTCTCTGCATTTATTTCTAAACAGAGATATGCCCTGAATTGCACTAGACGCAAGCAAATTTGTTTGATTTAAAATACTAGTTTAAAGGAGAGTCAAGATTTTATATTTCCTTTTTCTGAACATTTTGTTTATCTTTCATGCCATTATATCATACCATATTACCATTTAATATGTAATTTTAAATTTTGATTCTGATTTAATTTCAAAATTTTAGAAGCATTAGCAAGGCTGAGATTTTGCAGAAAACCTTCTGTAACTGATAAAATTAAATGAACTGTCATGAAATCTCACCATAAGAAAAGTGAACATCTACCTTACCACATTCTAAACAATAAAGTAGACAGATTTAAGATGGTATTTCCACTGGGACATTTGAAAAATATAGTCACTGGAGTAGGTGCATTGTGAACTAGAGGAGTTATTTTTAATATAAATATGTTGTATGTTAATTTTTCTAAACAGAGGAGTCTAATATTTGCTATTAAATGTCTAAGTCACGTGTATTCTGTTGGGGTTCCTACTTGTATCAGTAATTGTCCTCTGTGCTGTTGCTAAATATACACATCCATATTCTTTTAATTCTGAAAGGGTATGAACATGCAAATTACAAGGAGCGAGCCTCATTGAATCACGCATAATTAAAAATGTCAAGCTTAGCATGGGTAATCTATCTTGCCCACAAAGGCACAACAATTTCCTGGCTCTCCGAGCAGTACTGACTGATTCGTACTTGTGAGCTGTCAGTAAGACGTGCCAGAGCCCTAGCAGCCTCGGTGTGGGTGTGTCACGGGTGACAGCTTGCACCAATTGGCCTTAGGGGTTGTCAAGGTACTGCGATAAAAGTTGGTCATCATATTTCACCAGCTAAGGTGAAATAAACATAAACCTGTGGTATATCAGATGGCAAATGTCATCTTAAAACATCTGATAACTTGATTCAACCAGTATTGTCTCAGTAAGTGGTTTATGAGATGTGCATTTTCCACGGTCAACCTCAGAATAAAATACAAGTATTGTGTTCAAAGTTACCTATAATTGTTCCAAATGTCAAAGTTAAGATAACTGTTTCAGGATAAATACCTTTTTCAGGATAGGTAGTTTAAAATTCCATTTGAAAACAGCTCAAGAATGAAGTTTCTGGATCCCTTGGGGATTCAATACCGTGCACGTGATTAGGGCATAAACTGAGGCAAAGCCCAGTGGCACCTCTGCCCTGAAGAAGCACACTTGACATTCAGTGTCTCAGCCTGGAAGCAGGGTAAGGAGTCCATGCTTACTGGTCCTTCATTACAGGGAAGGGAGCGCTGGGATTTCAGAGGCAAGCACTGGCGAGGATGTGGAGAAAAGAGAACCCTTGTGCACTGTTGGTGGGAATGTAAATTGGTGCAGCCACTGTGGAAAACACTGTGGAGGTTCCCCTCAAAAAACTACAAATAGAACTACCCTATGATCCAGCAGTTCCACTCCTGGGTATTAATCCAAAGAAATAAAAACCCTAAGTAGAAAAGATATATGCACCCTTATGTTCATTGCAGCATTATTTCCAATAGCCAAGACATGAAAGCAACCTAAGTGCCCATCAGTAGATGAATGGATAAAGAAGATATAGTACACATATGCAATGGAATATTACTCAACCATAAAAATGAATGAAATCTTTCCATTTATGACAACATAGATAGACCTAGAGGGTACTACGCTAAGTGAAATAAGTCAGAGAAAGACAAATACTGTATGATTTCACTCTACATGGAATCTAAAAAACAAAACACATGAACAAACAGAACAAAACAGAAACAGACTCATAGATACAGAGAACAAACAGGTTGCTGCCCGAAGGGAGGGGGTCGAGGTAATGAGTGAAATAGGTGAGCGAGATTAAGAGATACAAACTTCCAGTTACAAAACAAATGAAAATAAATGAGTCACAGGGGTGAAATGTACAGCATAGGGAGTAGAGTCAATAATAATGTAATACTTTTTGTATGGTGACAGAGGGTAACTAGACTTATCCTGGTGATCACTTTGAAATCTAGAAAAATATCGAATCACTACATTGTGTAACTGGAACTAACATAGTGTTGTAGGTCAACTATACTTCAATTTAAAATATATATCTAGACATTGGGAGGAAATGCACCAAAATGCTAAATGGTTTTCTCTGGGGGATGGGGATTATGGGTGATTGTTAACTTTCACTTTATGGTTTAATGTATTTCAACTTGTCTGCAATGAATACGTATTGCTTGTAAAATTAGAAAGAAAACAAAAAATGTCATTAAAAATGAAAAAAAAAACCCTGAATCTCTAAAAAAGAATACGTATAGATGGTTTGAGTTTAGTTGTAAAATCAGAGAGACCTCGGTTTACATATTATTTCCAAAATTTAATACCTGTATGAGTTTTGGAAATTATTCAATTTCTAACTCTTGGTTTCCTCATCAGGAAAATGGAGAATAATCATATCTATCAAAGCATTTGTCACAGGACTTGAATCGTGGTGATAAAGCTAAGTAAATGCTTAGTATTTTGTTAGAAGAAAATTGTAAATATTTTGGTCTCAATTCTACACAAGAAAGATGGGAAGACATGGAGAGATTCTGGAATTTATGGAGAGCATTAACTTACACCGATTTCCCTTGAATTCAAGTCACTGAAGAAGGATCATAGGTGGACAGGAGCATTATTCATGGTAATGGGGGATGGTGGAAACAGGAATCCAAAGGGGAAAGAATAAATTTCATGGAAACCCTGGAGGCAATCAATACAAAAATAGGCCCAGCTCTGCAAAAATCAGAACATGTGATACTGACTTGCAAGAACAAATAAGTTTAGAGAAACAAACTGGTTATAAAGGGAAAAATGAAGCTTGATATGATTTTAGAAAATGTAAAGTTTGATACAGAAGTGGAAATAATATTGGTCAAGATATTTGTTTGGGATATTTACACTGGCCTAGGGAGGCTTAGATCCATAAAATCTTTTTCAAAATATACAGTATGCATATTTAGGAATATTGATTGAATTGTTTGGGAAAACAAATTTTGAAGACAAAAATCAGAGATGAAAATATGAAATTTCATATCTACCTAAGATTCCCTCTAACACCCGTGTTGTTATTACAGTGATCTTTGGGGGCTCAAGCAGACCCCCCAGTGAACAGAGCAGAGCCAGGTACAGTAAGGCGGCCCCAGGCCTGAGCACAAGGGGGGCATTGTTTAACCACCGAGAAGCCATGTTAGTTTTCCAGGGCAGCCAGAATGAAGCACCACAGGCTGGGTGGCTTAAACCACAGAAATTTATTTTCTCATAGTCCTGAAGGTCCGAAGTCCAAGATCAAGGCGTCAGCAGGTTTGCTTTCTCCTCAGGCCTCTCTGCTTGGCTTGCAGACGGCCACCTTCTCCCTGTGTCTTCACATGGTCTTCCCTCTGTACGTAGCTGTGTCCTCATTTTCTTTTCTCAAAAGGACACAGCTGGTATCAGATTAGGGCCCAACTCATGCTCTAATTTTAACTCCATTACCTCTTTCAGGACCCCGTCTACAAGGACAGTCACATTCTGAGATACTGGGGGTCACGGCTTCAACATAGGAATCTGGGGAGACACAATTCATCCCATACCAGATGCTGTTTGATTTTAGTTTGGGTTAAAGATAAGGACACTTACCAGGCATGTGGCACCAAGAGAACTCAAGATATAAAGGAAGACATCTCTGCTGCAGATTGCGATGGATGCCCCGTGTAAGTAACACCTCAGTGGTTAGGACACCTGGGCTGGGGACGTGTTGTCAACCTGGGGGCACCTGCTTCCACATGATTCATGTCTTCCCGACCTCGGTGGCCACGTACATGTAGATTTTTTTATAGGAATGTAGATTTCTTAAGCATTTTTAAAGGCTTGGAAAGTTGACATAGATTACCCTCAGAAAAGGCAGTTCCTGAGGTCATGGCATTTGCCAAAGTAACACAGGACGGGGTCGGGGGTGGGGTGCTGATTTCAGTTTGGGAAAGAAGTGAGCACCTGATGAAAGGTTCCTGAGACAAAGACAATTAACTCCTGGGAAGAATCTGGAAACACAAGGGCATCGAGGGAGAGCGCATCACAGCGGAAACAGCTGAATTAAAAGCCCAGGACGTGATGAGAGAATGTCAATGAAACAATCTCCCCAGAAGAAGGAGAAAGAGGCTCCCTGAGGCTCCCCTGGGGAGCCTCAGAACAAGGGCCATTGTAAGTACCTTAATTGTTGCTTGTTATTCACAATCCTTTGAAAATAGAAATCTTTACAGTTCAACACCATCAAATGTACTGATTGGAACTTTTCACATTGCAATTAGAGTCAAAGTCATTGAGACATGTTCATGGGGACACTTGAAGTAGAATTTATGCAGAAGAGATTAATTTTTAAAACTAGAGTGCATTAGGATAAAATCTATTTGGGAGGTTCTGAAACCACTCAGGGGTGCTTAGTATCACGCAGGATAATAAAGGTGGATGCAATCCGATAGTTCTCAGTCGAGCAGATATTTATAACAATCTCATGATGAACTTGTACATTTAGGATATCTTCAAATTTTTTCATTTATATTTGCTTTCAGCTAAAGCTGTCATCTTAAGTATGGGCTTCTGAGCAAGCTTGAAGGGGAGACTGACCTCGGTTGTAAGTTTCCCCTGTTGGCAGTGCTTTCCTGTGAACGTCAGGCTGTGGGGAGGAAAGAGCTGATTCTGACTTTCTTAGGACACACACACATGCGTGTACACACACGTGTGCACACACACGCATGTGCACGCGTGCTCGCACACACAGGGGCACTCAGCTTGTAGTAAATACAGTTTAAATCAGAGAAAAAGTAGTCACTTATGAAATAACAGATTAAAAGCTGATCATTTGATTCCCACTCTAGAAAAACAAAAGTAAAAATACCCAAGGCTGTGCATCTGGTTACAACAGTCGAAGAAGTGTGACGCCCTTCACGGCCGTTTTCAGAGGAGGCCAGAGTGTGAGGAGGAGGTAAGATTAGCAAAGCAAGGATGCGGAAGAAGTAAAGGGACGTCGCTGTTCCTGTTCCATCAGCGGGAGGGGAGGGCGGCGTGGGTGTGGGTGAGGGCAGGAGATGGGCCGCCGGCTCCCGGCGTCCTGGAGACACGTGTCGCCCAGGCTCCCAGGCACACGTCAGCTTCGAGGGCATCCTTAGGCTCACAGGTTGTGGGAAACGTAGCCCAGCGCAGCCAGCATAGACGGAGGAAGAGAAGGCCGTGACACGTGGGAAAACACGGCGCCCCGGCTCTGCCCTTCCCCTGGGGCGTCTCTCCGGGGCGTGTTTTATCCCAGCTCTAGTGTGAGCAGGACCAACCCAACAGGGGACGACAGGCAGGGTCCCTGCTCCAAGAGGGGTGTCCCGTCCTTGGAGAGAGACGCCGAGCGCCGTAGCTCCAGAGGGTGACCCCTGCTTCCAAGAAATAAAACGGGGCAACGCGATCAAACATGATGTGGATGGCGTCAGCGACGTTTGGGGGGAAACTGAAGATGGGCTCTTGGCGAAATGCTCAGAGAAGGAGAACAGCTGAACTGAGGTCTGCAGATGGAAACAGAGACAGTCCTGGGAAAATCTGCGGGCAAAGCGTTACAAACTTTCCACCTAGATTAAAATGAGATCCATCCACCTAATCGGAAGAAGTTGTCAGACAGTTTAAGAAAAAGTTAAGCTATTAGAATGTGAGGCAATAGCAACTCAGCCATGGCTGATAAAAGTCTAAACCAGAAACACCACTTTGGCAAAAAAACTTCACATTATTTGTTAAAATGAGAATGCATAAATGTTGTGGCCTAGCTATATATACCTTAGAGAAATGTGGCACTAAACGGCAAACTATAAAACCGCTCATGGAACCATTAAAGGAAAAAAAGCTATGTAAACACCAAGATCTATAAGGAGTAGAAGGTATACCTGTATTCTGGTGCCTCCAAACTATGCAGTAGGTACAGAGCCCCACAAAGGAATGAGCTACAGCTGCAGGCGGCAACATGGACCCATTTCAAACACTTTACATTACGAGAAAGTAGCAAGTCAAAGAAAGAGCTTAGCGTTTGAAAAATCGTTAGAAACAGAAAACGATAGATTGTACACTGATATACAATAAATCATAAAATGTAGATGTATACATGTGTTAGCAGTAGAACCGCTTTTAAAACAGGGGTTTTCACAACACAAAATTCAAGATACAGGTTAGTCTGGGGGAAGCAGAGGAAGGTGTGGTTGGTGGGACCGTACCCAGACTGTTGTGTTTGTTTACCTGGGTGATGGGTGCCAATCTGATTATTCCTTAAATGGTCAGTATTCGTTTCATGCGTTATTTGTATTTATGATGTATTTCATAGAAAAACATCCAAAACTCCTAAAACACTTATCAAAACTAGGCATTATTTGCAATTCCATAAGCAATAAAGACTCTATTATCTTGTTTTGAAATTTTTCAACTTCAAATTTTGCCAGTTAATTTTCTCTACATATTTACCAATAATTGAATGTACTTTCCCACAAATTAGCTTTCAAAAATGTTGCCCAGTTGTCCGCAACTATGTCTTATTGATTTTTAAAAAACCGTCTTTATTCAGAAGCCTGGTAACCTTTTCTTTGTCTTACAGTATTCAACTGTTTTTTTACAGATTTTGATTTAGTTTGGATTTTACTTGTTTTCAATTTGTAATATCCAGATTTTAAAATAATTACATATTTAATTCTGTTGATCATTTTCCCCACATTTAAACTTAGGTATTTTATGGAAAAAAATCCTTGCTTAAATGTATTATACAGTTTGGTTTTTATAGAAATTTTTATTTAGCTGGGATTTATTTTGATATCAGGATATAGGAATCTATAACTAATTTTATTTTTTCAAATATTCAGCAAATTATACGTTAACCACATTCACTGAATAATTTATTTTCTCCTGTTAGTAGATATATAGCAGCTTTATCATAGACTAATAATAGGAAAACATTATGTAAAATTAATTTTGATCAAATTAACGCTTGCATACAGTTGGAGGTCAGATGCTGCAGAAAATATTCAAATGCATACAGCAGTCCTGCACCCTCTATGCCCTGCCCTGTTCCTCGCAAGTCACAGCCATGGCGTCTTGGAAATGTGACCCTGGGTCTCATGCAGGAAAGGAGAATACGTGAGAATAAATGAACCAGCTCTCCAGGGGAAAATTAAATTTTGTGACCAAACAGTAGTGAATCGTATGTTTGAAAACAAAATTCTACTTTTCTGTTAAAAACTGAATTGACGATTCTATCTTACCTGAAAATAATCCAGAACCTGTCCTTGCATCTGTAAATTCCACGTCTTGCCCCCAAAACCTTGTAGAGCCGTCCGACCTGGGATGTCTTCCCCTGAACAGGAAGTGTTGCATTATCACAGAGTAGGAAGGTTCGTATTCAAATGTCAACTGTATCTTCTGACCACGTTCTAATCCATACTACGCACTCCACTCCACTTTATTATTGACAATAAATAACATCCCACATTATATTGATTTATGTATAAGAAAGTTGGGTTTGATAAATTTGGATCTGGAAAAGATGAGAGAAGATAAGGAGATGGATTGCTTTGTTTCTCTAACCAGCAAAGTTCACTTGTAGAAGACATAAAAAGCTGAGCTCGTGAGGCTTAACATAATTTCATATTCTACTGCTTGTGCAAACTGAGCTTTTTTTAGCTACCAAGGGGACTAGGAAAACACAATATGTCAAGACACTGAGGAAACAAAGAAATAAGGGAAAATCAGAATACAAAAGAAGTTCCCTTTGCTGCTAAGTACTTTTAATGAGAAGAAAGAGGCATTCTGAAATAATAGCCTGGTTCATAGACTATTATAAACACTCTGCTTTTATAAAATGTGATTTAGTAGATTAAAAACACAGATAGCAAATATTAACTGTCCTGATTAGATTTCGGAAATGAAACAGATGTGAAAACTGTCCAGGGATTTTTACAAGTACTCAATACTTTCTTCTACAATATTCAAGGGGACTTGAAACATTATACATATATGTAATATATATAATATTATAATATGTTTACATGTCTCTAATAATAAATACCCATACTTTCCCATGGTTACACATATATATTTAGATCAGTTCTGTTGCTAAATAACAATTATTACATTTTCTCTGGGTGGCATAAAAATGTACTCATGTAAGAATAGTATCTACACAATCTGTGAAATATTTTAATATGTAAAAAAAAAAGATCAACACTGAAAATCAACACTGAAAAATAAATTTAAGTTGTTAGTAAGTTAATAAGTACGGCATGATCTTAGGAGAATGGGTAGTCATTGCAAATTAGGGAAAACATTCAATTATTTATAATTAGAATTTTTTAAAAAATTGAGATATAATTAATGTATGCCATTGTGTATGGTTAAGGTGTACAAAGTGTTGATTTGATGCACTTCTATGTTGCAATATGATTGCTGCCTTAGTGTTAGCTAACACCTCCATCAGGGCACATGATTATTATTTCTTATACATCACAATGTATATATATGTATACATATAAAGTGCCTGGTATTGTATTAAGATAGACATTGTGATTTAAGCAACTTGGCTGCATTTTTGAATTTTGTAATATTTGCCAAAATTTTAGGATGAATTGAGTCATTGAGCCAAATCTCTGTTCCTTTGCTTTAAATCTGTTTGTTGTTGTTGTTTTATTTGCTTATTTCAGTTCATGGTTTACTAGAAAGGAGTGAAATATGGAGGGAAAATAGAAAGGGCAGAGAGAGGATGGACACATGAGGGAAAGATGGAGAGAGAGAGGAGAGGTGGGGAGAATGCACCTGATGCTGAGAACTTCGACTGTGAGAAGAGGACCCTCTGGCACACCGTGGACCAGGCAAGACCCTTGTGGGCCATTTGTCTTCTGATGACGGTCTCTTCCTGGTGAACACAGGGACCAGGCATCGTAATGACAGCTGGCCCAGGACTTCTTCTCCTTTAAAGGAAAAAGAATAGGAAAATAAGATATGCCCTACAGTCTTTACATCTTTCATTTTTCTGGAAAATGTGCCTATGCTTTGTGCTTTGTCCACTGGAGTTGGTTCTGCTACAGTTGGAGCTTACCTAATCAGGGCAAATACAGACGTGATGTCAGTGTGAGGAAAGATGCTGTTTATTCGCGTAGTTTCTTAGAATGCCTACAGAAGTGGAAAAGCCCAAACTGCCACGCTATTAAGAACAGTGTTGGCGACATGTGAAGACGTTTTAAATAGAGTCTGAAACGCCTGGGAAATGTCTCCCTTTGGTTAAAAAGTGTCTGACTTCATGTCTTCATGGACTTCTCCATCTTTCACTGTTAAGCTTTGTGTCAAAGTCACAAATGCAGATGAAGAAGCTGCAAAGACATTGCAGGTTGCGTCAATAAAAATTATTAATAAATTACAATTTTGGTTTTGATAAAATTGTTTCCATGAACAGATAATTTCTTCAAAGACCTATATCTTGAAGGAGGAAGCAAAAGCCCCAAAAAGGACTTTCAAAAATTGGAAAACTGATTCTAGGTACAAATGTCATTTTTTCAGTCTTGAGTGGAAACTTCTTGCTTATTTCAGTTGTCAACTGAGAATTTTACATCTGATTGAAAAGAGATGCAGGCAAAATAAAGACTTTTTCAGCTGAATAAAAGCTAAGAAAAATCTTCATCAGCAAACATGAGTTACAAAAAAAATGTTAAAGGAAATTCATCAGACTGAAGTAAATGATGCCAGATGGGTACTTTGATTTACAAAAAGGCTGAAAATGGAAAGAAGTGGGTAAATACAATTTTCTCATTTTCAGAGATTTCTTTAGGAGACCAATGATTAAAGCAAAAATTAGTAACTATATTGTCAGGTTAATAAAATATATTAAAGTAAAATCTATGAAAATAATAAGGAAGGGAAGAGAGAGGAGTGCCCGTCCCCCCTGCTCAGCACCCCCGAGATGGTGCAAGCTCCTTGACCTGCTGCTTGGACAGTCAGAAGACAAAATGTTCAAGGGAGTTATTTGAAAACTTTTTAAACTTTTACATTCCTTTAGAGCTACATGAGATTCTAAAATAAATGTAATATTTTAACTAAAAATAAAGCAGATATATATAATATAGAAAATAAATAAGAAATAAGCTGAGCTAGAACAACAAATACCCTTTTCTGGGCAACAAATACCCTTTTCATATGACATTCTGGGCATTGAACCTGTGTCTCTGTCACAGCTTCCTGTTTTAAGTAATGTGGAAAACCAACAAATAGCAAAACTCACCTTGGCTATGAAGCCTCTTCTTCTGCTTTGCAGTCAGCCATGTAGGCAGAAGCATCGCCTCAACAGTGCTGGTCGGATTCCTCATTAAAAACTGATTTATTGTCCTACCTGACCCTACCTCACTAAAGTTCCATTTTTTCCTCAACGTAGAGTATGTCTCATCTCCCCTTGAATTAGAGCGGTCCATCTACCCATTTGTTTCATGTATGTGATCCTGAGGGTTCATTATGTACTAGCCACTGTGGATTCCAAAACTTAAAGCTTCTCCACGCTTTCCCTGGTTTCAGTTAGCACGTGTGTTACTGCCTGCTCTGGACTCTGTATCAGGTAATTCATTTACGTGGCATCACAACCAAGGGAGGGTCCCGTATGTCAGATGACAACACATGCACAGGCACAGCAGAGACAGGGACACACGTGCCAGCAGAGACTTCCTGGGCGAACCGTCCCTGAAGTGGTGACATGGACAGGTAGGGACCAGTCAATAAGGAAAGTGAGGGGCGCTTAGACAAAGAAGGCTATAAAATATTGAAAACTGACCCCAGCTCACAGTCTCTCTGTTCCTATACAGGTGGGTACCTATAAAGGGCGTCTGTTCAACTCTGTCCTGGAAACTCATTACAATCTTGCTAAAGAATCTATTTTTAAAGTTAATACATTTATTTGACTTTAACAGAACACAAATCCTCCTTAAAATTGCATATGTCATAGGAGGTCTAGGAGACCATTTTTGGAAAACAGTAAGATTGACTCTAATCTTTAGACTTTCCTTGAAAATTAAAGGCATTGACTGTTATGTGTAATTTTTCTCCCCCGCCCCTTATTTTTTAAAAAAGGCTTCCATTGAGAGGAATAGAGAGCAGAACATAAACCTTATTTAAAGACTTTAAAAAAATGTGTCTCTCCATTTGCTTTTTCCCAATATAGCTCCTTCTTTTTGGTGCTGTGGACCTCTTGAGTCTGAAATAAGATGGACCGAGGTATCCCATTGTTCGCATTCTATACCGAACAGCCATGAATTTTCTTCTGCTAGCTTTCAAACAATTTCAAGGAGATTATATTGTCTAGAATTACATACTGCAGAGAAAAGAGATACATGAATTACATTTTTTCAGGTTAGCATTCAGCACAATTGTCATTCTTTTCAGTAGACATTAATATCCTCCATGGCAAATCCATAGGACTTATATACAAGAACAGTAGAAACGTTCATAGAGATTAGTGAATATAATTTATGAGCAAGTCCACCACCACGTAAGTTTTTCCTTTTGCACAGGTATTTGAATTCTGGATGTTATAATAGGTGTGAGGAGAAAGCGGTAGAATGATAAAAATCAAGCGGGTTTCGAGTAGATTGTGCCAATAGCATTGTGCATTTGAAGGATTTGGTCCCTTATTCATACTCTCCTCTTCCCAATTCTCTCTGGATTCCTCAAGCATCGGTACTGTGCTTAGACTGTCAAGTGATGGACCAATCACCACAGGCTTCTTATGTCCATATGCTCCTTGACTCATGGGCTTTCATGGGCTGTGAGGTCCATTTCCCCAAGTGTTCTGGACATTCCATGGAGCTGATCTGAAAACCTAACACAACACTGACTAAAAAGAAAGGGCCTCTCATCAACGAGAGATGACTCTCACTTTCTATGTGACAAGTTTCTTATTTAACAGTGACCCCCAGAAGCAATGCCCATCTGCATTCTCACACAAACAAAATAACGACCCATAAATCTCACTGTACCATAGCTTATTTTTCTGGGTTAATCAGTTATAGTATAGACAGGCATATATAATTGTTTAATCCAGAGAAATAAGCTACGGTGCAGTGAGATGCTAGGGTCACTCTTTCAGGTGTGTGAGAATAGACCTTCTACAGCCTCCAACTCTATTGCGTTAACCTCGTCTCAGTCTCCTGGTGAATCTTTCTCCACCTCTCCCCAGGCGAGTGTGCTGGTGTAAATCCCTGGAAAGCCCCCATCATTAACACACCCCTTCAGCCTTTCTCTCCTCCCAAACCTCTTTCCCCTATTGTTGTATTTATCATATGGAATTGAAAGAAAATTCTGCCTGTTTACTTTTCTTCTACCCTCTTCTCTTCCCCTAAGAGTTTACTGTTCTCCGGGGTGACACCCTGCCTGGCCCACCTGTGTTATCAGAGGGGTTCTGGAACATAGATTCTCCCCTGCCAGTGAATATCTGTGGAACCGGACTGAAAACAGGTGGGTACAACACAAGTGGAGGTCAGAGACCTCGTTCTCCTGGCTGTGATTTATGGGACAATGACACTAACTTAGGACAATTCAACATAAAAGTAATGCTCTAAATTACAGCATTTCAAAGAATCGCTAGACATCTTTCAATAACACCCAATAATAACCAAGCAGTAGCCTCTACATGATTACCAAGCATTTATTATCCCCCCTCTAAATGCTAACAATTGACAGTTATTGGGTTGAAACGGATGTAAACATAACAATCATGAGAGAATATGAACAATCATGCCATATTATCTTTTGGAGAATGCTGTAGTGCTTCTGGAAGGAAGAGAGAATTATCCCCATCTTACAGGGAAGGAAAGTGAGTAAGGAGAAGCCTGGTAGCTTACCCAGGATGACCCGCTGAGCAAGTGCTGGTGCCCTGATTCTGAGGCCACTGTCCATCTTATTTCTACTTTGCTAATTTGGAAAAGACAAAAGAAAAGAAATAAAATAGGTTAAAATAATGAAAACCAGGAAAAGAGGACACAACTTAGAGTTGCGTATGTTTTGATTAAGATTAGTATCAATAAATGAGATCATACTTTAGAGATGTGTCTGTTAGAAAAATCACAACAGTATCAAACTGTGTATAACTGGGCTAGAAATTGATTTCAACCGAAAGCAATAGCTTTAGTTCATCTGTGTGAATATGTACTCAACAAGGCTGGAGGGTGTACACTGAGGGGGTAGGTATGAATACTCTTCTGAATTCTGCCAGCAGTCTCTCACTAAGTATCATGTGTTAGGTACCTAATAACACTGAAAAATAAAAAAGATTTTATAGAAATATTACACAATTGACACACATACAAAAATAGTTTAAAATAACTATCTATATAGTCTAGAATAATTTAAATATTTTTATGTCATATTTATCTCATTAAATTAATATTTATTTTGGGAATAGTCACTTGGAAGATCTTTTCCATTGCTTATTGTCTGGTTCATTTTTGATTTATGGATAAATGTTCACCTTGATTTAGAAGGATAAAATCATAAAATACCTAATTCCCTGGCCCTGATGCTCGCATGGGTGGCAAGGAGTCCGAGCAGCTGAGGTTGCATTCCTACCTAGAGTTTTAAAAGGCTTTGTAGTTTAAGGCAAATGCAACCAGGCATAAAACTGACAATAAATGTACGTTGTAATCAACAAATCTAATTGACATTATGACTTGTTTAATAAGAAGGCTTTAGGGGACTTATAGAAAGCCATGACTTGCATATAATTAGAATATTACAATTATAATCACAATAATAATTACTATTTAACATGGAAAATGATGTAGTATAATGAATAATAACAAAACTGAGAGCAAGATCCATGCTGTGTAAGAGGAATTAGGAAACAAAATAAACACGGCTAGAGTCAGGTATGGAGACTCAAGAATCCTAAATTGGGTTATGAAAATGAACATTTAATGAGCACTTCCTAAATGCTTTTCATATAATCACTAATTAAATTATCATAATAGTCATATGAGGTAAGTGCTATTTTATTCCCATTCTAGGCAGGAAGAAACTGAGGTGGTAAAGTGTGCAGGACGCCTCTGTGGGCTTCCCAAATCTCAGTCCCGCCCTCCCGTTAAGCTTCAGACTCCCGTCCAGAGCAGCTCCCGGGACATCTCGTGGCTTTCCCACCTTGGAAAAGTCAAGGAGCTGGTTATTTTGTTAGTCATACAACATGCGTAATTGCCAGAGGCAAGAAGATCTTCCAGAAAGCTAATTGCTCGTACGTGGCCATGGATACAGATTTCCTCTATGTTAGCCAAGGACAAGGCCATCATATTTTTAGCTTAATTAAATTTCGCTTTGTCTCTATCCACCACGTTGAAATGAACTCTCAGGCTCGCCCCACCGTACCCTCACTAGAGACTGCATTCAGGAAGGATTCCAATAAGGAAAGGTGCTAATTCTGCCACATACCCTGGGAACAGCCCTTCCTTTTCTTTTTATGTGTTACTGCATAGAAAACATGAAAGCCACTGTATCTGAACAAATTATTTCACTCTGAAAGTTTAAGCTGCTAAGGGGCTAGAAAAAATGAAAAAAAGAAAGGTGCATGAAGGATGTGAAAACACAGAATGACTTTTGGGAACTGGCTGCATATTAAAGACATGTCCCTCCCTCCCTCACTCCCTTTCCTTTCTTTTTCTTTCCCTTCCTTCTCTCCCCCCCTCCTTCCCCCTCTTCTTTCTTTCCTTCCTTCCTTCCTTCTTCCCTTCCTTCCTTCCTTCCTTCGTTCTGTCTTCTTTTCTGACATTACTGTTTAACACCTTCCTTGTGCCCAGCTCTGGGTCTATCATGGAGAGACAGGCAGTCTTTGCTATCTGATGCTTGTACACCTGTCATTGGCACAAAGGCAGTAAACAGGTAACAAATGATGTTAGCACAGGTCATGAGCACAGCTGTGAACAGAGCCTCGTTGTGAAGAGATACTGAACAGCTGGGGTGTTGTGGGCTGCAGTCGGGGGCTTCCTAGAGAAAGCAGGTGGCAAAGACCTCTCCAAAGAGGTGGCTTTTGAAAAGAACCAGAGAAAGCCCTAGTGGAAGGGGATGCAAGCAGAAGAAACAGTGGCAAGAGTCCGGTGGTTGGAAGGAGCTGCCGAGCATAAGGAATGTGGATCAAGAAAACAGCACATGGGACACAGTGAAGGAGGGGAAGGAGGGCTGAAATGGATCTAGAGAGGAAAGGGGGCCAGAGCGTGTGAACGTCCCGATGCGGTGAGGAGTCCTGTTTTGCACGTGCTTCATTTGAGTTGTCTGTTAAATAGCAAGGAGACATATCAATACACAGGGGGTGAGAGAGTTTCTAAATCAGAGGAGACGGTCAGCTTGGGCTTCGGTGACTCGGGCAATTGTGGACCATAGATCAAGGCGGGATCCATTAGCATCTCTGGCCAAGGTGTGTACACGTCTACCAAGTTTCCCAGGTGATTCTTGTGCTATTACAGTTTGGGAACTGTTGTGAACTGAATGTTTGGGCACCCCCTGCCCAGTTCATATGTTGAAATCCTAATCCCCAGGGTGATGGTCTTAGGAGGTGGAGCCTTTGGGAGGTAACTAGGTCTTGGGGGTGGAGCCCCCGTGAATGGGATCAGCGCCCTCATAAGAGGCATGCCCGGGAAGAGACATGAAAGCTTGCTGCTTCTCCTTCCTCTTGCTGCCACGTGAGGACAGGACAGATGGTCATCTGTAATTCGGAAAGAGGGTCTTCCCCAGGAACCTGACTGTGCCGGCATCTTGATCTCAGACGTCCCAGCCTCTGGAACTGTGAGAAAGGAACTTGTTTAAGTCACACAGCCTATGTTAATTTGCTATATCATCCCAAGCTCACCAGGACAGGGTCTGTGGCTGTAGAGATTACAGTCAAAAGCATGGAAGAGCTGAAGCTCTCCGAGAAGAGAATGACTAGGAGGAACAAGGATCAGAGATGGCCAGTGTTGTTCCTGGGCATGTGCGGCACCCCAGCAGGTGGGGAGTAGGGTCAGGAGGGGACAGCTGCTTGGAGCCCAAGGAGATCCCCTCAGCGAGAGCTGTGGTCAGCAGCAGGGCACAGAGACAGGAGGCCCAGTGATGGGCAAGTAGGACAGGAGAGAGAACAGATGCATCCCCGTGCATCTTCGGGGATGATGGGTGTAGAAATAGCCTCAGAGGTGTGTTATCAGTACCCTGTAAAAGTTACACTCTATTCAAATAATTATGTCATTATTTCACACTTAGGCAACTTTCTTAAAACTAATCTCCTCTTTAAAATATGAGTCATTTGCCAATGAACAATTTAATTGGCTACTTACTTATGAAAAGTTTTGCTCTTCATTTTCTGATCTGTGATTTGTATCAGATTCCATAAGCCATGTTATATACATGGGCTAATTCATAAAAAAATTAAAAATAAAAATTTTCTGTGTTCTTTATTGACTTTATAAGAGAAAAGCAAAACATCTGACTCTGGATTCTTTTTTTTCTTTTTTTTTACTGAAAACAATGAATTTATGTTATGAAAGATAATTTTTACATTTTACTAGAATACCCGTTTCGTATAAATGGACTAGTTCATGTTCATGTAGTCTATTTCAGATGATCTATGTAATAGTCTAAACTCAAGAGGCAAAATGATGGATGAATCATTAGGAATATCTGCATGGTTGATCGTCCTTGATATGATCATGTATGCACGTGTGTGGATATGTATATAAATATGTGTATGTGCATACGTGTGTACATGTGCTTGTATGTATATATATCTGTATATTTACCACAGAGAATATTTGCAGATTTTTGCTTGTGAAGAAGGTTTCATACTGACTGTGAAGTATGAAATGGAAATGTCTCTGTGCCTATCCCCCAAAAATGGAGATGAGGGATAAAAACATCTTCTGTGCCCCGAGAAATAGATCAACATGAGTTTATATGCCAATGACTGCCAGGACCGTCTCTTGTTAAGGAATTTATGTAAAGATATATTATGCTTTTAAAGGCTATTCCTGCATCTTAATCACTGACTGTGGCCGTCATGAGTCAGTACAGAAGTTCTCCTCCGTCGTAAACTCATTCAAAGACACATGACTTTCATTAGTCAATGAAAATAAGTGAAACACACTGAGAGGCTGAATATAAAAATGGAGAAACGCCAGCTCTGTATCACGAGAGAACTCGGACCCACAGCCTTTGTCGTGACCAGTCCAGGAAGCCCAGCCACAGCCTCTCCAGGGGTGCGCCCACAATAGTCAGGATTTGGTTAGTAACTGCTGGCTTCTCTGGTTTTGCACCTCCTCCAACTTCTGCGTCAACCGGAGAAAACCCAATGTGCTCCCCTAACGCATCATGTAGGATGTCTCCTAGCTCACCACCGCCAGCGTCCCACGTCCACCCGACAGCTCTCCCACTGCCCTGCTGCCTTCCAGTCTCTGCTAAAATGCACGTGCCGGTGGCGTTTCTCATTTGGGTGGTCCTTGTGTATCTCATGCTTTAGGCAAGTGACTGCAGCCCTTTTTCTTTTCCATGAAGGGATCTAGAGACACTCTCATAAGATGGGGAGCAGGGAGCTGACTGTATCGAGAGTTAAGGGCTCCCGAGTTGTATGATGACCTTGATGGCAAAGTGTGGAGGCTGGAGGTTGTGCACTGATCCGCTAGGATTCCAGTCTCCTCCGCCCTTGCCTTTAGGCTTGCTTGTACATACGTTTTAGGAGTAACTGCATAATCTGCTAAACCCACTCTCTCTCTGCCATGGTGACTCTCAGGTCGGGGAAGCTCTGCCAGGACGGCCAGCAGCTGGAGGGAGACACACCCTTCATCTGTGAAGCCGCTGAGATGGTTGAATTGGCTGTTACAGCAGCACATCCAAGACTATCCTGAGCTGACCATGGACGAATAGATCATCATCCCATTAGAACCATCGAGTTTACATGTGTTGCCTGTATATAGAAAATAAAGTTACTTAGACTAATTAAAGTGCTACAACTTCAGAATATTTTTATATTGGGGTTAGATTTATTCTGCTTTCTTTATCTTTATTTACTGGTTTGCATAAACCCCACTTAAAATTTCCAGTCAAATAACTGTGATGTTGATCCAGCTGGTAAAACAGTAGAAGGTAATCAGATTAGACAGAAAGGCTCAATTTAGAGTCCTCAGAACACGCTGCTGTGTTTGAATATGTTCATAGCAAGTTACAGCGTTCTGAGCTTTTATAAGCCACTATTCCAAACGCTTGTGTGTGTGTGTGTTTCATTCTTTCTTTTTTCTTTCTTCCCTTTCTTTTAAAGTAGAGAACAGAGGAGACTGAGAATCATGGTGAAGAGAGAAGGGAGAAAACCCAGGTAGTCTGTCTTTAAATACAGACAGCTAGGTGCCCAGCAGGTCCTAGCATGTTTAAACTTGGGTTCGTATGTGCCTGGACATTCCAGGAAGCTGAGCTTATACACAAATGACTCGTGTCCAGGAAGACTGAGCCCGGGAGAGAGGGTGCCAGAGCACAGCTGGCTCAGAGTCGTGTCCTAACTCTGCGGCGCCGCAAGGAAAAGGCACGGCAAGCAGATGATGCAAGAGCTGTTCCAGCAAGGCCCCAGCAGCCCTGCTGGGTGCGCGGCACAGCGGGCAAGGAAAAGCCCCCCCCCCCCGCACCTGCCCCCAGGACCGCTGCACTGACGCTCATTGAAAACCAAAGTGCCGGCAGCCTCGCCCGCAGGCTACCTCAGGGCCACAGACAGAGGTCATGGGGCTTGGAAATGGAGACGGGGCCAGAGTGCCTAGGTCACTGGCCGGGGTCAGGGGCATCTGGGGGAAGGGCTGCTCGGAACCGCGGACCTCAGCGAGCCCGAGTCCACGGGCCCACGTCCTCCTGGAGAGGCTGCGTCTCTGTGCTGCTGTTGCTGGACGACCAGAGGAACTCTGGGGGAGTCTTGGGAGAATGTTGGGGCAAAGGCCAGTAGAATTCCACTTCCTTGAAATATGAATGTAATTATACCCACCAACGGAGGAGGCCGAGAGACACGTGCCAACTCTGGGTTGTGTATCTACGTTACAGACTCGTACACACATGTGGACCTATGACTCTGCTAAGGTTAGAGATGCTGACAGAGAGGTGACTGTCCGTAAATTAGGAAGCAGGAAAGGTTAAGGCACTGCTGCTCCAGAAAGTTCAAATTTTCCATATGCGTGAACAAAACTTGTGGTACAAATGCTAATTAGTTAACTAGCTACGGTACAAGTTGCATGGATTATCGAGAGAGCAATATCATATGTTAATGATTCATAACAAATAAGAGAAGCTAATCTGATTGCGAGAGCGCCTACACCCAACAGATAAACTATGCTTTGGCCATCTTCTCCCCTGTGACTGTGATTACAATTTATATTAAATCAACTGTTTATATATAAATCAACTGATATATTAAATCAACTAATAACTCAGAGCTAGATTGTTATAAAGATTATGTACAAAGGGACTTTTTCATTTTGTAATTTCAATGCAGTTGGAGTTGTCGCCGTGGACTTGTAGAGATAGTTTGCTACTATGACCACTGAAACTTAGAGGTAAAAAGTCTACACTTACTGAGAAAAATACCACTATGAACTGGGGAGGTTCAATTCAAGCAGTACCCAACGGGCCAAGGAACACCAGGAAAACGTGCTCAGAACATATTAAAATGAGCGTGTTGACTCATTCTCTAACTTGTGCTCTATGTCTTTGGAGGGAACAGCTTTCTAATCAGATAAGTGATATTTTGACACTTTCTATAATATTATGTTTAGTCTCCTTTCACTTGCATGGTGTTGACCACTTTCACTGACGCTTTGAATCCCAATACTCACATAAGAATTTTTTTTAAAAGAATGAATATAAAGGGAAAAAAATAACTTGATGTTCTGTTGGTATATAATGACATGGGCACTTGACACTTATTAAATTGACATGTAAGGATTGCTAGAAGGGATAAATCAGACCCAAATTATATTGGCCCAATTAAATTAAATGTGCATAAGGTAACATATAAAGCTTTAGGTAGCCTTATTATCTCTTTGCGGTGGAGTTTTCAAAGAATTTCCTATGAATCAAAAATGCCTTGCAAGTTGAGAGGTTAGAAGAAGTGTATATTCAGAGCTGTATTTCGCATGATTTAGAAGAAAGCTTGGTCAGTGTTAACGTGTAGCTCACTGAGTTTATTTAAGATGATTTTTTTTTTTAATTTTTAATTTTTAAAAATTTTTTGGCCTTGCGGCGAGGCTTGCAGGATCTTAGTTCCCTGACCAGGGATCGAACTCGAGCCCCAGCATTGAAAGTGCTGAGTCTTAACCATGGACTGCCAGGGAATTCCCAACAATTATTTTGAATTCTTTGTCAGGTAATTCATAAATTTCGATTTCTGTAGGGTTGTTTCTGGAGATTTATTTTGTTCCTTTGACCATGTTTTCCTGTCTCTCCATATTTCTTTCTAGGATTTGGGCATTTGAAAAACAATCACCCCTCCTAGTCTTTAAGGATTTCTTTGTACAGGGAAGACATTCATGAATCAGCCTGGCTGGAAATTCTGAAGCTGTGTCTTCTCTGGGCTTGTGTGTGCAATTTCCTAGTTGTCGAGATTTGCTAATTTTTGTTTTGTTAGGGGCTCCTAATAGCTTGCTCTTTCTGGTGTCTGCTGTGCTTTAGCTTCTCTGAAGCTGCATTAATCCAGTGAACTCTACTTGTTCTCAGGGCCCCAAGGCTTTCAAAATATGCTGGTTCCCAAAATTCAGAGCCAGGTGAGACAGAAACAGCCCCTTGTGTCCCCCACGCAAAGCCAGAATGTGGATGTGCGCCCCAGTCCTCTTCCCTCTGGGGAGGAGCCAGGGTTTGGGTGTTTCCTCCTGATTTTCTTGAGCTGTTCCAGGCTGGGGAGGGGGACCAGGTTGGGAGCTTCCTATTGAAACCAAGCAGGACCCTGTGGGGCTCCTGGGCACAAAGCTTTTCTGTGTCCCCCATTTCTTTGATTAGAGGAAATAGCCTTCATTCAGCCTCCATGACCTTCCCTGAGTTCCAACAGCAGATTCAAGCAGTTGTTAACTAGGGAAGGGAGGGGATGCCAGACCAGGGAGAAAAGGTCAAGAGCAGCCTTGGGACAAGGTCCTGGTTCCCCATCAAAGGATACACACAACAATATCTTTGAGCTGTTTTGCAGATACTGAAACCCCCTCCAGGTGGGAGAAGTTAACGGTATGCTGACCACAATCACATAGACCCCAGACCGGTTGGAACCCGGAGGTTGATGAGGCCGACTCCCGATTACCTCACCACCAACCAATCAGAGGAATGTCCACGAGCTGACCACGCCCTCTTTGAACCATTACTGTAAAACTGCTCACTATCCTCTCCAAGGGGAGACACATAGTTTTTCGAGGCAGGAGCCCACCGTGTCCCCGCTTGCCTGGCAAAGTAATAAAGCTTTCCTTTTCGACCTCACCCAAAACTCTGTCTCTGAAATTCAATTCGTCACTGGTGTACAGAGAAGCTAAGCTTTCAGCATCACTATTCCACCATCTTGCTCAAATTAATCAATCCCAATGTCTTTCTTGTAGACAGGGAGTGATACTGTGCTTTTTGGTTTCATGTAGGACACGTGGATAAGGTATCTCAGGCTCCCAGGAGGACAGATTTAAGTGGAATCTCTGAGCACAAGAAGAGTCCTAAGTGTGTAAAGGAAAGTGGGCTTTACCAGGACCTTGTGCCGTACTCTCGATGCCCCTCAGTTCTCTCACCTCTGAAATGGGAACAAAAACACAAGCCACTGAGACATACCCCTGAGTAGACACTAAATTCTAATAAATGTTTACAAAATATAACAAAGTCTCAAATTATTAGTGAGGCACTGCTACAAATGTGAAGTGAAAATCAGTTGTCTTTCCTCAAAGTTGTGTCGCAAGTTAATTACCAGTACATGATAGAAATCATTACCCAAGGCTTCAACAGATCAGGGAATTAATTACGGGAAAAAAAAATTACATGAGGAAAAAGGACAAAGCCACAACACAAACAATTTACCATAATCACCCACATCATTAAATACAGGTGCTTGCTGTGAAATATGGCTTTCTTTAATGCAGATTCAATTCAGGAAAAATACAAATCACTGACATTCATCTCAATATAAAATTTTTTAAACACCCAATCTTCAGAATTAATATTCTATCATCCTAGTATTATTACTTAGGTTACTGTCAGGAGTGAAATAAAACCATTCTATATACCATGGCAGGAAAAATATTTGTCACACGCACAATTATTTTCTAACCAGCAGGAAAATTAATCTTTCACATAGAACATTTTTATGGTATTTCAATAAGTGTCTCCACAGGGGACTACTTGAAGCACTTGAAAAGTTTAACAGTCCCCCAATGGGCTAGGTGTTCTCTCTGTCTCTTGCTTTTCAAGGTGCTTCAACAGCTAAATTCACAAAAGTTTAACAGTCACTGTAATTGATAAGTGCGCTGAGTGTGAACTTGATTACCGACCTTGTAATAAAATGTGAGGAATCTAATCTCAAAGTTTTTATAACAATAATGACGTTTTTCACTAAATTGATGGCTAACTCAACAAAACTTTTCAAGTTGACTTTTAAAGGCTTTGGCTGAATGACATTTCATCTGAGGGAAAAGTCTAACTCTTAGGCATTAGATTTTGGAACCTATATTTCTCCTTCAGAGTTACAGACTTGGTCCCTTCTAAATAATCTCATTGAATCTTTGGGTTTAATAAATGAAAGCATGGTGATGGTGCCCAGACCCACCGTCCCAGGCATGACCTTCAGAATTTAGATTCAAGGCCTTTTGGAGCATCTCCACTGAATGGTCCATGGGGTCCTCAAAAGTCTTCTGTCCTTTTCTTTATTCTCAGGAAAGCAGGGGACCTTCTTACACACACACACACACCCACACACACACACACAACCTCCATCACCAATATTGAAACTGAGCAGGACCCTGTGGGGGTCCTGGGCACAAAAGCCTTTCCATGTCCCCCGATTCTCGATTACAGGAAATACAGGAAATAGGCTTCCTTCAGCCTCCACGACCTTCCCTGAGGTCCAAGGAGGAGGTTCAAATAGATGCTAATCAGGGAAGGGAGGGGATGCGGAGACAAGGGAGGGGCAGTCAGGAAACAATAGCGCAGCCTGGGGGCAGGGGCCCGGCCCCCCCCTCGAGGGACACACATCACAGTATCTTTGAGCTGTTTTGCAGACACGGAAACCCACACCAGGTGGGAGAAGTTAGCTGTGCGCTGCCCACAAGCACGGAGACCCCAGACCGGTTGGAACCAGAAGGTTGGTGATGCCGACTCCCGATTACCTCACCAGCAACCAATCAGAAGAAGGTCCATGGGCTGGTAATGTCCTCTTTGAACCATTCCTGTAAAACTCCTCACTACCCCCTCCAGGCAGGACACACAGTTTCGAGGGCACTAGCCCGCTGCGGCCCCCTTTGCCTGGCAAGGCAATAAAGCTACTCTTTTCTACTTCTCCCAAAACTCTGTCTCTGAGATTTAATTTGGTGTCAGGGGACAGAAGCCGGATTTGACTTCACAGATGCCTTGTCAGAAAACTTGCATCAGACTCTCCCGAATCTTCCTGCCTTGATTTAACACCCTCCTTCCAACCGCTGCGGAGGAAACGCCCGCAACCCTCCTCTGACCACAGCATCACTCGGGCTGCCACTCACCTCCGCTCTCTGAGGAGTGGCTGGGGCCTTGCCAGACCCGCTCCTTGATGACCCTTCTGGCTTGAGCACGTGTCTGGGACTTGAATTTCATTCTCCAGCAAGTGTCTGATGATCCAAAACTCTTACTGCTTTTGAAAAGATCTTTCTGCACCCTGTGGACATGATATTAGGAGCATTTACAGCAATTCGAACCTCAGTCACCCCGCTCCCCCTTATTCTGTGCCCTCACCTCGCCCTTGAAATGACTTTCCCAACCCTGATCTAACCCCATCCCCACACTGTCTCCCATTTGCAGAGGGGACCTCAGCAGCAGTCCAGGGGGTTCCTCCTTGGGTTACCCGCCCCTCCCTTTTTCTAAGAGCACCTCTTTGAATCACTTTCACTACATTCCTTTTTATAACTTGCTGCAATTATTGGTCTACGTGTATATATGATGTTGTAGAAATTTTATTTTATTTCTCTTTTTATGACTTGAGACTGAGAATAATATCTGGAGGACTTCTCAACATTTTTGAATGAGCTATTATCTTTTCTTATCACTGATTTTCAATTTAAGACTAAATACTTTTCTTTTAAATTGCTGAGCAGGATAATAGAATGCAGAAACTTCAGCTGCGCTTAAGAACAAAGCATTTCTCAGGCATCAAGGGAAATCTGCATGACACAGAATGGGTCTTGGTGATTAACATTTTGGGAGGAAAGTAAACCTAACAAGAATCTTCTAGAGTGGAGAAGAATTCAAGAATTCTTCTGATGTTCCATGGTCGTGAAAGGCCATTGAAAAAGATTTTATTTGCTTTCTTGATGGTACTGTAAATTTTTAGTGTGGTTTTCCCCAACTGACTGAGCCAAAGGATTGACAACGGAAAACATACTGAAGGGGTTGGAAACAACCATCACTTCCTGGAATTGACCAATGCTTTGGAATTGGCTTAAAGCCTGGTGGTGTTAGCCACTGATGTCCGGAGGTCCAAAGTCTGCGAACTTAAGGCATGCCGTGGAAAGCCTTTTTCTTAGAATTTGTGTTACTTAAAAGAATGTGGACTTTACTGGCATTATATTTTACTGTCTGCTCTGATAATCGAAGGGAGATCTTACTGTTAAAATTAACAACACATAGCTCAAAGCCAGTGGAAAGGAACAACATATAAATCCATTTGATAAACTGCTAAGAGAGAACGTGATTCACTTAGATTAAATCTCATGTTACCTTTTGCCCACTCATGGAAGGCCTTTCTACTGATTAATATGAGCAGGTAAATATTAGACATCTCCAGTTTATTGTAAGGGAAACATTGAATGTTATATAACATAAGCCACAAACACAAAATACATTATGTGCCAAGGACGTAGAATGTATTATCTAACTTAACAGTTCCCAAACCCTTATAGAGTAAGAAACTGTTAGAAAATTTTCAGGAAAAAGTAAAATCATGACCACATAGAGACAGAAAAACAAGCTTATGTTAGAGAATTTATTTACTTATATGACATGAAGGTACCAGGCAGATGTTATAGCCTATTCGAAGGAAAAGTAAAAAACACACAAATTCACATGGAGTAAAGGAATGCCGGGACCAACTGCAAAATGGATAAAATTGGTTTTCCTCAAGTGGAGGAATTTGTAGGGGAAAAAAATTTGCTTCCCCACATGTGCCTCTTTGGCATGAGGATTAATTTAGGCTGATCGTGTTCAAGGTCCAAAAGACTCAGGAAGAACGTTTGGCCTTTCTCCAGCTGCCTGTCGATGTAGATGGGGGACCCGTTCCAGGAAGGAGCTGTCACCGCAGGGAGCCAGGCAAGGCCAGGCGTGGAGACAGGGGGCAGCAAGCAGAGTCTGTGTGTTAAAAGCCCTCTCTGGGTCCCTTGTGTCCACTGGCCCAGTACACACGTGTTCACCAAACGTTTGCTTCTGCATCTCCACGTCACACGCCTTCCTCCCCTGCGAGGTCCCAAACCTCCGACATCCCTTTGGCCTTGAGCTGAAGATGTTATTAAGGTGAAAACTCCAACCATTTCGGTGCATGACTTAGTTTTCCTGGGTCTCGCCCGTGGGTTCATATTCATGTTATGAAACTTTTCTTTGAGTTTCTCCTGTTAATCTGTCCCATGTCAGTGTAATTCTTAGACCAGCCAGAAGAACCTGGACAAGTAGAGAAAAATTTCTTCCTCCCTGACAAAGTCCATTAAAACCACTACTAGACAGTACAGAATCAGCGTACCTATCAATTACCTGCAATTTGCACAGGGTTGTAAAATCACTCAAAGGCTATAAACAGGGCTAGAATCTGATAACTCTGAAGAGTGTAAGATAAACAGCACATAGTTTTCCATTAAAAAAGAAGACTTTTTTTCTACATCCCTGATATAAGATTATACAGCTAGTAAGCTAGAGAAAAAGGGATGAACCCAGACTCATCTTCGTCCTGTGCACAAATTATTCATCAACATGATCTATAAAATGATATGTAGATGCCTAAGTGATACTAAAATAGTATTGTCTTTTTGTTAGTGTTTCCTCTTGTGACCATATTAAGTTTTTTGATAGACTTTACAGAGTCTATTTTCTGATATATAATCATATTCTTATGTAGCTGCTGCCCTCAGTGATGTAAATAATTCTGCAATTCTTGCTCCTTCCTAGGGACTGTTCATTGAAAATTAATTTAAAATAATTAAGTAAAAAATAGATTACTTTCTACTTGCTATTAATGTCTTTATATCATGAATTGGCAGTTTATCATTACTTTAACTCAAGGCAGACTCATTAAAGAAATTATTTCATAATAAAATAGTTTGTAACAATCAGGGGAAAAACACTGGATTTGAGTCTCCAGTCAAGGAATCTGTATTCAGTTGCAGTTATGGTATTAGCTGTGGACAAACCGATTTCAATATGTCTGAGTTTATTAATCTGAAGGAAGATTAAATAAATCTCTCAAGTCTCTCCTAATTGTATCAATACAAAAGTGTTTTTAAATAGGATTCCCTCTCTATAATTTTATTGTTAAAGGATAAAATTATAAATCTCATATAGATGTAAAACTAACATATGTTCAATATTTTATTTAACTAGTTATTAACAAGAAAATCGATAGGATGTGACAGCTAGTTCAAAGGAGAAACCGAAGAAGAGCTATAGTTAGAGATCAAAACCCAGAAATGAATCTGCAAATGGAAAGAAAACTGGCATTTCCAGGGATTGGGGTGGGGGAAGACGGTCAAAGAAGCTCATCCAGACAGAATTTATTTGCATGTCAAGTAGACAAGCCTCATTTGCATTTCCTTCGAATCTCTGTAACGTGTGGCGTTGCAAAGCAGCTGCAAGGCAAGGGAAGGCGCTGAGCCCCCGAAGACTCAGAACCAAAGTCAGATAACCCCGCGGAGCGCTCTGAGCCACGGAGCTCAATTTTTCTTACGTGATCGTATAAACGTACTTAAATTAAACATATCCTTCTAGCTGTCTAAAATGCAAATGGCCATTGTGAGATTTTTGGGTGTTCTTAAATATGAATGAATAGGCCGTGCTTTAATACTGAAAACCTCAATTTGTTGACATTTGAACCTTGTTCATCTTTAATCCATTACTAGATATGAGTCAAGAAGGGTGGCCTGTGGGGAAGAGAATGAGATTTGTTTTAGATCAGCTTGGGTTCACATCTCGGCCCCCATGATCTGGTCACCTGTGCAATTTCCTTCCATTCCGAGGTCTAAGACCCGAATAATAACATTTCCCTTTTAGAGGTGTCATCAGTGTGTCTGTAGGACCAACATGAACACATTTTAGGTACCTCGAGAGCAGGGGGATGGGGGGGAGAAAGGGGAGGGGGAGGGGAGGAAGGAGTGGAGAAGGTGGGAAACACTGTGACTGAGGTTGATGGTTTCAGGGTCACAAACTAAAAGTAAAGAGAAATGTGAACTCCACAAAACAGATACGGAAGAATAAAGGAAAGAATGTAATCAAGGGTAAAAATGGTTGATGCAAGAAGACCAGGGTCCCGGAAGCCTGATGTATACATGTCAGACGTTCTCATGTCTCATAATTTATGGGAGTAACCGGAAGGAAAAATGAAGATTCCATCAAGGTAGACTCAGCCTTTCACCAACTTACAGGCTGCTGAAGTTTACTTTGACCAGATAAATTAGAGTATGGATTATATGAAGTTTTGAATTTGTGTAGGATTGACTATGGAAATCATTAGACTACACACGTTTTTATTTTTTTTTTCTTAAACATGTTGCTAAACAAACAAGTTACGATTATTTTAGACAAAAAGAAAATAAGTGACTTAATTTGCTGATCTTTTCTGTGATAACAAATGGAACTTAAAAGTATGCCATGTAGCAATTACTGAAAAGTAATGACAGCAAATCAATCCCTTCAGGGTAAGGGTGACCTTTTTTTTTTTTTTTTTTAATTTATTTTTTATTTATTTATTTATGGCTGTGTTGGGTCTTCGTTTCTCTGCGAGGGCTTTCTCCAGCTGCGGCAAGTGGGGGCCACTCTTCATCGCGGCGCGCGGGCCTCTCACTATCGCGGCCTCTACTTCTTGCGGAGCACAGGCTCCAGACGCGCAGGCTCAGCAGTTGTGGCTCACGGGCCCAGCCGCTCCGCGGCATGTGGGATCTTCCCAGACCAGGGCTCGAACCCGTGTCCCCTGCATTAGCAGGCAGACCCTCAACCACTGCGCCACCAGGGAAGCCCCCAGGGTGACCTTTTAACACTGAGAAGATTGCTGCTTTTGAAAGAAAGTCATGATATGGAGAAACATTTTAATTACAGAGATTTAGAAATGTTTCCATCATTATATGATTATTTGCTCTGTAAATGATGTGTTTCACACACAAAAAACAAACCTTTCATATCTTTGAAATAATAAAACTTGTAAATGGAACTTCTTAATCTCTTTTAATTCTTCTAAATGTGGAGTTTCAGATAGTTTGAACACATTTGTTAAACCTATAAATATGTAACATTCTCCTATTAGTTTTCAAAAACAACTCATTGACATCAGGTATTATGAAAATTCTCAAGCTGAATGTCAATAATAACTTTTGCATAATTGAGAGGTGGAATTTAACCACAGATATCCTCACAGTCAAGGATGTATTCCTCCCATTTGGATCCTTCTGTAACATGAGAAATCTTTTTTCAGCACTAAGAACCATCAATGCCAAGTACTAAAATATATTAAGCTTATTACCAGAACTTCTAAAGACTGTAGTGTGTGTGACAACTGTCTGGTACATGTTAAATAAATAAAATAGCTTTAAAAAATAGACTATATAGCAAAGTTTAGAGCAGGATTTTAAAAGATAATAAAATATACTAAATCAAAGGACATATCAAATATATATGATGTTATATTTTTATTGTTCTATAACATACATGGCATTTTAGTATAACTGTGTAGATACATATATAATTCATAAATAAATGTACATATTTTAGGAGACTTTTTCATCTAAAGGAGTGTGTGGTTAGTGTAGCTTGGAGACCCTAATGTAATCCAATTTCTGAATGTTAACATTCCGAAATGCTACATTGGCTTTTTCAGTGTTATACCCTTTCTTTCTTCCAGTGATAGATTTCCTGAAACCTACTCTCAAATTTTTTTCATCATGCTATTCTGCTAAATCCAAGTATGGTTATAAAAAGATCAGTATTAAAAATCAAGTCATTTTATGGGTAATCCAACAATAATACAGAAGGAGCATACCTGGGCATATCATGACGCAGCATGGCAAAAAGCAACATGTCAAAATTTGCTGTTTTTCAGAATGGTGGTTGCCAGGGGCTGGCAGGGGAAGGAAATGGGAAATTGTTTTTTAAATGGGAACAAAGTTTCAGTTTTGCAAGATGAACAGAGTTGTGGAGATGAATAGTGGTGATGGTTGTACAACAAAGTGAATGTACTGAACACCACTGAACTGTACACAAAAATTGGTAGAGATAGCGAATTTTATGTTATGTATAATTTAACTACAATTTTAAAAAATAAAATAAATGGAAATAATTTCTATTTCTATGTAGTGAGATCAAGGGGAACTATTTTGTTTTTTAGATTTTTCTCTCCCAGTTTTTCTGTAATAAATACATTTGCTTTCATAATCAGAAAAATATAACTTAAAATTATGAATTTATCATTATAATTTTATAATATGTGTTTTTTAATGTATTCAGAAGGAGTTTATTAAATGGAATGCAAGTGATAACTGCAATAAAATATCATCAAGAAGCAGATAGATGATTTTCCAGTTAGGAATAATGCCGTGAACTTTGCAATGAATTGTTAGAGAAGAAGGCACGTGTCCTGGCTGCCTGATGGGGCAGGGGTCCTGCTCTTTGTGGACAGAGGAGAGGGGCAGGAGGAAGGAGCACAGCCGGACTGCAGACACTCGGTGGTACGTGATGGGACAGTTACCGGGAGACCGCAGGTGATGCGGGCACAGGGAACGGTAAGGAAGCACTCAAGTGATGTTAACATTTGAAGACAGATCTGTGTTTCCTTCTTTTTTCTCCTACCCGATTAAACATCCTTAGTTCCCTCAGGTGTCTGCATTGGGGATGTGAAACAGGATGTGCACCATCTTATGCATTCTCCTCTCACTGCACTTTCCATCCTTCTTAACTCGGAACCAAGCAAGTAAAACAGGCCTATTATACATACATTCTTCCTCATTATTCACAGATTCTGTGCTTGTGAATTCTCCTAATAGCCAAAATGTATTTGCAACCCCAAATACATTTTTTAAAAAACTGTTTATTATGATAAATGTTAACTTTTTAAAACGTTTAATACTCATGGCATTTTCATGATCATTTGTGGACATGCGCACAGGGACAAAAATTTCGAGCTCACCTGTTTTTTTTTTTTTTAGAAGAATTAATTCCCTCTACAATTTTTTTAATTAATTAATTAATTTATTTATTTTTATGGCTGTGTTGGGTCTTCGTTTCTGTGCGAGGGCTTTCTCTCTAGTTGTGGCAAGCGGGGGCCACTCTTCATCGTGGTGCGCGGGCCTCTCACTATCGCGGCCTCTCTTGTTGTGGAGCACAAGCTCCAGATGCGCAGGCTCAGTAGCTGTGGCTCACGAGCTTAGTTGCTCCGCGGCACGTGGGATCTTCCCAGACCAGGGCTCGAACCCGTGTCCCCTGCATTGGCAGGCAGATTCTCAACCACTGCGCCACCAGGGAAGCCCGAGCTCACCTGTTTGACGCGCATGTTCCCAGCTGAGGTTGAACAAGGAGAACATCTACTTTCCTGTTTCAGCTCACATGGTAAACAATGTCCTTTCCAGGGTCTACTTAGTGCCATGTTTTTCCCATTTTTGTGCTTCTTCTTAACGATTTTGCTGTTTACAAGGGCCCTTAATTATAGTGCAGAAGTCAGTATTCTAGTGTCCAAAGCACAAGAAGGCTGTGCTCTGCTTCACAGAGAAAATACGTGGTTAGATGAGCTTTGTTCAGGGAAGAGCTAAGGGCTGCTGGGCATGAGGTCGACGTGAATTAATCACCAATAAATACACTAAAGATGGTGTCTTTAAGGAGAAACACATAAAACAAGGCTATGCACTTGTCGGTTGAGGAGGGCTGTGACCAGCGTCTCGCAGGAAACTGATCCCCTGCTTTCCCCGAGGACGAGGGTTCAGAGTTCGCGGTCGCTTTGTAGAATAAAACTACTGCGAATAATAGAAATTGACTGTCCATCTACTGATGGCACTTATAGTCACTTTAGCTTTTGGCAGGGAGATCACACTGCTGTTTTATCTCGAGCTTGTTACATACTAAAACCACTAAGTGTTTTAACCCACGATATTCTCCTACCACTTGGGTTTGGATTTGCAAAGTGAGTTTTAGAGGCCTTAGTATTATAGAATATCGACTTAAAAGTTAGCATTTTGTCTGCATCTCTAGCCTCCAAAAAGTTTGGATTCTGACTCTGTTATTCTGTCTCTTCCTTAGGTTAACAAATATTAAATCTAGAACCTTAACTCAAAAGAGAATGTGTGTATATATATACCTACATACATATATATATAATATGACAAGACCTTAACCAAAATTCAGCTGGGTCTTGGTCAGGTCACCAGGCCCCTTGAGCTTCAATCAAACTTTAGTATGAATTTCAACAAGTAAACCAGAATATCCCTTCTTCCCCTGAGATATTTTAACTGACTCCAAGAATCACCCAAACTACACAGAGAAGCATATTCCTTTTCCCTACAGTCTGAGCTTATGTCTGTTCCCTAAGATATCACAAAGTCTACAGACATGGGGTTTCTCCTTAATGCAATAGCAACTGAATAAAATGTGCCTCTCCTAAAGGCTGGAGATACATATATATATACAGGCATAATTTATCTATCTATCATCTATCTATCTATCGTGTTTATATTAATGTTTATGAACCTTTATTTATATGTAAATATATATATTTATGAACCTATAGTTTATGTAAATGTTTTTAAACTTTTATTTATATATATTTATGAAAATTTCCCTGAAAAAGATGGATCATTACCTTATAACGATCAATTCCACCAGCACCATTATATTTCACAGGGTATTAAACTGTGCGGTAGAAACTTCTTATTTTTTTCTGCATAGCAGATCTGTTCTGAATTCAGTCTATATTTTCTCGCTTGAGTTATAAAAACAATAAAATATTGGTCATTGTCCTTGAGTCTTTGATAGTGTCCTTTCTTTAATAACTCTTTTGTGTTGTGCTATAAAATGGCTATGGTGCACTTTATCAAGTAAAATATGATATAAATCAAACTAAGTTTAGTTAAATATGAGTGTTAGATACTTCAGTTATAAAATAGTAATTTTCCTAACTAGTGGAGGAGAAATCAGAAATCTCTTTCACTTTCATATTTAATGCAGATAAAATTCTACAATCAATCAAGAGAAAACTTTGTGTAGATGGAGACTGAGTATACTGTGGACATAATAAAAAGAAAAATGAGGAAGGGAATACACAGTCACCATAGCTAATAAATTGTAAGGTAGATTATATTAAATAATGATCATTAATTAAAGTAAAGAAAATAAATTTGAAATCTAGATAGAATTGACACAGCAAACGTCATGTCCTAAATTAACACACAGATAACAGTCAGTGCACACCTGTCTCGGGACTAGCTTCCCCGACCCAAACTCACTCACACACACACACCTGCAGACACCCAGCACCTGTGTCCCACACCTGAACAAGATGTTCCACTTGGAGCATGTGGGCGAGGTCCACATACAGTGTTTTCACATTTGCACACATAAAATATTTTCCAGTATAAATTTACCCATCCCAGATTCTAGAAGTTTCCTAAGTTTCTAGTCCTTGAGATTCCCCTTTCTGACTTCACTTTAATGAATATTCTGATAACAGAAGCATATTGGATTTTGCTGCAGATAAGACCAGGACAGTGTGATAGTGTGTGTGTGTGTGTGTGTGTGTGTGTGTGTGTGTGATTATTCTTCTTAAAACTGAATTGGGGTGAATAAATGAATAAAGGGAAAAGTAGTGGAAGAGGTTTGGTTATATACCTAATACTTCTACCTCAAGATCAATAATTTGTTAAATTATTCTTCTTTATATTTGTTGTGTAAGAGGATAGAGGAGAGGAGAGAAATTTTCCTTTCTTGTTTGGACTATTCTGTTTCCCAATGTGAAAGCACGAGAGAAATAAGATGGGCTCTAATCATGCCTTAAACTTAGACACTTGATCAAAAGAATAAACTAGAATCCTTCAGGCAACCTAAAAATAAATCTTTTCTCTAAGCCTTATAAGATTAATTTAGGCCTAGAATTGAATTTTTTTGCTGATCACCAAAACCTGCACTTAAATCTAAAACCCTGTGACTAACAGCAAACAAGGGACTCAATATTGTGATGGTCTTAAACTGCGTATTCATTTACAGAAAAATAACATGAAAAAAAATCTATACTCATCTCAGTTAATCATCAGTTCCAATAAAGTACTGACTTTTTCTTGAGAAGTAAAATAACTTTTACATACGTGAAAACACAACTCTTAACACTGGTCATCTTAGAAGTATAACTGGACTGAGATATACACAACTTTTTAAAATTCTGTTTTTTTTTTAACTTTTATAGAAGCAAAAAATAGGTATAGGAAGCAACACTTTTCAACATTCTGGAAAAAATTAAGGAAACTACTGTGGAGGATTAAGGGTAAAAATTATTTTCTCCATTTATAAATGGCAAAGAGATGACCTTCCCCCTCCCCCTTTATTCAGGTGTTCCTTAGAGGAATAGTGAATCTTCATTCAAAAGTCTACAAATAATAAGTGCTGGAGAGGGTGTGGAGAAAAGGGAACCCTCCTACACTGTTGGTGGGAATGTAAGTTGGTGCAGCCACTATGGTAAACAGTATGGAGGGTCCAGGATTATGCCCAGTGTTCAGTTTTTATGATTTAAAGATATCTCCAAGGTCACAGGCCAAATAACCTCTAGATATGGAAAAATGTAATTCAGGAATTAGCTTGGAGGTCTTTCAAGAGATTTGCAAGACATATACATGAGGAGGCAGGACAACAGGAGCTGTGTTCTTTCCTCTGCTTTCTTGTATCAAAAGTGTGAGATTCTGTCCTCAATTAGCATTCACTTTCCTGCTACCATATATACCTGTAAATCTGTTGATAACTGCTCAGTAATAAACTCTGTTCTCTTTCTCTTCTATATTGATTTGGAGGGATCTTCTGTTGGCAAAATTCTTTTATGTCTCCAATAGAATGGGATCAAATATTTTAATAAACTAAATAATTTAACTTAATATATGCTAGATTATCAGTCAGCCAAAATGAATCTTTTTTGGAAGTAAGGAATGCCTAATTAAAACATGTCAGTTTGCTTTAAAAACAGAACTAATTTAACTAATATCTAAAGTTGTTCTAAAAGTTTCACAATTATTTTAGCAAATAATTTAGGATCACTGAGCAATTCTTGCTATGATCATTATTATTACTGATAGTACTATTATTGTTTTGAAGTCAAAGGGGTCATAATCCAGTTCAACGCCTTCATGTTAAAGATTAAGCACCTGAGTGTCTAGAGAGGTTAAAGAGGATATTCACAGTCGTCGGGCAGAAGCATGGACATGAGCAGAGCCGGCTGGGGTCTGGTCGGGATCCCAGCTCACCGCCTGCACTGCCGTCTCTGTCTCTCTGGTCCTTAAAATTGCCTCAGTACTTTGGGAGTCAGCGCAAAGTTGTACGCCTGACAACATCCCCAAATAGCATTTCCAGATCCCTGGAACGTCTGTAATCCACTCACAAAGTCTGTTTATTTATGCATGAGGACAGAAGCAGATGCCCTTAGGAAAGTTGGTTTGGCTCTAGGGAATAAATAGTATCACATATGTTACGACTTCAATTATTAGTTTGCAGGGAGTACATTAAATTTGAGAAGTTTGCTAAATGGCTACTGGGGCTTTAATAACCAGGGACCCTGTAAAATATGATTTGAAAGTATTTCATGTTATAATATGTTTCCTGTTGGAAAGATAGGGCTGCAAGCAGAATACATAATGGCTTTGCCTCCCTGGCAATGAGTTTACTTGATAGACTGACATGTGTGATTCTTGGTCTCACTAGCCCTTTTCAAAAATATGAAGCAATCTTATGACGTTCTTCACATCTATTGATTCCACCCAAGTTGTGTTGGTCAGATGATGAAGGTTCTTTGGGACTGAGGTTGCCCTGAAGCCAATCGTTCTGTAAGAAACCTCTCTTGGCTACAGCACATGGTTCAACTGTGCTTTCTGTTCTCTGGAAAAAGATGAGTGAAGTCAATGATTTGACTTGATTCGTCACCTGAGAGTGTTTGAGTTAAAATGCTGGGCGATGCCTGGGTGTGAGGGCGGACAGGTGCTGGAGAACCTCGGTGCACATCCCCTGCCTGTGTGCGCTTGGACAGGCCCTTCAGCATCGGGTACCGTGGAGCCCTGGGCACTGCCACGGCCGAGAGGCCGAGGTGACGCACCCCAGAAGGAGCAGTGACAGCAGTGGAGGCCAGCAGTCTGCTCCCCGCATGTCAGCCCCGCCAGAGGCAAATGCCAGGGAATCCTGTGTGAAGGATGGGGAAAGGGTCAAGACATCTGTGGCAGTAGAAACAGGTCACTTTCTTATAGATTTAAAAATCTCCCTAACTGATGAAATGAAAGTTAGGCTTATTGGGAAGAAAGACATGTAAAAAGAAAATCATCAGCTGTCCTGTTATTAGCATGACTTATTTTAGGTTAAAAAATGAAAATGATAGGTTTTGATCCATATAAATACTTTCTAAATTCTATCAACACTTGGGTCAGTAACCATCGGACTTCCATATTCTTAAGGTAGATGAGTCTAAATTTAAAAATTAATTATTAAATTATTGGAAAGGACCAAAGGAAAAAAGACAAAATAGGAAGTATAAACAGTGTGCGAGCATCATTATTGATAACCCAATTTAATAGCAAGCTTACTTCTCTTACTCTAATTGCCGTCTCTGACGTTTATCAAAGTGCTTTCTAAGTTCATAGTAAGAATTGTGGGACCACTAGCTGAAAATATCTTTAAAGTCATAAAAAAACAAAACAAAGAACAAAACAAAAAAACCAAGTCACTGTTTCTCTACCTCTTCCCACTGTCCTCAGCGCCCTCCTGTGTGCTCGCTTTGCAGACTGAAGCTAATGATGGACCCTTACCTTTACAGTTAGTTGGACGTCAGTTGGGGAGGTGAACAGTGGGCCATGTGGAGAGAGTCACACCTGAGCTGAGTGTGAGCGTAGGTGGACGTCATCCATTTGAACAGAGGAATTGAAAATTGCCCGAAGCAGAGGCAATTTTGGGGAAGGCACAGAAGGATTCAGGAGAAAGGAAAGGACCTATACTCACTCCACTAGAGCTGCCTGGTGGGCTTCGAAGGGGGAGGAGGGAGAGAGAAGTTTGGAAATGGAGACAGAGGCCAATCCCTGGAAGGTTCCACCTGAAGGCAATGGAGGAGGATCAAAGGAGATGATCACGGGACAGCATCATGAGATGTGACTTTTAGAAATGTTTCTCTGGTTACAGGAAGGGGAACGAGCAAGAGGGTTTCAAAGTGTATTTATAGGTGGAATCTAAAATATGACACAAATGAACGGCTCTACAAAACAGAAACAGACTCACAGACAGAGAGAACAGACTGGTGGTTGCCAAGGGGAGGGAGGGTCGGGGAGGGAAGGATTGGGAAGGTGGGATGAGCAGATGGAAACTATAGCATAGAGAATGGATAAACAACAAGGTCCTACTCTGTAGCACAGGGAACTATATCCAGTCTCCTGGGATAAACCATGATGGAAAAGAATATTTAAAAAAATAATGTATATATATGTATAAGTGAGTCACTTTGCTGTACAGCAGAGATCGGCACAACATTGTACATCAACTATACTTCAATAAAAATAAATAAAACTGTATTTATGTATAGTGTTATAACTTCTGCTGAGCTATCACATGTGTACAGTTGACTGCATACATCTTACGTACAATATGTTGACTTTGACACACGTACACAAGGGTCTCCACCAACCAGACTGAGCAAAGGGACCCAGACTCACAGCCCTGCCTCGTGCTTTCCCAGGCCACACCCTTCCCGCTACGAGTGACACCTGCCCTTCTGACTTCTAGTCTCCATACCTGACCTTGAATGTCATGTAAATGTAAGAATCTGTACGTATTATTTTAGGTCCGGCTTCTTTTGCTCCCAATGACACTTGGGGAACTCATCTGTGCATGTAGCAGTAATTCTCTTTCCCTGTCTTATTTTAAGGTAAGCCATCATTTTTTAATTGATTATTCTGTGGATGGTCATTTTAGTTACAGTATTTCCATCTGGGGGCTGTTATCAATAAAACTGAGACAAATATTTTTGGACCTATATTTGGATGGGCAAAATATGTGCATATTTCTTGGGTATAAAACTAGGAATAAGATTGCCAGATTATAAAATAGGCAACTGCTTAGCTTTAATAAATATAGCCAAAGAGTTGTCTGAAATATTTCAATCAAGTTACACCTCACCAACCATGTGTGAAAATTCTGCATCCTTGTCAACACTGGATATTGATAGTTTTGTGAGCTTTAACCATTCTTTCTTTTTTTTTAAAATTTTATTGGAATATAGTTGATTTACAATGTTTTGTTAGTTTCCAGTGTACAGCAAAGTGATTCAGTGATATGTATACATATATTCATTCTTTTTCACATTCTTTTCTCATATAGGTTATCACAGAATATTGAGTAGAGTTCCCTGTGCTATACAGTAGGTCCTTGCTTGTTATCTATTTTATATATAGTAGTGTGAATATGTTAATCCCAACCCCCTCATTTATCCCTCCCCCCCCTTCCCCTTTGGTAACCGTAAGTTTGTTTTTGAGATCTGTAAGTCTGTTTCTGTTCTGTAAATAAGTTCATTTATGTAATTTTTAAAAAATTAAATTCCACATATGAATGATATCATATATTTGTCTTTCTCTGTCTGACTTACTTCACTTAGTATGATCATCTCTAGGTCCATCCATGTTGCTGCAAATGGCATTATTTCATTCTTTTTTATGGCTGAGTAGTATTCCATTGTATATATGTACCACATCTTCTTTATTCATTCATCTGTCGATGGACATTTAGGTTGCTTCCATGTCTTGGCTATTGTAAATAATGCTGCAATGAACTTTTTTGGATTATGGTTTTCTCCGGGTATATGCCCATGAGTGGAATTGTTGAATCATAAAATATCTCTAGTTTTAGTTTTTTAAGGAACCTCCATACTGTTCTCCACAGGGGCTGCACCAGTTTACACTCCCACCGTTCTAGCCCAGGGGTCGTGAAGCTCATCTCTCCCCATGGCTGCAGTTTGCATTTCCCTCATGAGCTACTGTGCTGAACACCTGTTCTTATGCTTACTGGCCGTTTAGATATCTCCTTTCTACAGTGCCTATTCAAATCTTCTTTTGCCTTTTTCGTATTGATTTTGAGATATACAGTCTGGACACAATTCCTTGGATTGATATTGCAAATATATTCTCTCAGTCTGTGGCTTGTCTTTTTTAACCCTCTTAATAGTATCTTTTTAGGAACCGAATTTCTTAATTTTAATGGTGTCCATTGTTTGGTCTTGTTTAAGAGCAGGGAAGTCATGGCAATATTTTCTTACACTGTCTTCTAGAAACACTATGGTTTTACCTTGAACATTGTAGTCTATAGGCCATCTTGAATTAATTAGTAATTAGTCAATTAATAATTAAGTTTCGTGTGAGGTCTGGATTAAGTTTTATGTTCTCCCGTATGGAAAACCATTTCCTCCAATGCCGTTCATAGAAAAGACCATCATTTTCCCTTTTCTGGGTATTTGACTATCTAGGAAAGAGATAATTAGGGTCTGAACTTAGGAGGTGTTCATCAAAATGGAAAGAGTGGAATACATTGAATCAGTTAGGGAGATGCACTTCACTGCCCTTCACTGGTGATTCAGTGTCAGCTTCGAGGGAGATCAAAGCTGGGCAGCTGTGGAGGGAGTTGCCTTGCCTACAAAGATGGAAAGTGCTGGAGGGCTAGGCTGGGTAGAGGGGACACCGCTTCCAGCAAATTCACTTGAAGCTGTGGATGGAATGCATGTTCTGATGGCTGTCAGCCAAGCAAGTTTCACAATGCAGATCAAAGCCACCCAAAATAGGCACTGAAATCACAGAATTAGAAGGAGGACATTGGTCTAGGGAGACATGGCTGTTACACCCAAAAGGGCTTCCTGACAGTTTAGGTAGTCAAGACTCGTAATGAGTAGCTGACTGAAATGTTACAGAGGCAGTAAACAGAGACCTTTCCAAGGGTGTGCAGTCCTGCCTTCACACAAATTAAGCTTCCTGTAAGATGCTACAACATTTAATCTGATGTGAGAAAATGTGCTAAGGGTGGTAACACACAGCACGTGAAAGTCCGTTACGCGAATGAAACTGTGACATGAGAGAGATTGCAAATTGGGCCTCATTTCCCAGGGGACAGCCTTCCCTGTGCCTTCTGTCGCACGTGGGCCGCTCGGTGCTCCTCAGGAGTCAGGTGGCTGGGCTCTTAGCCTCCTTCCCCTGCATCCTCGCATCCTGTCTGCCCCGAGCCTCTGACCGTGGAGGGGCTGCAGGAACACGGAGCACCGGGCCTCCAGAGCTCACCGAGGGCCTCAGGACAGGGCTGGGACGGAGCTTTTTTATTTTTTCAAAAAGAAGTTCAATCCCAATTTCACTGCCCCAATAAATACTTTTTAATTCACCTCAGACTTTTTTTTTTTTCAATTTTTGTCTATACATTCAAGTTCCATTTACATAAAGTGTTGTAATCAGAGCTGGTCTACAGAGTGTTTGGCTCTATTTTTTCAACAAACAATTGTATACATTTTATATAAATATCTAAATTAAACAACACATTCCTAGGTTTCCTGCTAAGAACTGTGTAACAGTCTGTCCAAAAGCTAAATATTTAAATTACTTCCACTTATCGTGCTTATAGAAGTGTTTTTATGTTTGTAGCTCCTTCTAGCTTACCTGTAAGCATCACAGTTATGGGCTAAATCTATATATGTGTGTTTCTTTTTGGAGAAAATGGACGTGGGGAGATCTAATTGATGTAGAAAATGGAAAATAAATTCTTGGTGAAAAACATAAACGAACTCACTTGGAGTGACAGTGACCTAACCTCAGAGTAGACTTGCCGGGTTAAAGGCCCCCTGCTCACTCAGGGTCCCACTTATTCTTGGTTTATGGAAAGTCACCACAACTTAACATTTTTGGGCTTCCCTCTTGGTGCAGTGGTTATGAATCCACCTGCCAATGCAGGGGATACAGGTTCGAGCCCTGGTCCGGGAAGATCCCACATGCCGTGGAGCAACTAAGCCCGTGCGCCACAACTACTGAGCCTGCGAGCCACAACTACTGAGCCTGAGCTCTAGAGCCCACAAGCCACAACTACTGAGCCCACACGCCTAGAGCTCGCACTCCGCAACAAGAGAAGCCACCGCAATGAGAAGCCCGCGCACCGCAATGAAGAGTAGCCCCCACTCGCTGCAAGTAGAGAAGGCCCACGTGCAGCAATGAAGACCGCCCCCCCCAAAAAAAACGCAGCCAAAAAAAAAATTTTATTTCTTTTTTGGATTTCCAGCTGATTCCTCCTCTGTATCAATGTATATTTTTCTTGAAACCAGTAAAACTGTTCTAAAGCGTTTGATGTCGGTAAATGCTTTAAAAATTATTTCAGTTTAAGAAACATTTTTCTTAGTAACTGGAGCAGGAAAAGGAGACCTGTTTGAAATGCAGCAGAACAAGGACTAAGCTGGTGAGAAAGCCTGGGCGTTGGCAGAGCCAGTGGTCTGGTGAATAGCAGGGCAAACTCACGCTGGAGTGTTTGTGAGACAGAAGGGGTGTCACCTAAAAAAATGGAACATATGAGGCCCTTGATCTGAGCCTAACATTTTCTTTACACTGGTATTTACACGTACGAGAAGAAAAGCTACAAACTAGAATACTTACCTGCAAATGCTGTCTCTTTGCAGAGTTAATAAACACGCGGATTTTGCAGGCACACTAAAAAAAATCCACGTGTACAAACTGCTGGAAAAAGCTATAATGACCTGCTTTTTCTTCACCTCAGTTGTTTCGGCGGGTGATTGTATCAAATATCAATACCATTTTCTCCTTAAAATGTAGCTGTTTCCTACAAGTGGTATTTCCTACAAGTGAGAGTATTTTACAGACATTTGCTTGAAATGCATTAGTTATATTCTCTTGAATTTTTAAAACTTTTTTATTATGGTAAAATATACATAACATAAAATTTACCATTTTGACCATTTTTAAGTGTTCAGTTCGTTGGCATTAAGTACGTTCACACTGATGTGCAGCCATTACCCACATACGTCTCCAGAACTTTTTCTGTCTTTCCAAATTGAAGATCTGTACCCAGTAGACTCTAACTCCCCACCCACTCCAGCCCCTGAAACCACCATTCTACTCCCTGTCTTTATGAACTTGACTTCTCTGGAGACCTTATGTAAGTGGAATTACACAGTATCTGTGCTTTCTGTGAGTATCTTATCTCACTTAGCATAATATCTTCAAGGTTCATCCACGTTGTAACCTGTGTCAGAATTTCTCTTTCATTTTAAAGGGCATATACATATTATGAAAATAAGCATATAGAACCCAGAACAAGTACAGGTCATGGCATAGCACTGTCAGAAAGCTCTCAGAAATACTAGAATAAAATGAGTTTACACTTTCCCAAAATGCTAAGGAGAGGCTTTCAAATTGAGGTTGCCAGCAAGAGGTAAGAAAGGAAAGGTTTTCTTGGAGTTGGTGAGAAATGCTGAGGGGAAAGTAATGGCGTGAAGGATAAAGAGACTGGGGCTACTGGCAGGAATTAAGCCACTTGCCTGAGTAGACCTGCCCGTTGCCCTCACGATGACCTTGAAAGTTGTGTGTCCATTGTCCATTGTCCTGTCCAAGGAAGCCCGGGGCTGTTATGTCGCAGGTCAACCAAGGGTCAAGGTGAGGACCAAGAATCATTTGCAAATGAATGGAGTGAATTTCTGACATGCTTAAAAAGAATAATAGGAGAGTCATTTTCAAAGAGAAGAAGGATAATTTGAATAAAATAGTGGGTTTGGTAATCATTTTCAACTAGAGTTAAGAATGTATTGTTTAAAATTAAGCACCTAAGAATGGAATTGTAATGACTAGGTCCTCACTTGAGTTCTCAAGACTTTAGGCTCGAGATAAGAAGCTGTTTTAAGTTGCTAATGACTTTCCAAAGATTCAGTGAGTTCCTTTGAAGACAGTTTGAGTTCCACATCCCTGAAGATTTCAGAGATGGTGAGGGGGTCGATGTTCCCTGAACGAACTCCAGCATCGGATGGGGCCCCCGTATCCCAAGGCTCACACAACGCTGTAATCCGGTGACTGTCAAAGGTCGGCGTCTATCAGGATCACCTGGACGGTTGGTCACCCCACCTGGATAGCAGGTACACATGCACTTCGCCGTGCCAGCCATTTCCTGATTCAGTAGTTGGGTGGTGGGATGGGAGAACTTGTCTTTCCAGAGTCCCGGATGATGCTGATACTTCTGGACAGGAGACAGGCTTCGAGAAGCTCTGCTCTGTCGTGTGACACTCAGTTTGGCAGGGCTAACAGTTTGAAATATGGGCCTTGTCTTTAAAGAGTTGAAAATAAAAGGTAACAGATACTGCTGCATGAGATAGGCAGGAGTGCAGCGGAAACACCTCAGTAAAGTTGTGCTGAGACGTACGCTGTTACGTGTTGTCTGGCGCGTGGAGTCTGGGCAAGAGTCTGGACTTGGGGTTGCTCCTGGCAGAATATCCTTAAAGGCTTTCCCATGTTATCACACTTCACACCAAGCCAGTGCCTGTATCTGAAAACAGGCAGTTGGGAAAACAGCTTTCAAGCAATACAGACTTGCTCTCCATGACATGTTTTGAAATCTTATTTAGACAGGCAATCTCACTGCCCACAGCCCAGACACCTCAGCTTCAGGTATGCTGGTGACAGAAACACAGTGGTGACAGTTGTCAATATTTTGGCCCTTATACGTTGTGAACAGATCTGTGAGATTAAAGTATCTTAAAAGTTACGAAGCCAGTGATATTTCAAAAGATCAACGTGTCTCTTGAAATCCGCTTCTGGATCATAGTGAATGTTTTGTTGTGTGTCCTGGCCACAGTTCATTCTCATCAGCCATCAGAAGAACATAATCTGGATGTGAAGGAACTGCATGCCCGGAGTGGTGAGAAGCTGGGGTTATTCAAATAGCGGTGATTGTAGATTCAATATTAGGTTTTCATAATACCTAAGATAAAGCTCTGAAATTCTTCATTCTGTAACCATTTTGTTTTTATCAAGTCACACAGAATTAGCCGTAAGATATTCAGAGGCACAATATTTATCGATGGCATTTTATCCAGTTCCCCATGTTGTCATGGTAGCCTGGCAATCCCAGGCTGCTGGAAAGGAACGAAAAGCCAGGTTCTGGGGTCATGAAATTTTATGATATTTGACATCGTGCAGAGGGGAGGGATGCTCTCTTCTCCGTCCTGATCTTACCAGGACTGGACTACGGTCACCCAAAGTAGGTTAAATTCAGCAAGTACAATACTCATAATAAGATTTGAAATCCCTGGAGAATTATTTACAGATTTGCTCCTTTTAATAAAAAACAGCAATTTTTTTCTAGATTTTCTCTTTGATGATTCAGTGGAAAATCTGATCATATATGTAAGAAATACATGATATATTGGTAAAAAACATATCAGAAGCTATTCTTAGTATCTGGGAGGTGAACAGAACCATTACATGTATTATTTACACCTGGAAACCTTTAGTGATTAAAAATAATTTAATCTATATTTTTAAACATTACAATATTTTGAAAAGTAAATGATGTGAACCATGGGTTTATTAGTACAGCCGTGTAATTTCTGGTGTGGTAAATGTTTCACATGCATGTAGAGCTGTCTTTGCTTTGATCCATGTAATTGAGTTGTAGCTGACGTTTTTCAAATAGTATGAGTACAACCTGAAAATATCAGGCCTTCTTTTGAAGTTCTGTGCTATTAAGTTTCCTAATTTGAGCACATCAGGATTAATTTACGCATTAAGAAAACATATACATTGACTCTATTATCTGACAGACTATCAAAGTGGCTTTGCAAGCACCGTGCATTGTGGGCAATAAGATGAAGAATTAGGTTGGGAAAATGTCCTTTAAGTTGAAATGTTGCTTTTTAAACTCTATATTTTTTAAAGATTGGATTTTATTAGTTATTGTTGTATAATTATAAAAAGCCAGAAGTCTTGTTCATTTCCATTTTAATGCCGTATTTCCTTAAATCTTGATTGAAAATCATTTTTAATTCAAGGGTAGGAGTTTTCCTGAAAAAATTAGCATGTGCTGCGTTTCCCAAGCATATCCGGGTGACTGAAGGACACAGTGTGTACTTGCCACAGGGTGGTGGCAGACTAGAAGGTTCAAGTTAGCAAGGGAAGCTTCCCAAGCTCCCAAGGTGCTTTTGAAAGCGGCAAAGCCAACTGTTGATGGAACTACTGAAACTTTACTCTTAGGGTTATTCACACCACTATACTAACGTGCACCCGTGTAACTAAGTAGCATTGCTTTAGTTAGGAGGTGAACATTTGCATCACACGGCAAGTTCCTGTGTGCCTCTGTGATCAGCCCCTCTTCCGTGCCCGCATGCAGACCCCAGCTGCTTCCTTTCACTGTGGGTTAGTTTTGCCTGTTCTAGAACTTCGTATAGATGAAATCATAGTTTGTGTTCTTTTGGATCTGACATCTCTCCTTAAGCATTATGTTCTGAGATTCATCCGTGTATGTGTATTAGCGGTTCATCCCTATCTATCACTGAGCAATATTCCACTTCATGACCATTCCACACTTTTCCTTATTTGTTCATCTGTTGATGAACGTTTGTGTTGTTTCCAGTTCTGGCTTATTATTCCTAACACTCCTACAAATGCTCATTTACAAGTGGTGTGTGTGTGTGTGCGCGTGTGTCTGTAATCTGCACACACTCACTTGTGTGTTTTCAATCCTCTTGAGTTAATACCTCAGAGTAGGATTTCTGGGTTGCATGGTAAAATGTTTTTTCTGTTGGAAATTATGTCAATCAAAATTAGGGAATTTTCCTGTTATTTTGGGGGGAGGGGTAATTTAATATTTTATCTGGTAACTCTTAATGCTTCCATTTTAGAATATCTATTTCTCCTTCTCAGGAAAGTACTTCTTGCATTCTATTATTGTGGTCTTCACCGTCATGGTTTATTTTAGTTCTGCCTTTTAACTCATGCTGACTGTGATCTGTGACAGATGTAGATGCAAATAAAATAATGAAACTGACACTTTGCTGTACAGCAGAAACTAACACAACATTGTAAAGCAACTATACTCCAATTAAAATCAATAAAAAAAAATAAGGAAAGTGAAAACAGAGCCCAGGCTTGTGCCACGTACAGTTGTTGATCCTTTCTTTGAAAATTTTTAATTTAATTTTTATTTTTTTGGCCCCACCTTGTGGCACGCGGGATCTTAGTTCCCCAACCAGGGATCGAGCCCACGTCCCCTGCAGTAGAAGCACAGAGTCTTAACTGCTGGACCACCAGGGAAGTCCCAATCCTTTCTATTAATATGAAAAAATTACTTTTATGTGTAGGCTCTATATTGAGAAATTTTTAAAGAAGAATTTATAGTTCTTGAAGTATTTTCACAGATATCACATTATTTCACTGGCACTTTACTAGTGCCACTATATTCACTGTATTATGCCAAGTAATACTACTGATTCCTTTCCCAACCAAGTATCATAGTGATATTAAATGCTACACCTTTAATTAATATGATTTGATGGAAACCCTAACACTTTTAACACAAAGCCCCTGCATCATCCTGTTGGACTTTACAGAGAGGTCGTGGGTGGCCACCGTGGACAGAGGAACTGTCTCGGAGATGAAGGAAGGTGACGTTGCTGAGACGTATCCAGGCTGTGAAGGGGTAACCGTCCCCATTGTTTGCTGCAAACCCCCTACTTCCTGGCAGCTGGTTCATTTTTACCCCAAAGATGCCTATTTTATCTTGGCTCCATCTTTAAATGACATCATATTCAAATACTTGGGATTAGAGGTAAGAAACAGAAGCTTCAGCTGCCAGAAATTTTAAAACATTTCAAAGGCAAGCACATTCTGCACGAGCTCTCACATGAACAATATAGCTGTCCTGCTGGACAATCGGCACTCATTCAACTACCTTCTTTCTTTGTTTTACCTTCACACAGACAACCCTGGTCCTTTCTCACTGCTTCCCCTCTGTGGTTTTCACCTGGGCCTTCCATCAGGAAATAAGGGAAGTTGGCTTGACTTTCTGATTTACATGTGAGTCTTTTTGTACAAAGTATACTTTAAAAGCTTTCTAATAATGCCCAAAATACGAAATTCCAATTTTAAGTTATCTTCCATGGTTGGAAGGAACACTAATGGATCTGGAAACTTTATGTTGTACAAATGTGATGAATTGATTTATATACAATAAGATTAAGTATTATTTTCCCTTCTTCTTCATGTTCATCTTTGTCTTATTATTATATTTACAAAGAGCTAGATTTGAAAGTGCCTGTAAAAAATCCCAGCAGGACCAAGCATGAGGAAGTTAATGTCTCAGCTGGTACAGGTTAGAACTTTGTAAACCTTTGGTGTTCTTACTCTAGAAAGTGACATCCCTGTGATATCAAATTATTTAAATTCATGCCTTCTCTCTTTAAACTATGATTTATACAGTGTTATTTATAAGAGTTGAAGTGAGTTGCAATGACTAGTTGACATAAGGAGACATCATATAGACACTTACTTAAATATGTATTCACTTTCGGCAGCTTTAAATTTATATTTTGGAGCCTGATTTTTCCCCCTAGACCCCTATAAACATATGCTCCCGGGCACTGTGTTACTAAAGCTTAACGCAGGAACAGGCTGTGGGAAACGGTGCCGGGATTGAGATGGATATTGACATAGTCACATCATCTACCTAAAGGGCTCACCTGGTGACTCCCCGATCTTTCTAACTTGATTTTCAGGCATTACGTACTTTCTTGAGGACTTTAAAACAATCCAATCTGCTCAAATTTCTCTTTCTTTCTATTTTTCTTTCTTCCTTCCTCTTCCTCCCTCCCACCTTCTCTCTCCCTCCCTTTCTCTTTTTCTTTCTTTCTCTTTTTCTTTCTTTCTTTCTTTCTTTCTTTCTTTCTTTCTTTCTTTCTTTTCTTTCTTTCTTTCTTTCTTTCTTTCCTTCTTTCTTTCCTTCTTTCTTCCTTTCTCTCTCTTTCTCTCCTTTCTTTCTCTCTCTTTCTTTCTTCCTTCCTTCCTCCCTCCCTCCCTCTCTTTCTTTCTTTTGCTCCAAGCATGTTTTATTGTGGTAAAATACACAAAGCATAAAATGTCTCATCGTAACCATTTTAAGGGTACAGTTCAGTAGTATTAAGTACATTTGCATTGCTGTGCAACAATCCCCACTGTCCACCTCCAGAACTCTTAATCTTGCAAAACTGAAGCCCTGTCCTCATCAAACAATAACTCTCCATCACCCCTCCCTCCAGCCTTTGTCAACCACCATTCTGCTTGCTGTTTCTATGAGGTTGACTACTCTAGGTACCTTGTATAAATGGAAGCATACAGTATTTTTCTTTTTGTAACTGGATTATTTCACTTAGCATAATGTCCTCAAGGTTCATCCATGTTGTAACATAAATTAGAATTTACTTCCTTTTTAAGACTGAATAATATTCCATTGTGTGCATATACCACAGTTTGCTCATTCACTCATCTGTTGATGGACTATTGGATTTCTTCCACCTTGTTGCTATTGTAAATAATGCTAAAATGTTTAAAGATATAAGTTTACCCCTTAGCACTGCTTTCACTGTTCCCATAAGTTTTGGTATGTTTTCATTTTTACTCATCTCTAGGTATTTTCTAATTTCCATTCTGATTTCTTCTTTGATCCTTTCATTTATTGATTAAGAGCATGTGATTCAATTTCCATCAGTTTGTGAAGTTTCTAGTTTTTCTTCTATAATTGATTTTTTAATTCAAACCAGGGTGATCAGAGAAGATGCTTTGTATGATATATATCTTTTAAAATCTATTGAGACTTAATTTATAGCCTAACACATGGTCTGGAGATCTGGAGGAAGTCTTATGTGCACTTGAGGATAATGTTGCTGCATAGAGTGTCCTGTATATATCTGTCAGATCTAGTTGTTTTATTGTGTTGTTCCTTCATTATTGAGAGTGGGGTATAGAGTGAGAATAGCAATGGTAGAATTTCAAGTCATTGAAAAAAGGTCTAATCTAGTCCAAAATTTTCAGAAAGTTAATGTCAATTTGGGTTAAACTATACATCCAGACACAGAGAAGAATACATATGTGAAACACTATATTTAATGAAGATATTCATTGAATATGAGGTTAAAATCCTCTTAGAATAAAGATAATCAGTACATAATTTGCATCGCATAATAAATCAAACAGTATCAGGAATAAAGTGTCAATTTCTGTATTAACAGGGAGAATTGTATTGCAAGAGGGGAAGTCTTCCCTTTCTAAGTTATCAGGGTTTGTTGATAGGACTTCCCTTAGAGGAAATCCACTGATATATTTGAGAAGAAAGCTACAGAAGTCACAGAAAATATAGTAGTTTCTGAAGTGTAATTTTTAAAGAAAACTCAACTCAATCACTTTTTCAACTACGAAGCAGAGCTTTTCTGGAAAAATTTCAAACATCAAACTAATTTTAGGAGTGATAATGCATTTGGCTTATATACAGGCTCATTGTTTTTACAGCGTTTCTAGAGGAACAGATCTTACTTTCACACCTCTCAACATTTTTATTAAAAATTATTCTTTTGCCTCTCAGTGACTGAATAATTGTTATTTTCTGTCATCATGTTCCAGATTTCTCATACTGAACTGAAGTGCTTTCCTTCATTAAGCCATAAAAAATCTTTCATTAAAAAAAAAAGTCTTCTTTAAAAATGGCTTCCATTCTTGTCTGAAAGAACCTTCTGCTTTAGGAGAATATTTGACATTTTAATAACAGTTTGTCGTCTCCCATGTGTCATAATTGCCAAGTAATTTGTAACCTTAGGGATGGAGCAAATGAAAATGTCTTGAGAAAGGTGTTTGTTTGATGGTGTATCAGTGTCAATTCTTCCACACTGTTGGACCACCATCACCCAACTGGGCAGTGTCGCTTGTTAGACACACACACACACACACACACACACACACACACATAGAGTTGTCAACGAAGCCTTCTTATTATACAGAAATTTTAAAATATCAGGCTGTTTAAATTTTTACATGTTTCACTTTGAGTCCTAATTTGTTTTTCATTGCATCTACCTATTTTCCCTAGCACTATTTCTCTTATATGTAATCTTACAGGAGAGAATATTATACGTCCGTGAGTTTTACCTTAGGCAATCCAACAACTGCTTTATAAGCTGTTCTTTGCTAGTCTTTCTGAAGGTTTGAATGTTGGAAGATATCATATTCATTGTTAGTCATTTCCTGTTTACAACAAAACTAAAATGTGGTTATAAAGCCTAAAGACAAACCTTCTTAAATATAACGTGAATGAAATAAAAATGTATTTGTTCTAAACAGTAAAAGTACTTTCATAAGGAAAAGGTGAAAATTCAAGAATTAGACTGGATAAAAGTTTCATAGGGGTGAAGGATACAGACCTTAGAGCCAGCCTAGACTGACTCAAATCCTGCTTGATCTCGGATTTTGGGCAAGCTGCAGAACCTCTCTGAGACTTAGTTTCATCACTGGGTTGTTACAAGTAACCATTTAGTTAATATTTAGAAATTATATAAAAAACTGACTGGCATCATGCTGTATTAGTGTTGGTTGAATAGGGTAAACAAAAAATCTTACATATTCTTCATTTTCTTTCCACCCAAACTCAACAATTCTGCTCTATTCAGTTTTCCAGGTGCTTTTTAAAGAATTATTATTAAATCAATTTTGATTCACTTTATAATTCAATGGAAGCTCATTCTGACTTCAACTTCCCACAGTCACAGAACTGTGGCTCTGGTGGCTGTGGTGGCTCTGCCTGACACTTGCAAATACAGGACTGCTTTTCTGTGTTATTTTTTAGATATATAAAACAAACATATATTTACTATTTTAAAATAAATATGAAACCCAACTTAAAATACTGATTACCATAATGAGTTAGTAGTTCTCATAATCTAAACACAATCAATGTAAAAAGGAAAATTCATAGACATGCCAAGAGCTGCCCATCTTGGGTTCCAATCAAATGCTGTGAAGAGGAGAAGAAATTAAGAAAGTGAGAAGAATGGTTGAAAATAACTTGATGAAGACTAGGCCCTCAAATGAGGCATATTTCTGGCAACGTGGGCTCTTCTGGGTAGCTAGAAAACTTTCACAGCAGAAATAACTAAAAATTTCAGATCAAATAAAATATTCATCATAGCTGAGCTTGAAAGATAGTAAGGAATGTGCTCAGATATTAAAAATAGAAATTCGATGAGAGGCACAGTTTGTGATGCAGCGCTCAGTTTAACAGGAGGTGCTGAGATCAGCCAGGCAAGAAGAGCTTCCTTGTTTACCCCTGTGGCTGGAACAAGACACAGGTCTTAGGTTCATGCAGGATGGGAAGCCAGAACAGATTTTTCAGATGTGGGGGGACCCTCAAAAGCCACTCCCTTGCTGAAATGATGAACTGTTGTTAGTGCCTCAACAAAGACAAATCTTACAACAAAATTTTGAGCAAGAAAATCAAGGCCCAGAAAAATATATGCCTTAGAGCACCCTTAAAAGTTCAAAACCGATACCGGGTTAGGGAAATGTACACATGTAGGAAAGACATTAAGAAAAACAAGAGATTTTGTTTAAGGCTGTGAACTTTATTGTAAACGCCTTTGAATTCAGTGAGTGGAGTGTAGATTTGTAAAATAATGCCAATATTTTGTATCCTTCATGTTTATTTCAAAAGCATGTGTTTTACTGATTGTTTGGCTTACAGTTGGGGTAAAAACACATAATATACAATGTACCATCTTAACCATTTTTTTCAGTGTACCGTTCAGTAATAAATATATCCACATTGTTGTACAAAAAATCTCTAGAACGTTTTCATCTTGAAAAACTGCTAAACCCATTGAACAGCTTCTCATTCTGCCCTCTTCCTAATTCTTGGCAACCACCATTCTACTTTCTGCAGGGTTTCTAAGAGTTGGACTCTAGTGGATACCTTGCATAAATGGAATCATGCAGTATTCACCTTTTTGTGTCCAGCTTATTTCACTTAACATAGTGTCCTCAAAGTTCACCCATGTCGTAGCATATAACAGGATTTCCTTCTTTTTAAAGCTGCATAATATTCCATTGTATGAATATACCACATTTTCTTTATCCATTCATCTGTCAATAGACACTGAGGTTTTTATCTACCCTTTGGCTGTTATGAATAATGCTGCAATGAACACAAGTGTGAAAATATCCCCTTGAGATCCTGTTTTCATTTCTTTTGGATAAATACCCAGAAGTGGGATTGCTGGATCAAATGATAGTTCTACTTTTAATTTATGGAATCTCCATACTTTTTCTATAAGAGTTGCACCATTTTATATCACCATGGATGGTTCACAAGGGTTCAAATTTCTTCACATCTTTACCAACACTTGTTATTTCTGCTTTTTGTTGTCATTGGTGATGGTGTCAATGTTGTTAGTGGTTATCTTGGCTGATGCGAGGTGATATCTCACTGAGTTTTGACTTGCATATCCTTGATGATTAGTGATGACAAGCACATTTTCATATGCGTGTTGATTATGTGCATGTATTTTTTGGAGAGATGTCTATTCAAGACCTTTCCCCATTCTTAAATCTGGTTGCTTGCTTTCTTCATTGTATAGAATTATAGGAGTTTTTTTTAATACATTCTGGATATTTATTTCTTATCAGAAGTATGATTTGCAAATATTTTTCCCATTCAGTAGGTTGCCCTTTCACTCTGTTGATAGCTTCCTTTGATGCACAGAAGGTTTTAACTTTGCTTTGGTCCCGTTTATCTATTTATGTTTTTGTTGCCTGTGCTTTTGGTTTCATAGCCAAGAAATCATTGCCAAATTCAATGTCATGAATCTTTTCCCCATGTTTCTTCTGGAAGATTTATAGTTTTAGGTCTCACATTTATTTCTCTAATCCATTTGAGTTAATTATTGTATATGGTATAAGGTAAAGGTCGAACTTCATTCTTTTGCATGAGAATATCCAGTTTTCCCAACACCATTTGTACAAGAGACAGTCCTCTACCCACTGTGTAGTCTTGGCACCCTTGTTAAAGATTATTTGACCATATATGTGAGCGTGTGTTTTTTTGTTATGCTCACTTTTAAAAATGAATGTTTAACATTTTAAAATAGTTTTAGATTTACAGAAAGTCGTAAGGATAGTGCAAAGACTTCCTGTATACCCCACACACAATTTCCATTATAAAAAAAATCTCATATTACAATAGTGATTTGTCACGATTAATAAACATACTTGATACAATATTCTAAAGTCCATACTTTATTCAGATTTCCTCAGTTTTTACCTAATGTCCTTTTCCCTGTCCCATCTAAGATAGCATATTTCATTTATTCATGTCTCCTTAGGCCTCCCCTACACTGTGACAGTTTCTCAGGCTTTCCTTGTTTTGTCAACAGTTTTTAGGAGCACCATCAGGTATTTTGTAGACTGTTTTTCAATTATTTGTCTGATGTTTTTCTCATGATTAGACTAAACTCAGAGATTCTTCAGAGGAGGATCATAGAGGTAAAATGCCAGTCTCATCATGTTCTATAAAAGGTACCAATTACCAATATGACTTACTGTTGATGTTGACCTTGGTCACCTGGCTGAGATAGTGTTTGTCAGCTTTCCTCAGGTAAAGTTCTCTTCCTCAACCCCTTCTTTCCCACAACTTACCCTGTTGAATAAAGTCATTATGCTCAGCCCACATTAAGAGGTGAGGGGTTATACTGTACCTCCTTGAAAATGGAATGTGTACATTATCTGGAATTCTGCACGGGAGATTTGTCTCCTTCATTTATTTATTTAGTCATTTATTTACATCAGTATATACACATGGATATTTATTTCATACTTTGGGTTTACTACATTGTATATTTCCTTGGTTAAATTTTCCATCTCTTGCTCTTTCACTTGGAGCTCTTTAACTTGGGTACCATGTTCTTTTGATGTGTCCCAATCATTTCTTTCTTTTTCTTTTTTTTCTTGAAGAAAGCTTTTTTATTTTAAGTAGTGTTAAGAAGAAAATGGTACACATTCCCTTTTGTTCCCCAAAATTTGGTCACAGAATAGATGAAAACATGGTCTAGTCATTCTTCACCAAGTTGAAAAGAACAAATAATGGGTATGATGTGGGTAGCTTTTCTTGGATGGCAGCTTGTCTACTGCTGGGTCATTACCACAGGCTCTCACTCTGGGGAAAGGCTAGCAGCAGAAGTTGATCTCCAAATGCCATTCAAATAAGAAAAAATAAAATACATCGTCACAGAGACACTATCCTATGCCACGGCTCAGCTTTTCAGTAGTCCTTATACTCTACTTCTAAAGTTAGAAACAAGGCTTTGTGCCTTAACTCTGTAATGTTATGATCATCAATAAATACTTTACTCAAGTAATACACGAACTAAAGAACACTTAATTTCTAAATGTATTCAGCTTGACTTGAACTTTGCTATTTACTAAGGTAAATTACCCACAATGATCTTGAGAAAATTATTTAGACATTGTTTAACTTATTATGTAAACATTTAAATATAAATCATTAAATATGATGATGATGATGATGATGGTGATAATGGTGATGATGATGATGGCAGCTAAATGGGAGAACTCTGATAGATATGTGTTCATCCAGTTTTCTAAGTGGCAGAGTTCACTGTGATGGGAGAATACTGCCAAGCTTCTCCATGGTCTTAGGATACTTACATTATTCTCAGCACCAGCGCTAGTTTGAAAGAATACCTTCACTTACCACTTCATCAAGAATATTAAAACCAACATACTTATAATGATTTACTTGCTATTTTCTTAGCTTATTCTAAAAATTATGGCAAACAAAATGGTACTTTGCTTTTATTGCATTTTCATATGGGTAGGTCTATATATTCTATTGCTAATACAGTATATAATCCTTCAATATTTTAATAGCATCATTAGCAATCAAACTCCCACCTGCTTATTTGCATTCTCACTTACTATGAATGAATCTGGATTATTTTATTACAGTAGTGAAAGTAGCAATGCATATACACAAATATGTCCAAACATTTTTGAGCACTTCCTTGCTTTCTGGAGTAACTAGATGCTCCGGGCACAATGGCATACTTCTGCTGTGATCTTGGTTGCATTTGAATATTTTCTAATCTGGGGGATGTAATTGCTTCAAGGAAAAGCATAACAAGATGAAAACTTCAGAATTTTGGAATCATTCAGAGAGTAGTTCAAATTCTGTCCTGACTACTGCTATGTGACCTTGGGTATGTTACCTCTCCCCTCTTAATCTCAAAACTACCACAAGCCCTTGCTTCGTATTTGGGACATAAGCAAAAATAACTATAGTGAAATTTTAAATTCAGTGCGTGTGTTTCTTTACCTAAAATTTCCTTTGAAAAACAAACGGAAAGATATTCATATATTTTAGCATTACTGAAATATCAATGAATGCTAAACTGACACCTACTTGTGGAGAAGTATATTTCATCAATTTTATTTGAAATAATTAAAAAATCCTGACTAAATCCTAAGAAATGATTGGTCCTAACTATATATTAGATAGCATTTTTTGTCAATACATAAATAAAAATAAATAATTGGCCAATAAAATCTACAACAGGGAAAGCACGAGAGCTTGACTTGAAGAGCAAAGTGACAATTCTGAGAAGTTGGAACATCTGGGTCCTACTCCAAGTTTAACCGTAAATTTTTGTTTGATCATGACCATGTCATTTCTGTTCTCAATTTTAATTTATTCAGCTGCAAAACAAGGCTAATGTATCATCTATTGGTGTCTCTTTCAGTGGGAATTCAAGAGTATGAGCTAGTGATTTAATGTGATATCAATTACCAAGATGAAGTAATATTAAGAAATAATGATATTTCTTGTTCTTATTACATATAAGAAAAAAATCACAAAATTACATTTTACTTTAATTCTTTTTTTTTTTTTTTTTTTTTAAAGAAATTCCCGTTCTTTTATTTATTTATTTATTTATTTATTTATGACTGTGTTGAGTCTTCGTTTCTGTGCGAGGGCTTTCTCTAGTTGCGGCAAGTGGGGACCACTCTTCATTGCGGTGCGCGGGCCTCTCACCATCGCGGCCTCTCTTGTTGCGGAGCACAGGCTCCAGATGCGCAGGCTCAGTAATTGTGGCTCACGGGCCCAGTCGCTCCGTGGCATGTGGGATCTTCCCAGACCAGGGCTCGAACCCGTGTCCCCTGCATTAGCAGGCAGACTCTCAACCACTGCGCCACCAGGGAAGCCCTACTTTAATTCTTTTTGATGCAAATATTACTCCACCTGTTCTGTGGATCTGAGTTACCCTCTGGTGTCATTTTCTTGTTCCAATACATTTTTGTTCCCACCCATGGTGTTGTGCTCTTGTTGTCAAATACATTTAATTTCTCTATGTTATATCCTAACAATATAAACATATGCATATTGTTTTATACAATTGACCTGTTTGTTGGTTTTGACCTTCTTGGTTTTGATTTTTAGCATTTTTACTGTGATGTTTATTGTCCTTTCATTTCTGATTTTTTTTTTTTTTTGGCCACATCGTGAGGCATGCGGGGTCTTTGTTCCTGACCAGGGATTGAACCCGTGCCCCTGCATTGGGAGCTCAGAGTCTTAACCACTGGACTGCCAGGGAAGTCCCTCATTTCTGATTTTTATAATTGAATTCTCATTCTTTCTCTCTCTCTCTTTCTGGGTCAAACTAGATTAAAAAATTTCACTTTTGTTATCTTTCCAAAGAAGTAGTTTTTAGCTTCATTAGTTTACTTTATTGTTTTTCTAGCCCCTATTAACTTCTGCTCTGACCTTTATTTCCACCATTCTTCCGCTTCCTTTAGATTTAGTTTGCTCTTCTTTCTCCCCATTTCTCCAAGGTTCCGTTCATTTTTATTAACTATTATTTTTTTCTATTCTTCACATTGCATAATATCTATCATTCTACCTTCACATGAGGTGAGCTTTTCTTCTACTGTTGAATCCCTCTGTGACTCTTTAAAAATTTCAGATATATTTTTCAACTACAGAATTGCTATTTGGTTCTTTTTTTTTTTTTTTTTTTAAAGAAATTCACGTTCTTTTATTTATTTATTTATGACTGTGTTGAGTCTTCGTTTCTGTGCGAGGGCTTATCTCCAGTTGCGGCGAGTGGGGACCACTCTTCATCGCGGTGCGCGGGCCTCTCACTGTCGCGGCCTCTCTTGTTGCGGAGCACAGGCTCCAGACGCGCAGGCTCAGCAATTGTGGCTCACGGGCCCAGTTGCTCCGCGGCATGTGGGATCTTCCCAGACCGGGGCTCGAACCCGTGTCCCCTGCACTGGCAGGCAGATTCTCAACCACTGCGCCACCAGGGAAGCCCCCTATTTGGTTCTTTTTTATGATTTCTGTGTCTTTATTGACATTCTCTGATGAGCCCTTGTCATCATGCCTTGCTCTATTTCCATAAACTGGGTTTCCTTTAGTTCCTGGAACATAGTGAGAATGGCTGTGTCGAAGACCATGAGAAGTCTGACACTTGAGCCCTTTCTAAGACTGTATTGGTCTCCTGATTTTTTCCTGTTTACGGAACACACTTTCTGTTTCTTTGCATGTCTTGTTGACGACTGGACATTTCAGAGAACATATTCTTTAAACGCTGGCCTGCATTGTTATCTGGATTCTGAGCCCCCTCCTCCAGGGCTTTTTGTGTCATCATTTGCTTGCTTGTTTGGTCAGTGGTGCGGCTGGCATACTTCAGTGGCGTCTGTTTCCTGCACAGTGTGCAGCTCCGATGTTTCCCCTCAGTGGGCGCGGCGTCCTCTCGGAGTGAGAGTGTGTTCACAAGGTCTGTCTTCTCTCCAGCCTCTCTGTTACGCTGTCTGCCGGGTGGTATCACACCAGCTGTTACGCTCCACTAATTTTCAACTGATTGCTCTACTGTTTGCAGTAATTTTCTGGGACATACGTTGTTTCACAGTCTGCTGCCATTAAATCTGGGCCTATTTGCATGAGTCATCCTTGAAGTCGTTCCTTGAGGTTTGTTTCCGCCCCTAGCTATCTCTTTTTCTAGCACTTTCTGTTCATTTTCTACGTGGTTTATGGTGCGCCTTGTTGCTTTCACGGCTCCTCCTAATACGTTAACACCACAATCTCCATTTTCTGCAAGAGCGCCCTTATGTGTCAACTTCGCCACATCCCGTTTCAGATAAGTCAGCTCGCTTGAGGTGAGTGTGGAGCCCTCCTCTTTGCCTGCCTCTCGCTGTACATCGCTGCTCCAGAGCTGAGGGGGACCACGGGCTGCGTCTCTCAGAGGGACCCTCTTGCTTTACGAGCGGGACAGTGTGCTGGGAGCCTTGCTTGCCCTGGACTGGCCTCTCAGGCCTGCGTGCCCTGGAGCCAGGACGGCTGGGGCCTCACTGTTTCTGGTCCCGCGTGCTGTGCACGACCACGGCCCTGAGTGCGGTGTCGGCTGGCAGGAGGGACCCACACTTCCCAGCTGCTCTCGCGGAGCGAGTCCCTCCAGCGTGACCTGGGGGCTGAGAAGTTTAGCGACCTGCTCCCCCCGTGGGGTCACCACCGCCCTCAACAGGGAACCGGCAGGAGTGGGAGCCCTGCATTCACGCTGTGCGCATTCTGAGCGCAGGTTCTGTTCCGCGGGGCCGCAGGCGGAAGGACGGAGCAGATTCTGGCTTAAATGGCACAGACTCTTGCAGTTTATGAGACTTAGTAGATTTTCCCGAGTAAATGTTTCTTCATTTGCTGTATGCTCTTAAGACAATTTCTAGAGACTTTAAATGCTTGGTTTTAGTGGATTTTCCCAAGTAAATGTTTCTTCGTTTGCTGTATGCTCTTAAGACAATTTCTAGAGACTTTAAATGCTTGGTTTTAGTAGATTTTCCCGAGTAAATGTTTCTTCGTTTGCTGTATGCTCTTAAGACAATTTCTAGAGACTTTAAATGCTTGGTTTTAGTAGATTTTCCCGAGTAAATGTTTCTTCGTTTGCTGTATGCTCTTAAGACAATTTCTGGAGACTTTAAATGCTTGGTTTATACCTCTACCTACCTACCTATCCATCTCTCTATTTATCATCTACCTACAAACTGTTTTTTAACTGCTACGGTTGTTTTTCTGGGAAGAGGGTCCATGAAGCATGTCAGGCCTCCATTCCAGAAGCTCTCTCTTATATTATCTATTCTTAATTTGACTTTAGGATCTAAAATGATTGATTTTCATCCTGTTTTTTCTTTAGTATGTTTGTGTATGGATAGACATTTATCTCTAAACACAGATATTTTTAGCTGCAGTTCACATACAAATTTTTTTGTATAATGCTATCATTGTCCTATAACTCATAATTTCCAAACATCTTTGTGATTTCTTCTTTGATATATGGATTGTTTAGAAATATATTTTTTAAAATTCCAGACAGTTGGGGATTCATCTGTTTGCAGGGCAGCAGGGTCTTTTTTCACCCCCCATGGTACGAAGCCTGCTGTAAATTATGGGCCCTGCCATGCTTAATCCTTCTTTTTCTCAAGGAAAAAGGTCAGTATTGGAAGTGAGGATGATCTTTGTGGTCCAATTCATTCGATCACCCTACCTCAGTGTCTTACTCACTTTAATTCCAATACCAACTATCCTAAAACATACAAATGGGGTCACCCCCTTAGTGTTCTAAAATCTTAAATGACAATATCCTCTTTTCTCACTACAAATAGCTATATTTCCAAATATCACACTATTTTATTTCTATTAAAACATCTGTCCCCTCAAAATCCAACTCCCTCTCTGCTCAACTACTGCATTTATATTAATCCTACCTAACCTCCACTCTCCAGGGGAAATGTATGTAAAAATATTCATAAAAGACCTCTATTCCCAAATAGTTTAAAGTGATTTCTGAGAAGACTACTCCTCATTATTCTGTAAGCCAACGCTTCCCACTAGTTTTTTGTAGATAATACCGTCTTCCATGTCTCCTATGTTTTATGTCTCCCCTCTACTTTCCAGTCTTTGTCTTCAACGTAACAATTTGATATTTAAAGGTGTGTTTTTATTTTACTCTCCATCTTTCTTTTCCTTCATAGTCAGTTACAAGACAAGAGCTAGTCTAAAATAACCTGCCTGAAGTCATTCCCCACCTTTCATGATCCAGCTCTAATGAACACACCCGTGATTCAAACTTCAGTTCAGACACAATCTCCTCAAAGAACCCTTTTCTGAGTGAGTTCATCCACTTCAGGTGTCGGTCCTGTTTGCTGCTGTAGCATCCTGTCGTTACTTCTAACGCCCCAACTATGGTTTTACATTTTCCGTATTCTAACGATAACAGAGACACATATTACATGCGTGCATGCTTAAACATGCTTAAATCAGCTTAGTGTATGTAACACCCACAGAAGCCCACTGACTCAATAACTTAAACGCAGGGCTTTTGGGTGTGCAAACTTGCTTGTGACCACACATATTTCTCTTGTACACAAACAACTGCTACTTTTTAGGCTCCATCTCTGGAGAAGCCTAGCCAGTGATCCACGCCCCCAAATTTTCTACTTTATGACTTTCCCCTGCATTATACATTTGTCCAGGATGGTAACAGACTTCACTTTTTGGTCCAACTAGACCTTGTAAGTTCTTCACGTGTATATACCTTGTTGGTCGACTATGTTCTGTATAATGTGTCCATTATTCTTCTGGTTTTGTTAAGTTGTCGCCCTTAGTTCAACTGACTCTTCCAAATATGATTTTTTTTTTTTTTTGGCCATGCCAAGTGGCATGTGGGATCCTATTTCCCCGACCAGGGATCGAACCCATGCCCCCTGCAGTGGAAATGCGGAGTCTTAACCTCTGGACCTCCAGGGAAGTCCCCCAGATATCATTTTTAACCTTAAAGGTTAAAACAATGGCTTATCATTCAGTATTTTTATGGTTATTTGGCCATGTGGGTTGCACGTTGGTTTCTCTGGAAGCAGACGCCCATTTGGAGTTGAGGCTACAAGATGTCTACTGGGCACCAAAGGCCGAGGAACGCAGGGCAGAAGGAGGAGTGAAGGCAGAGTCAGTCTGCAGGGCAGCTCGACAAGAGCCTGGCCAGCCTGGCAGGCCGGTCTGCAGTGAGTGTGGCCCATCTGAATGACCTTATGGGACCAAAGCAGCTGGGCACTTGCCCTGCCCCTCTGGGTCACTTGGTGCAGGCTGCCCAGGGGAGAACCTCAGCTTTGTGAACAGCTCTCTGCAACCCAGGCAGGCCCCCAGGTAGCTGAGAGCTGAGGCCGTCTCCTGAAGCCACTGCCGGGCTGGGCAGCACAGGCTTTGCCGAAAGGAACCTGAGCGGTGTATGTATCTCAGGGTCTGCAACATCTGTGCATGTGTGTGTGCAATGCACGTGTCTATAGGAGGGCCTAGCGATTCTGTGAGGTCAGCACACAGGGTGGTGATCTCTAGCCTGGTGAGCGAGTGTTTGCAGGAGCAGTGTCTTCGAGCTGAGCTTGGAGAACAAATGGGCAACTATACCACCTCACAGCCCTCACTTTCTCTTGCTCCATGATCGGTTATGTCATTGGCTTTGAAAGCTTACAGATAAATCATGTGGCTTTTAACATTAACTAATAAAATACAATCCAGAATCACAATTTGGCTGCTGACAACTGGTGTGACCAGCTTATGTTTATGCTTAAGTTTCAGGCACAGACGTTAAATCACAATATTATGGATGCTCTCACAAAGTCCAATTACCTGTTTTCAGAATTAAAGTTACCGTTTTGAGAGAGTTTAACATTTTTCTGCAAGGATTTCTTTTGTGTTCTGGGGAGAGAACAGTTTGCCAGACAGCAATTGTTATATAATTTATGGTTTATTTGTTGTTAACTCTTTTTATTATTTTCCTTCAATTCTTATGCTTAGCCTTTAAAGAGATACGGGACAATTAACTCCCTCCATTAAAGATGATGTAACTTTTCACCAACACTCACAAGCATGCACAATATTAGGCACAATATCTTGTGCCTAAAGATCATGGCACTTAAATATCTATAGAAAATAATATATTTTTGGAACTGTACATTTATCATCTCCTGGAGAGAAGAAAAAAAGATTTTGCTTCTTTGTCATTACAGTTAATTTAAATAGACTCAGCAGCTAAACTTTCATGATATTTTATCAATATGCCAACCATGACACAATGAAAGCATAAATCCTTGTTCTCAGGATTAGAGAAGAAATTCCTTTTAAAAGCATAATTACTAGAAATGGAATAACCAATTGCTAGAGGGCAATGTTAATAACCAGGAATTGCACTATGAGCTGAACATTTATAGTTTCACACACGGGCAGACATCTCTAGCCTATACTTGGGGGGTATATAAATTGCACTTTATTCTGTGCTAAAGGCTTAGTGTGAAGTGATTTCAACAACCCCGTCATCCTGTTTTTTTCTCATAAAAATATAAACAGTGGTCGATAATTAGAGGAACCATATCCCCTGTAGTAGAGGAAATAACAAATACGATGTTTCGCTTTTGGATAATAGTTCCATATTCCTCCAGGAAACTGAATTCCTTAAGAAACAATAACCAGATATCTTTGAGACCATCGTATAGCAGCTGCTGTGTTGATTTCTATTCAACTGAAATATGCATAAAATGTGCAAATTACCATGAAAAGCTTCCTGGCCAAAACAAAGCAATTCCATCATGATAAACCCATCTCCAGTTAGTTTTCAGACTACTACACACAGGAAATATCACACGTGAATAAAGGTATTTAATTTCTGAGAGTTCTCATTAACCGAAAATTACATAGTACAGAGTAACTGTTTAATGAATCTAAATCTGGTGTTTCTTAACACGATTTCCTCAAGGAATCCTCTTATCTTCCCACATCCCATGGGATTTTTTGCGTGCACTGGACTCAGTGATTTATTTACTGGCTAACTCTCTTCAATCCCACCCCACATCTGAAGAATTATCAAGTCATACTAACTAACTATCAAAATAAATCTCAACTCACGCCTACCTACGCTGCTTCAGATCTCTGTTTTCTCTTTATTGTATTTTTGCCTGGATCTCAGCATTAGTGTTTTGGTTTCCTGGTCTCTGTCACACCCTCCTTAGCACTATGAGGCCACGTTCTGAGTTTCTAATCACTTCATAGTCCTTTCATTTTCTAATTCTATTCTCAGGCCGTTTGGGGCTGAACTGTGTCCCCCCAAAGTTCATATGTTGAAGTAGTAACGCCAAGGACCTCAGAATGTGACGGTATTTGGAGGGAGGGACTTTACAAAGGTAAAATGAGGTTATTCGGGTGGGCCCTAATCCAGTGAGATTGTGCTTGCAAGGAGATTAGGACACTGACCCACACAGAGGGGAGGCCATGGGCAGACGGAGTGAGAACAGCCTCTGGGAGCCAAGGAGGCCTCAGAAGACACCGGTCCTACTGACACCTTGACCTCAGACCTCTAGCTTCCTGAATTGTGAGGAGTAATATTCCTCCAGTTTAAGCCGCCCGGTCCCAGGCTGTGGCACTTTGTTTGGTGGCCCTGGTGCCCTAACACACAAACAAACTCCAAACTCCTGGACGTGGCCTGGGAGTATCTTCATGGTCAGATGTCTGAGCTTTGTCCCGGCTACTCACCATATTTATCAAACAACTTTTCTTTCTTTTTTTTGATTTCTCCACTTCCAAAATAGAAATTCATTTTAATGTTTTTCCATTCAGCTTAGGCATTGCTGTTCTTTTTGAGATGTTCCTGAAGCATTATTTACTCTTAGGCAAACATCTGTACATCTTCCCATGACTCTATTTTATGAACCTTACCACGTGTACATAGATGCATCCTTTCCTAGATTTGGTAATCGTGCATTGTTGCTTATTTCTGAACCCTTATTTTGGGTCCTCAATTTGTGTCTTGGATTTGCTCAATAAATGCAAGTTAAAAGAATGGTTAACTGGGGGCCGTCACCATTGATTAACCATCTGTACATTCGGGACTTCAACATGGTTCTTAACGTCCCTTCAGATGGAACTAACTAGAACTAAGTCACACTACAAGCAAGTACCTGAATTTACTATGAAATATTCATATGAGGTAGGACAGCGAATCGAGGATTTTTAATCACTTAAAATTATTTGGCTGCGAAGACAGTAGATCGTAAAAGTTCTCATCACAAGGAAAAAGAACTGTAACTATGTGTTGCGATGGGTGATAACTAAAAATACTGTGATGATCGTTTTGTAATGTATACAAATATCAAATCATTCCATTGTACACACAAAACTAATGCAAGGTTATATGTCAATTACATCTCAAGTAAATAAATTTAAAAAATAACAATAAAATTAGAAGAAGGGTTCAAGTCCATAGTTATAAAAGATACCTAATGCCCAGTATTTCTAGCTCAACCAGAAGCTTGGGTTTCTCTTCCATCCATGAGAGGTGGAGTCCGGTCTGAGCAATTGCAGACACCTGGTTCCATATTACAAACGAGGAAACCTTTGGTTAACCTTCCAGCATATGCCACCTGGAAACTTCCAGGCTGAGATCACTTGCTGTAGAAGCTATGAAGCTGTTTACTTCTGTACAGAATTTTCTTGCTGGGATGCAATTGTGCAACCATTTTAAAAGTCTAAACCAATCCCCACCACTTTGTAGCGGTCTCCACAACATCCTAGAATAAATACATTTATCGTTCTTAAGAGGAATTCTCTGAAGCCTTTGATTAGGGAAAGCATATGAAAAAAGTTGGGGAAAAGATTATGTGTCTAAGAATGGGGAAATTGTTTTGAAAATCTGCCTTAGAAAAATTAAAAATATTTCTGTGTTTGCCTCAAGAAAAAAAATAAAATAAAATTGGCCTTTCTTGTCTAGACATTAAAATCACGCAAAGAATAGAGTTCCTCAGGTCTACCTGGGTTCCTCACTAACGCATTTATTTGTTATATACATGTTTATATGTTTGTGTATGAAACTAAGAGAGATAAATAATTTTCCTAACTCAAAACCAGTAAACTTTATCATCATGGACTATAATAAGTCTCTAAAATTTTTCTCTTCACTAAACACTGACATTTGGGATAAATAAATTTATTCCCAGGGCCACACTATGTACGGAGTGAGCTACACAATAGTCAGAAGCAAAACTAGAAAACTGTTTATTTCTGAGAGAATATGTTGAAAAATGACTGCCTCCAATAACATCTTCTTTGAAATTAAAAAAAGGTCACTCAGTAAATTCAGGAAAGATTCTTGAAAGGAGAAGAAAATCTGTTCAGTAATCCAGATAGAATGTGTTGCTCAGTTACTAGAATTCACATGAGATTCTCTGTTGCTGCCACTGCTGTGGAGGATTTGATGGAAATGGAGATGGATATTTAAATTCATCAGGGACTTTACTAATAATAACTTTATCAATTATGAGTCTTTGGAAGGGTCGATTGAGAAAAGGGTCTTAGTACTACCATGTCTCCTCCACAGCCAGTGCTCAGGGATGACCTGATGCTGCTTTGGTCTGAGGACACCCCTTGCTGATGGTGATAAAACCGGGGCTGCTTCATGGTCGGTGAGCGGACAGAAGGTGAGGTGCCCCTTCTTTAGATCCAGTCCTTTGTCTGTTGGCTGTAACTGAGAGTGAAAGGGACTATGGAAAGGAGGGCAGTCGCCCACAGTAGGTCCCAAAATATATTTTCTTTCTCTAAGCACGTAGGAGAGAATCAAGTTCTGGAAAAGAAATCATTGCTGGATACTGACTACCAAGTATACCTGAAGGATTTCTATCTTGATGTAACCAGCCAGATAAAAACAATCCAATGTAGATAAAGCCTGTGCTTTTTCTCCTGATCTACTTTCATTTATCATTACTTATGAAATGAACTTTTATCCTGCAATTAGTAACCTGATCCTGGCCTGCTGCAGTTTATAACTAAACTGATAGTTCACAAATTGTCAATGGTGCCTCCTTTTTTATCTTCAAAAGTATTCTCATGTGAATAAAAAGTATATGGTAGCTATACCTCCAATATTTTCACCTGACTGGGTTTTTTAAATGTCACTTTTTAAACTCCTTTTCTAGATGAGAGATGGGTGAAGTAAAAAAGAAGAAAAAGTGATTTTATTTACCGTTTCTTGTATAGTCTCTATTTATTCAAAAGTATATATTTAAAAAAAAAAGTATATATTTGATGGACAATTAAGCAAAATCAAGACAGTAGTGCATAGACAAAATGATAACTTTAATAAAAAACTAGAAACCATAAAAAAAAACCAAAATGGAAGTCCTGGAATTGAAGAATACAATAACAAACCTAAAGAGTTCAAAAGAGAACTTTGACAACAAACCTGATCGTGAAGAACAAAGAGTCAGCAAACTTACAGACAAATCACATGAAATTAGCCCATTAGAGAAACAAAAAGAATGAAAGAATGAGTAAAGACTATGTGAATTATGAGAAACCATAAAGCAAATGAACATTCAAATAATGGGAGTCCCAGAAGGAGAAGAGAGAAAAAAGGAGGAAAACTATAAAAATAAATAATAAGTAAAAACTTCACAAATCATGGAGAGATATGGACATCTAGATACAGGAAACTCACAGGACTACTAACAAGAATAACCCAAAGAAAATTACTTCAAGATATATTACAATCAAAATGTTAAAAGTCAAAAACAAGGAGAGAATTTCAAAAGCAGCAAGAGAAAAACAACTCATAAAGGCAACCCCCATAAGGCTGCCAGTGGATTTCTCTGCAGAAAACTCACAGGCCAAGAGGAATGATATATTCAAAGTGCTAGAAGAAAAAAAATGTGCCAACCAAGAATACTATACCCAGTAAAACTGTCCTTCAGAAATAAAGGAGAGATAAAGACATTCCCAGATAAGCAAAAGCTAAGGGAGTTCATCACCCCAGATGTGCCTTACAAGAAATGCTAAAGAGAACATATAGGTTAATGCAACAGAGCAGAGATCCCAGAAATAAACTCATATATACAGTCAACTAACATTTGACGTGGAACCAAGAGTACTCAGTTAGAGAAGACAGCCTCTTCAATAAATGGTGCTGGGAAAACTGGACAGCCACATACAAAATTGAACCCCTATCTTGCATGACTCACAGAAATTAGCTAGAAATGGATTAAAGACTTAAACATAAGACCTGAAACCATAAAACTCCTAGAGGAAAATGGGGAAAAATCTCCTTAACATTGGTCTTGGCCATAATTTTTTGAATATCACATCAAAAGCACAGGCAACAAATAAAAATAAACAAGAAGTGTTACATCAGATTAAAAAGCCTTTGCACAGGAAAACACACACACATATACAATCAATAGAATGAAGAGTCAATCTACAGAATGGGAGAAAATATTTGCAAGTCATATATCTGATAAGAGATTAATATCCAAGATATATAAGGAATCAATACAACCCAATAGCATAAAATCAAATAATCTGATTAAAAAATGGGCGGAGGAGGACCTGAACAGACATTTTTTTCAATGAAGACATACAGATGGCCTGAAATGAAATGCGCTGAACTTTAATCCTTACGTAGTCTTTCCCATTCTGTGCCCTTTGAGTATTTTATTTGATTTCAACAGATAGAAAAGAACCAGTAATAGTGCAGTGGGTTGGAAGGAAGGAATTGGGGTCGCACTGGGCTGAGTTCCTGGTCTGCCCGTCACAGCTGTGCCAGCTCAGGAGCACCGCTTAGTGCCTTTGCCCCCTGCCCCCCACTTCCCCCCTGTAAAATTGGCAGAGAGAGCGTAAGGGTTACATACGATCATAATTAGAGGATGGAACATAGATCCTGACATGATAAACATTTATTACCATCATCATGCCCAGTGTGGCTGCATCCAGCTTTCCTTTCTCACAGCAGGATGCCTGTGACATAACATCAGAAGTAACCGGTCTTTCCCCTCTGTTCGGTAGAATAAGCAAGTTATCAGGAAGTTTGTAGCTACCTGATCCCTGACCCAGAACCATTCAGCAGGCTTTGCGCCCTCCTACTCAGCTGTGACCTTGAACAAAGCCTGGAATGGCCAGGACACTGTCTTCCTATACAGAGACCAGGCTAGGAAATTGTGACAGTCCTTGTCACATCTAGATGTTTGGAATTGTATGAAGTAATCGACTACGAATAAAACTCATAAAACCTGAGTTCCCAGGAGTCTGTCATCATCTTTACAGGCTGCCTCCTAAAAGCTCGTCACTGTGGTTTCATCCCAGGCTCATCTGCCCCTCTGTGCCCCATTCATGGAGGGGGGATATTTTTCTGCACTCAGCCTGATGCAGTGCAGATCGATGGTTTAGAACCACAGTTGGTCTGTTGAAAGTCATGCTGACAAATGTCCATACAAAGTGCTGTCTTAATGGGAAACAAACAAGTGCAGAGAGCAGATTCTGAAGACGTGCCTGCCCACTTCAGAGTAGTATCTAGAATGTCCTCATATGTATCCTCGGGTGCCTTATGTTTTTTCTTGTTAAATTTTTTACTGGGGCCATTATCCAGTATATAAAAAGTAGTCATGCAGGAAATTAAGGAAGTTATTAATAAGGAAATTATAAATAACTCAACTGAAAATTATAGAAAAATATGACAAAATACATACAGGGTCATGATAAAGGGGGTCTCCTTCTTAGATAGTTTTTAAGGTGGATTTCCATGGAGTGATTATAAGTTCATTAATGAGTATCCATGTTCTATCTAAATACAAAATAAAGAATTCAATGCTTACTTTTAGACGGCAAACAGTGACTATTATGAAGCCAATTGCCTTAGCAAACATCTCATGTACCCTAGCTCAGCATAAACTGGTCCAGTGCAGATCTAGGGTAAAGGCTGTGACCGCAGATGTGGACACCCTGGATTCTGCCTCAGGCTTTGCTGCTCCTGATCCCTTTCCAGCAGCACTTGGTGTTTGGGGTTCTCAACAGGGAATTTTAAAGAGACTCCCAGCTTGCCTGGTCCCTTGATATTATTGAAAGGTCCCAGGACCCTGCCCTGACCAGGGACACCCAGCATCTGGGGGGAGACCACGTCCTCAGAGCACCCTGGCCGAGGGGTTCTTCTCACAAGCACAATTCCTGCATTTATGGCAGATGCTCAGCAGACTTTCAAAAGCAAATTCGAGGATGAACGAACAATGCTTTTCAGTCGACTTCTTTATCAATGAATGATAAAAAAAACGTTATTCTCAAACTTCTCTCTCTACAGAGCCTGTTTCTGAATTGTCAGTCATTAAATATCGAGAGGTGCCTTTGTGACTTCTAAAAAGTCATACACAGTTTGATGCTTAAACATTCCAATTCGCTTTAGAGTTTGAAACCTTAGATCCTTGATGTTAATATTCCAAATCATCAAAGGATTTCAGGCTGCATCCTTCGGCTACCATTTTGGTTTTGATATCAGACTGGGGATTCCTATAGATAATTGTCAACTGTCCCTCAAGGAAAAGAAGTGAAAGAAATAAAATTTTTCTCTTTTTTTTTTTTTATTTTTTTTTATTTTTTTATTTTTTTATTTTTTATTTTTAAGATTTATTTATTTATTTATTTTATTGATTAATTGATTGATTGATTGATTGCTATGTTGGGTCTTCGTTTCTGTGCTAGGGCTTTCTCCAGTTGTGGCAAGCGGGGGCCACTCTTCATCACGGTGCGCGGGCCTCTCACTGTCACGGCCTCTCTTGTTGCGGAGCACAGGCTCCAGACGCGCAGGCTCAGTAATTGTGGCTCACGGGCCCAGCCGCTCCGCGGCATGTGGGATCTTCCCAGACCAGGGCTCGAACCCGTGTCCCCTGCATTAGCAGGCAGACTTTCAACCACTGCGCCACCAGGGAAGCCCAAATTTTTCTCTTAACATAAATGATGAACAGAGAAATATCTGTATCTAAGGTAATTTAGTCTTCAAGAAACAAGTCTCAAGGGTACTTCAACAGTTTTGGATTGTAGTTATGGCTGATTTAAATGATTCATGTTCCCTTGTGGATCTATTTTGGGCTTCGAATAGAAAAAAGTAAATTGATCTCACTTTACAAAAGCCTTCACAACTTAAAATATATCAGTATCTAGAAGGATCTTTTCTGCCAGGTAAAAAATACTTTTATTTTTTTCAGAAATCTAAATAAATTCTCCAAAAATTATTTATTTATTGTTCAAAAATATGTATAATGTTTAAACTGGTCGAGATAGTCTATGGCAATGTTTATCATTCTTTTTTTTTTTTTTTTTTTTATAAATCTTGTCCACTTAGGAGCTTTTTTTTTTTTTAATATTTATTTATTTATTTATTTATTTATTTATTTATTTTTGGCTGTGTTGGGTCTTCGTTTGTGCGCGAGGGCTTTCTGTAGTTGCGGTGAGCGGGGGCCACTCTTCATCGCGGTGCACGGGCCTCTCACTGTTGCGGCCTCTCTTGTTGCGGAGCACAGGCTCCAGACGCGCAGGCTCAGTAGTTGTGGCTCACGGGCCTAGTTGCTCCGCGGCATGTGGGATCTTCCCAGACTGGGGCTCGAACCCGTGTCCCCTGCATTGGCAGGCAGACTCTCAACCACTGCACCACCAGGGAAGCCCCTATCATTCTTTTTAATATTTGCATAGACCTATTTGGCTATATGTTTAGTCAGTGCCTTTTTTAAGGTATTATCTCCTGCTTAATTGTTGGAATTTATTATTCTCTTCCATTTTGTAAGAAGTTTGTACACACACTACTATATATGAAATAGAGAACCAACAGGGACCTACTGTGTAGCACAGGGAACTCTACTCAATACTCTGTAGTAACCTATATGGGAAAAGCATCTGAGAAAGAATGGTTATATGTATATGTATAACTGAGTCACTTTGCTGTACACCTGAAACTAACACAACTTTGTAAATCAACTATACTCCAATAAAATTTAAAAAAAAAAAAGAAGTTTGTGTACTAGGCGGAGTGGTGGGGCTCGCCGTAGTGATGTGTCCACGTGTCCTGAACCTGCCCCCGGGGGGTGGTGGTTGCCACCCCTCCCTGTGAGCCCCCCCCACATGATCGGTTGTGCAGCTGTGAATATGCACCAAAGCCTTGTTTTGAAAATCACCTGTTACAATGCATGTCAGTATGTTTTTGAAAGTGTGAAAAATAAATGTCATTATTTTTTAATACAAGGGTTATTTTAGAGGTCACAATCCTGTGTACAATATATGCAAGGGGTGTTTTAGAGGGTTCTAACACATGCAGAAATCACAGAAGCAATCATCCCCTTCAGAAGTTAACAACAAAGCCATCCGTAGCTAATGCATAAAACTAGAAATGAAAATTCTCTGGCAAATGTCCGTGTCCTCTGTTAAGTGTGTCTGCTATAGACGCACAGTCCTGTCTCACATACTGCTGGTGGGAGTGTAAATTGGTAACAGACTTTAGAAAACTAGCTGGTAGTATCTACTGAGGCTGAAAATTCTTTATGATCTAATGCAGGAATTCCATTACTAGGAAAATACCCAATAGACACTGATACATATGTTCACCAAAAGCATGTGTGAGAATGTTCATGGTTGCCCTATTCATAATTGCCCCAAACTTAAAAGTCCCCCCACGCGCATCAGCACTTACATGATGAGTAAAGCTCAGGTGTGTTCACGCAGTGGCGTCCAGCGTTGAGAAGAGGGACCTGCAACTTCAGGCAACAAAAGGGAACGAGTTTCAAAATAAAACACTGAGAAAAATATGACAAGCATAAACACGTTTTACTATGGGATTATATAAAATACAGAACCAGGTAGAATGAATCTATACTTTCAGAAGACAGGATGGCAGTTACCCGGAGGGAGCGAGCTTGTGATCTGAAGGCAGGGAGAATCTTCCTTTTTTCCCTGAGTTTGAATCTTGACGCTACTACTGACTAGCTCTTGACTTGGTGAACGAAGTTAAAACCTCTCTCTTTATCAATTTTCTCATCAGTAAAACGAGGATAATAATAGCGCTACCTTTTAAGGTTTTTAGAAGAATATCCAACAAACAATGAACTCTCTATAAGATATAATGAGCTCTATATAATATGCAATGAATTATATATGACATTTTCTCTAGAATGTTTTCTAGACCAGGGATGCTTGTCAAAGGGGCATCTAATTTATCTGTCATATTTTTTAAAAACAGAGTATGTTTAAATATTAATTTTAAATTAATTTATATATATGAATATCAAACAAGAAAAACTCTGTGTTTTAGTTTTATGTGCATATGAGTCTGAGGTTAAGTTTGGTTATAAAAAAGTAGGCATAAATAATTAGCCCTTTCAGTAGTGAACAACTCTTGGTTAGCAAAAATACTGCTTCTGTTGCTACAAGGGGATTAAGTATAGATGTGTATTTAAAAAAAGTTAAGTGATCTCTACAAAGACACCTAGACAGAAAATTAAACTTCCTATCAGGTTTTTGGTCATAAAGCAGGTTGTTTTTCCCTCTAATATATTGAGAGACTGAACATACAAGCAATGAACAGACCATGTATGACAAGAGAACTCTGACCCTTGGCCTCAACAGCAAGGTCAAGGACTGTGGCTTCCTTATTTATTTATTTATTTTGGGGGCCCTGGTGTTTTACCTGAGGACCAGACACAGGAAACCACCCCCATAGGTGCCCCTCCTGGACGGCCCCTCTCCAGCCACCCCCGACTCCCACAGTCAGCACCATGGGCATTGCAGACTTTCCCTTTTCCCTTCTAGAGCTCGCCTACTCCTCTGCCTGTCTCTGAGTCTCCGCCAGAACACAGGTGACCGCTGACTCCTGGGCTATAGCAAGCTCTGAATAAATAGCCTTTTTTTGGTTCTCATTGGAGTGGTCTTTGCTTGTTTCTACAGAACTGACCACTGTTAAAACCGACCTGCTTGATAGGGAGGCATTTCAGTTAGAGGAGAAAGCCGTTCTAGGGAATTCCTTCTGTTTTTTATTAAAGCCTTCGACTTTTGCTGGGGAAATCTCATCTCTCTTCCAGGTCTGAGTGCAGGTGATTCTATTGTTCTTTGGCACTTATTTTTGTAGCTAGCCTTTCAGTGCCCGAAGGAGGTGATGCAGTACGTCTAGGAATTACATGTAAGAAATCAGGGAAGGGACTTCCCTGGTGGTGCAGTGGCTAGGACTGTGCTTCCACTGCAGGGGGCCCGGGTTCGACCTCTGGTTGGGGAACTAAGATCCTGCAGGCCGTGCAGCAAGGCCAGAAGAAAGAAAAGAAAAGAAACCAGGGAAGCTCATTTGAGGCAGGAGATAGATGGGCTCCAGGCTAGACATTTACTACTGGCCTCCTGTTCACACTTCCTGGGGTGAGAAGAAGATGGGCTCCTGGCCAGACATTCATTATCAGCTCCCTGTTTACATTTGCTGAAGCAAGAGACAAACGGGCTCCAAGACTACATATTTATGACTGGACTCCCGTCTATATTTCGAGATCTGCACCTCGATATAAAAACCAGCAACAGAAATAGGGTAAATAACCAGATATTGGACATTTTTATGGCAGGGACAGAGTGGGACTAAACCCTGTTAAAAGATCAAGAGGTCATACATTTCCCATCCTTGGGGCAAGGGAGACATTGCACATGTGCAGAAAGCCTCCTTGGGGGTCATAAAGGAGGGGGCACCACCCCATAATAGGTGATGCTAAGGCCGTCCCACAGGCCTCTGGGCTGTAATCCATCTTGGAAAAAAGTTGCACACGCATGTTGGGGAGGGTCCTAGGGGAGGGCAGGTGCGGAAAAATAAACCAGATAATTGGCCAGAGGTAAAGAGAGACCTGGAAGAACTGCCCTATATGAGTGACTTAACAGCCCCTTTACTGCCCTCCTCCTCATTAGGGGGGTGCCCACACCCTTCCTCTCCGGATGTGCATCTCTGCCCTGCTTCTGTCTTAACTAAACGAACTGTTTCTCTGCGTGCTCTCCCACGTGTTGTGCTGTATCTCTAATAGTAAACTTTGTACCTGTTTTTACAGTTTTGTCTCCATGAGAAATGCATTTTTCACTTGGGGCAAGAGCTTGGAGGGGGGTGGTGGCTAGGATTCCTGGTTTTCATCCAGGCTCCCCAGGTTCAGTTCCTGGGCAGGGAATCAAGATCTCGCTTCACGCCACTACTCACTGCTGCCTCTCTGAGATCACTTTTGTCAAGCGTAGGGCTACGTGAATCTATTTCCAGTCCTACTGAGAGATCATAAACCCATTTAAATCAGTGGGAATCCTGCTCTTCTGATGGGTATCAGAGACATGCCTGTTATGCCCTATAATTTCCTAGCATCCACACTTTTCCTCCTATTTTCCCCTTTATTCATTGTTTCTGTCTTTTTGATTTAAAAAAAAATCTACTTCATACTGTTTTTGTTGCTCCCTCTTCTATCTGCTCTATGAAGGTGCTAATAGTAATTTATTTTGCAGCCATTCTGTGCCAGGCTCGTGAGCAGTTCCATGTAGCCAACTGAAGTTCAGTGAGATCTATCATCTCTGCTTCTGATTCCAGAATTTGATTATATGTTGCAGTCAGCACCAGGACTCAGCCTTCTGATATAGAACCGCAGTGTATGATTCACTAAATTACTTGGCTCTCAAAATACCGATCACAAAATACTGATGTTCTGCTTCCCCACTTATAAGTACGCTATGTACCCAGAATGTTGACCTTTACCTGATCTCGGTGCTCCCGGAAAACAGCGAGTGTTGACGAATCCTCCCACCCTTCTGTGTTCCAGGAAATGACTGACTACAAAGGCCTCCCTGCCCCGAATATTCCCAGATAAACCCAGAGTCTTGTCCTTTCTCAGGACTCCCACCTGGATGACTCCCTTGCCCACCTGCTCCTCTAAGACCCAGGCCCCTTCCTTTTCTTTGAGGTGTTCCTCACGAATGAATGTAAACTGGAGGAGCCTTCATTATCTTCTCCTTACTGTCCAATATGCTTTGTCTATCAGAACTCCCAGCAGCATGTCGACATGGCATTGGATATAGTTTTAAATTGACAATGAATTCTATTCAATCAGATAATTCTTCATTCGATCGTTTGCCTCTTTCACAGCTAATTGGCATTGTTATTTCATTTGCATACTGTTCCCTGTCAACAGAGTGAATTACTGAAAGATTGGTGAATTCTAGAGCTCGAAATTTCTTAGGCACTGTGAAACCCAAACACTTCTGTAACCTGCTCTGTTTCTTGTCTACGTTATACTAACGTGATTTTGCTCTTCCGCTGCCTTCACCAATATAACTTTACGATTCCAAAAAATAGTAAATACATTGCCTGGGAAGGAAAACATTGCAAATAATATTCTTGTTCATTCTGGGAACTTTTTGTAAAGAACCAGCAAGTCTTCACAGTGCTGTGTGCAGTGTGCAATCACAGCTACACCCCACAATGGAAGATTCACCTTAAACGATACAATGAAACCCAAATAAGCATCCCAATTTAGCCCCACCCCCTCTGACAAGCTACTGGGACTGAACCCTCAATACTGTCTTTCCAGGAGTTGCTTTGGTGATAATTTTAACATCATCAACCAAGATTCTTTAATTTCTTTTATTCCCTTTTAATTTTTTAACTTTTGTTTTACAAGATTTCTGATAGCCATAACATCTGTATTTCTCGTTGCTTTTAAAAACCAAAATAATATTATACAATTTTTCTAAAATTTACAAGTACGAGCTCATTTTCATTTTCATGTTAGACTCTTGGAAAAGAGGAAAACACCCTCTCAATGTGTAACAGGCACGCTTCTTTCAATAGAATAAACACCCAGCTTCCTTAGTCTCCACACTAGGAGGTTCCCTCAATAACTGGCTTCCTAAACTAAAAAGGTTCTTCCTCCCTTTGTTTTTCAGTACTTTTTAAGGTAATGGCTTATTTACACAGAACCCACCTCCACCAAGGTGGCCAGCAATTCCAAGGGTCTCATTACTGCTCTCCAATTCTCATTCTTTTCTAGTTAACTGCTTTTGTAAAGCACTGATTTACACACAATAGGCCTCCCTGCAAATGTAACTCATATACTCTATGGAGAATTGAGAACAAAGACACGAGACAGTTTCCAGGACAAGCTACAACAAGGGTTTCCCCATTTTCTTCAACAGTGATTCTCTAACTTTGTTTTACCTAAGGAACCTAGAGCAGCTTGTTTCTTTAAAAAATCGTAGGTTTCGAGGTAAGATCCAGAAGTCTACATTTTCTTTTCCAAGCAACTTAGGTGATTCTGATGCAATTGAGAAATACTAATTTGTCTGATATTTAAACTCCTTTAAACTATCCATCTCAAACTTTTTGATTATATATGCTTAAAGTAAAATAGTTTTGAGTTTATACCTCTGACCATATACCTCCCATGAATACATTTATTTAAATAATGATCATGGCCACAAAGTTTTCACTTCCCTTGTTATTTCTCTGTCAGAGAAAGTAGTTGTTTTTAATTTTTTCTCAGAGTAGGAATTTGGTGAGAGTTTTGAAATCTTCCCTTTCCTTTGTTTAAATAGAGTCCAGTCATTTTTCTTTTATGACTTGTTGTTGATCATCTTTGCTGTGACTTTGGCACAGGTTCTCATCATCTCCATAATTGGCCTTGTTTGCCATCTCTATTTCTCAACTTACTTCGTCTTGCACAGAGCTGTCAGTTAAATTTTCTTTAAAAACAAAACAAAATAAAGCCAAACAAAACAAAACTCTCACTGTGTGTGGAAATAGATTAAGGCCTTCTTTAGACCCTAACTGTCCTCTTCTTAATTCCAAGATCCATAGCAAGACACCCTGAGTTGGCGTTTGGAAGGCCAGGTGTTTATCACGTGGCATCCTTGGGATCAGATGGTTGGAGGGGAGAGAGAAGGCACTTGGGGCAGCGGGAAAGGGAGGTTGAGCTGCCGTGGAGCCCACGTCTGCCTCAGCCGCCCCAGGGTCTGCCCTGCTCCAGCCCTGTAAACTCAGGCGGGCATCCGTCGGTCCTCGGGCGTGGTGCCTGTCTCTGGGCTGCAGCCTCTGCAGCTGACCCAAGACAGTCGACTGCTGTTGCAGCAAAAATAGAAATGAAGTTTCCCCTCCCCTGAGAACAAGGAAAACAAAGGGAACAGCAAACAGGCTGGAGAAGAAACATAACCTGGCCTGGAAGAGTTAATCAGGCCTAGTTTTTTTTTTTTTTTAACTGTTACTAATCTGTAGAGTCTGTAGCTAGATTTGTACTCCACAAAGCTAACTTATTTTCTTTAACAGTATGTGAATTACATCCTGCACTCCCTTGTAGCAAATCACCCCTTGTAGCATTTGCATTTCAGAAAAAAAGACCCAATTACCCGGCTGGCTAGCGCCAGCTGTGACTTTTGAAATAACACGGGAAGAAGAATGCAAGACCTTCACTACTTTGATCCTTATCTTATACCCGGACTGCGAGCCCCGCGTATAAAATCTTCCCTGATTCCCGAAGGAGGGGGTGGGCACAGTTCTTGAGGCGCTAGCCGGCTGTGTCTTCCCTGCTGCCTGGCAGAGAAATAAAGCCATCTCTCTTTTCCTCCAAAATCCCGTCTCCGTATTTCGGTTCGGCCTCGGTGCCCAGGGAAGCCGACGTTTCGGCAGCACTGCCCGCTCTCCCGGCAGCCCTGAAGACAAGTCTCCCAAAGAGAGGCTCTAGGAGGCCCATCTCCCCATCCACCCCCTCCCGGTCCAAAGGTGATCATTTGTGTAACTCCTGAAGCCAAGTTAACATTTACACCCTAGATACCATCACAGAACCTACAAGAATCATAGACTCCGACACCTACAGAAGCAATAAAGCTGGGCGGCTTTACGGAGAAAAGCGTTAGCATCTGCTAACTCACTGCAGGCCGACATCACACAACCTGCCCATCTTCACCCAGCAGATTTTAGCCAGACAGCAACGGTCTTACTCTATCTCATGGACTCTTTGAGAGGATTGCCTTTATCATAAAACTGTGACGCTACTGTGTTTCTCACTATTGTACGTCTAGTCTTTAGCACCTAAGCTGTGCGAAATAGTTCAACGGTTCAAGCTGTGGTGCGTCTCAGGGTCACCTCGGGAGTTTGGAAGATGCAAACCCTGGTCCTCCCACAAGCCTGGGTCTCTGTTCCTATAGCTCTTCTAGGAGGTGCTACTACATATCAACTTTTGAGGACGTTATAAAATGACAGGCAGTGAAATCCAGAGCTCCGTAGTTTTCTAAAACACTCTCAATTATTTTTATACAATTCCTCATGGTTTTCTCTCTTGGCACATTGAGAAGATTTATATTCTCTGGTGTTTCCAAGTGTCCAGGTGTTTTGGCATCTTATACCCTAATATACAGATACTTGACAGAAGCCAGGCCTTGCACAAACACCCCTGAAGCACGGTCTACCCGATGCTTTGTGCAGTTTTAAAGTTTCAGCAGTCCCCCTTGGCATGGTAATTGTTTACAGATGTTCAGCATGAAAGAATCCTTGTGGGTAAAGAAGAGAAAAATTCAAATATATAAACAGGTTATGTTTGCTCTGCTGGAAGTGTAGGATTGCTGTGTCTTTTAATAGAAGACAACACATGCTAATAGCATGAATAGAAATATCTAATATCAACTCAATGTAATATGTGGTCTCTCGCTACTATGTAATTATCTGAACAAAAACAGAACATCTAAGTAGGTTCTGACTTTGCCACAGATGCAGCCTGGTCCTCCCCTTGATCAATAATCACAGAAGGGGAAAAGAACACCTGGAGGTACTGAATAATTGTTTTAGTTCTTCCCGAGTCCCATTTACCGGAAGAAATTGATGCTCAAGAGAGGTAATGAACATTTGCTTCACAACACAAAAATCTCATATGGAGCATGCAATAAGGATTTATGAATTAAAAGTACAAGTTCTTACATTCATGGAGCTAAAAACATTTCGAGCAATGAGATATATAAAGAAGACAAAGATCATGCCAAAAATAATTTTGTACTGGATAGGGACAAATTATGAAATTAGAAACTAGACCTTTTTAAAATCCTGAATGCATGACTAATATGCATACTGTAAACATATTAAAATAGCCATGCCTTTAAAAATATGTTTTAATATGTAAAATATTCTAGCTATTAAGAAATTTAATTTACTACCTTGTATACTTTAATTAACATTATAAAGATGTATAAGTTGTAAATAATGAATGGGTAAAATTTTATTCTTTTGGAAAATATTTTGAATAAACCAATTTCAAATTCGTTAATGATTGTGACTAAGTGGTAAGGACTAATTTAAGAACTATCAATATGTAAATATTACTTTAAACAAATACCTCATCACAGAATAAAGTGAATCATATAATTATGGGCAGTATATCTTATTGAGGCATCTAAATGTAAAACGCCAAATTATGACTATTTTTAGAAAATACACTTTGATTGTGTTAAATTATGCATATAACATTAAAATTAAGATTAAAATAAAAACAAAAACAAAACAAAGCCCCCAAACTTGACCTTGTTCATAGTTATTCATTCATTGACCCTAAAACCAATTTCTCAATAAATTATAGAGTTGTAACTTTAAAACTAGAATTGTATTTTTTTTTTTAATTTTTATTTATTTACTTATTTATTTATGGCTGTGTTGGGTCTTCGTTTCTGTGCGAGGGCTTTCTCTAGTTGTGGCAAGCGGGGGCCACTCTTCATCGCGGTGCGCGGGCCTCTCACTATCGCGGCCTCTCTTGTTGCGGAGCACAGGCTCCAGACGTGCAGGCTCAGTAATTGTGGCTCACGGGCTTAGTTGCTCCGCGGCATGTGGGATCTTCCCAGACCAGGGCTCGAACCCGTGTCCCCTGCATTGGCAGGCAGACTCTCAACCACTGTGCCACCAGGGAAGCCCCTAGAATTGTATTTTTAGAAAAGCATCCGGGTTTTGAAATCAATTAAATAAGTCAAGCCAGAATTATGTTTTATTTTCTTTCTACTTTTTTTCTTTTTTTTTTAAATTTATTTATTTATTTATTTATTTATGGCTGTGTTGGGTCTTCGTTTCTGTGCGAGGGCTTTCTCTAGTTGCGGCAAGCGGGGGCCACTCTTCATCGCGGTGCGCGGGCCTCTCACTATCGCGGCCTCTCTTGTTGTGGAGCACAGGCTCCAGACGCGCAGGCTCAGCAATTGTGGCCCACGGGCCTAGTCGCTCCGCGGCATGTGGGATCCTCCCAGACCAGGGCTCGAACCCGTGTCCCCTGCGTTGGCAGGCAGACTCTCAACCACTGCGCCACCAGGGAAGCCCCTCTTTCTACTTTTTACCTTACATTTACATGGATACATTCCATTCATATATATGGAATGTGTGTGTGTGTATACTTTAATAATGATATATAATTCACATATACACACACAACTAAAAAACAGATTATTCTTTCAGATGTCACCTTATGAAAAAACAGTGATGGGGGTAAAAGTCATTCTTAAGAAAATAATACAAGAAGAATACATAATTACGTCATGAAAGTCTCTTACTGCTAATTGTTATCTCTAGCCAAAGGGGGAGATTAAGTTCATTGTTCTCTGGACTGGCTGCAGAGAAAATGCTCCAGTGTCCTCTTGTGTTTTCTTACATTTCCCAGATTGTTTTACATTTAGCTTCAGTCCTTGGGCCAATAGGATGTGAGCAGAGAGATGTGTGTCACTTTCAGAATAAGCCCGTTTGAAGTGGGTGTCCATTCACACATACTCGGCTTCAGATCGGCACAGCTGGAACCGAAACACTTCGAGAGGAAGGCTTTGCAGAAAAGCGTAGTCACCTGGAGAGAGCAACTGTCTCCGACCCACCCAGACTGTGATCTGAATCAGAAATAAGCCTTCGCTATATTCAGCCATTGCTCTTCGGAGTTTTATCTGTGACTGCAGCACACCCTGGTCCAAGGGGATTAACACAGCCGTGCACAGAGATAAAGCCAAGATTACCTCCACCTTGTTTTATGTGTTTGTTCTTTGGAAAGTTGGAGAAAAACAGTTTTCTCATAATTAATTCTTTTGCACGTTACATTGCTATTAAATCAAGAACAAAATTTCTCTGCTTAAAATTAAATTAAGCAATTCTAATTTATCCAGTCTGTGCATGGGAATCTATTTTGCTTAACAAGTCGAAAGACTCATCACTTTCTCCATAACTAAATATGGGGCAACAATCTTACATAATATCAAGTGCCTAAAAATGCTAAAATAAACAAAAAAACAAATTCCTAGTTCTTCCCTGTGTAACATTATCAAAGACTACACCACACGTATTACTACTGTCTCCTATTTAGATTTTGAGTTACTGTTTCTATTTTATTATTTGTTTGGATTTGGTTTTGAATGACTTTTTTCTATTTATTTTTCTTTTTGAGGGGAGATCGGATGGTGTTTGATTCTGAGAACAGTCCTAACGGTAAGCGTACATGTAGAGGATTGACTTCATGTACAGATTCACCTTCTGGCGATGTTTGCATTTGTTAACTCAACAAGGGCACCGAAGGGACAGATGGGTAACTAGTCCATCTCTTCTCGGCCCTGGTCCTTCAGGAATGAGTGGTCAGCGCCCCAGCCGAGGGCTATCTCCAGAAGGTTCCAGAGTGCCTCCACGCCGATGTATCATCGGTAGGACGTCCCCTTTATTCTGGCACCAGTGGGCATCTGGTGGCTTCTACACATGTGCACACACACACACATACATAGACACACACACAAACACACATATACACAGACACACACTCAGATCATCCACTGAGGGTCCTCCCTGGTTTCACTCTCTGCATCTAAATCTCCTTTTTTTCCCTGTCATGAAACCTTCTCTTTGGGGAGACGACCTTTCCCCGACCCTCTGGCCAGCCTTCCCGTCCTCCAGTTTTGTGGAGTTGTGCATTTCCTCGTGGTGTAGGTGGGGCACCCAGGGCCCCCCGTCCAACCCTCACGGTTCTGTCCCCGAGGGAGCCTGGCCTCGGTCGGGGATGGTGGCCTTAGCTCTCCTCCCCAGCACGCGATTCCCACATTGCCCAGAGAGCTTTCTCACAGGGTCAGTGTTTTCTAATACCTTGTATCTTTTCCTCTCTGACACTATGAGAAATAGATACTGTCTTCTTTTTCTTCCTTGATCTTCTTAAATCTCCTCATCCTAAAGGTTTTCTAATTATGTATCCACTTCTGTCATTCATCTTTCTGAGCCCAAAGGCACCACCTACACTGACAGGCAGGCTTGTTTATGAGGCTGAGAATCTCAGCCGGGCCATGTGTGTACATTTTCACTGCACACGTGTCAAGTGGTGTAAACAAAGATCCCCTGGATCCATTCACATCATTTACTCACTTGCCCCGATATTTTCTAAAGTGGAGGATCATCAAAGCTGCTATAACGTAGGTCTCTCTGAATTTAGCTGACTGCTTACTATTCTTAGCCTTCAGAAATACTGGGAATAAGCCTGGAGATGTTTTCCAGCAAATCACCAAGTATATGCAAGAGCAGACAGATGAAGGTTTGCTAACAGTATGTTCCCATCCAGTCAGATTTACGTGAGGCCCTGAGATGTGCACAGGTCACACGGGGCGGAGACGGGGGCAGGGATGCCCTTTCACAGCCTGGACGTGCTCTGGTCCATTTCCAGCCATGCCAGTGTGTTCTGTCCTGCTGGCCTTGAACACGAAGTCAGATGTCCCGGTTACCCAGTCTCATCGCGGGCACTCAGAGCGCTCACGTCACCGTCAGGCTACAGAGGTTCTGGTTGGTTTTCTTTAACCAGATGTACAGTGTTGCCGACACTCCCCAACTAACTCACTGCACCTGCACGCGCATTGCATGCACAACATCGTCTCTGCCTTCCTGCTGAATAGTCGAGTCTTATTTAATTCCAAGTATTGAATTATCTCCATAGAGTTGTTTTTAAGTAATTGCAAAGTGACACCTTTTCTTGAAAGTTTCCTTCAAGCCTGTCCTTTCCATTATCTCCCCCAATTACTCTCCACCTTGGAAACTGATTCGTTACTGTGATGATGCCTAAAACTGATACAATTTTAAGTATCTTTTATCTTTATTATGATCCCACCGTCCCGGGGGGTAGTGGTGTTTAATCATAGCCATCTTTCAAAACCATAAAGGAAAATTAACTCAGGGCAGTATATGTCCCTTCTGCAGACACAGTGATAACGTGCATCTGTATGAAGTGATAACATGACATTTACATTCGCAGGTGTCACACTTTCCAGTTTATCTCTGGCTCCCGATAGCTTGCCTAACATATGCTATATAGTTTGTAAAAACTTGAATGATTACACTGAAGGAATGAATGAATGCTGATGTCATTTCTCTGGAGAGCCCAGGTTTGTCACTGTCCTTACACCCTTACACCTGGCTCCTTATATAAGTAATCTGAAGAGAGGAAAAAAAGTGTGTGGTGAATGGTCGGGTGGAAAAATCACTCTCACTTTGGGTGGGTTAACCACTCAGACTACTTCCAAGAATCTGTGGGCTCTAAGGACGTAATTTACGATTTCTGCCACACAATGACATTTTGGTATACTGTACTAATCATCCCAGAGAGTTAGAAATTCTATAACCTTTCACAGAATATAGAATCAATCTTAAATGAGTTTTTATAGCCTGCCTGTTTCTTTGTACTATATAATATGTAACTCAAACCTCTTTAACATTTCAGAGGAAATTTCTTATTTGATGAAGAAAGCTAAAGTCAAAAAAGATATCAAAAGCGGCAAATGCAAATTTGTGTCAATTCTCTTTTGAAATTAAACCCACGGGACACCTTCAGCCTGGTTATATTTTTACTGCATGTTTCTTCCTGCAGAACTGTGGCTGTCCTTCCGGCATTTAAAAGCCCCTTCGCTGGAAGAGCTTGGAGGCTGCACGGCCTCAAGCGGCTTTGTTTCTTCTTAGATGTTTAGAACCACTGCTGCCTGTGGGCTGGCTTCACCCCTGCTACAAACCCCAAAGCTCCAGCCTTTCCACCAGGTACCATCTTCCCACGCACCTTAGCCCACGTTCCTGCTCATCTGGGACCCCCTGTAGGTCCAGCCAGCTGCAGGGAAAGCTAACAGACTGGAGGAGGCATCCTGCCAGGGCTTTTCTTCTCTCCGACCAGAAAAGGGAAATAAAATGAAGCCAGCGTGTGACACTGGTCCTGGTCCATCCTGATGATAAACTTCTTCCTTCCAAGTGGAATAATGGTTTACCTTAAAGCTCTGGTTCCCTGCTACTGTTACAGCGCTTTCAGAATACTCTTCTCTGCTTCCTCCTCTTTTGAAAAAGGCAATCGGCTCAGGAAAAAACCTTCTGTAAAATCATTTTGCTAAATTGATACATAGACACAAATTTTATACATGGTGTTTTCCTTCATAACATTTACACAGACACACAGACACCAATGCACACTCACAGTATGTAATAGATAGATAGTTACATGTGGATAATATTATCTATCATCTATCTCACATTGTGTGTGTGTTTGTGTATGTGTATATGTATAGAATATTATCTATCTTTCATAATTTACCTATAAAGAAATAAGCCTGTATTGACTCACTACCAATTGAAGAAGTAGAAGGGTACCATCTACCTATGCCTTCTCTACTTCATGTCTCAATCTTTCCTTCCAAGGTACCCTATATTGATTTTGTGTTTATCACCTCCTTGCCTTGTTCAAAAATATTTGTCATGTATGTATATATTCCAAAGCATATATTTTTCACTTTAGCTTGTATTTGAGCATTAAATAAATAGTGTCATATTGAATGTACCTTTCTGTAGCTTTCGTTTTTGTTTAAATACTGTGATGTTTAAGATTTATCTGTGTGGTTATTCTGTAATTGTATTTTGCTTACTTTTCTGCTCTGCAATGTTTATTTCTCTGTAAAATTCTTTCTGGTAACAATATCATAAATTATTTATACATTGGACTAGCAATTTATATAGAGTTGTTCTCCATTCTTGGTATTTACAAAGAATACTCTTAAGAACATTTTTGTACGTGCTTTACAAAGCAGGCCAAATTCTATCTAAATTGTTTTTTATACTTACACTCCTACCATACATAGTAATTTTTGCCAAAATATTGGTCATAAAATAATATGTTACATTGTAGTTTCACGTCCCTGAATACAGTTGATGTTGGGCAGTAACTTCATATGTTTATATGATGATACCATTTTTTTGGCGGAAAAATGTCAACTCATGTATATTACCCATTTTAATAGTGGTTATTTTTCTTTTCTTTGTTTTTAGGAATTTTTATATATTCTGAATATTAATTAATCATAGTATTACAAATATATTTTGCCATTTTGTAGCATAATGTAGCTTCCTTCTCCTGAGATTATAAACAGAATTTTATACATTTTCTTCTAAATATTTAAAGCTTTGACCTTCAAGTTTAGGTCTCTGATTTTGTGTAAAGTGTGAGGTAACCTATTCCCCTTGTTTTTGCGTATGGAAAATATAGCATTTGTTATTTCTCTACCCTTTTAAAACTATGTATTGTACCCTGACATACTTAGAGCAATGTACACTGAGTACTGCTATACTTAGTGAATTTATGTATGGATAAATGTTTATGTATGGATATACCTATGTAATCATTACCTAGTTACACAGGTGTAATATTCTAAAATAGAAAACATTCTAGCATCACAGAGGGTTTTCTCATGTCCATTCCCAGTCAATAAACATTCCTGTCCCATGATTTAATCACTTGTATCCCAATCAATCACACACACATTAAACTTTTTCTGAGTGGGGTCCTACAGCATGTATTCTTCTCCATCTTATTCTCTGGGGAAGAGTTTGTGTGATCTGACTTACTACAACTTTTGTTCTTTTCAAGGAGCTTAATTGAGCGTATTCTCAAATCATTAGTTTCCTTTGTTTCAGGGGGAGAGTGCCTATTGGAATCCTATGTTGAATTTCTCAGCAGCTTCTGCCATTTCTTAGAATAATCTCATCAGGAAAATGTGCCTGACGCATTCCTCACTCACTCCTGTTTTATTGAGAGAGGTTTTAAAATACCTGATGTTTTGGGCAGAAAAATGTGAAGAAATAGTACTGAGATGGAAGTGCAAATAGAAATATATTATTGTTTACACATACTCTGTACTCCAAATTACTTTTACGTACTCAAAATCCAGCAGTTAGAACCTCATAAGCAACAGTTATCCTTGCTGTCCATTTGGAATCTTCCTGATGTATGGAGTCTTCTCTAGTGTTGGAATCTATTCCATTACTTCAAGTTCTGTTCTTTGCAATGGGGATTGTTGCTTCATACACCTGTTACCATTCACCCCAAGTGCAATTAGGTCCCTCCCACCAAGACATCTCCCTCCTTCTCCATCCCTACACCTCTCCCTGGAGGAGAGGTAGAAAAATTAAAATGAAAAAGATCAATATCTTAAATTTAAACTGCTAGGGTCTGTTTAAATTTTTCCTGTTCTATTTAAACAAAGGCACTGTCTACTTCAGGTCTTCTCAAAAATTATTAATTAAATGTTCATTATTAAAGAGTGCCAAGTAAAGTGAGAGCTGAATTAAAATAAATCAGCCTGATTTCTAAGTTTCCACAAAGCAGAATTTGTTGGAACAATGACATCTTTGCCTGATGGAAGAAAACTTGTTTGTACTTCAGTTCTAATAAAGAAATTTCTCCTGTAATAAAGCAATGAGATTTCAGTTTGACTCATGCCACTAACATTCTAGACAGAAATAGAGGGAAACAGGTAGGCTGGTCGTATCCAATACCGACACCCATGTTGACAAGAAAATACTGTTCTGATGTATTAAGATGACACAGATTTGCTAATTAAGGTATTTTGAGCTGTTGCAGGTGCAAATACAGTGAATTCTGGGAGAAATTGATGAGGAAAACAACAAATCTAAACACTGAATGATACGGGGCAAAACAGCCTACACAGCAGAGATGAGATTAATTTCTTCTTTACTTGAATTTGTCAAAACTGCTTCTGCTTGAACTGTACACCTAGAATCGCTGAATTTCACTCATATAAACTATATCTCCACTTAAATTAAGGAAAACGAGAAGGTTTTTTCCTCTCCCTCTTATCTGTGGAGTCCAGAGAAAACAGTGCAGCGGGAGAAAGTCTCAGGGAGCCCAGCAGTATCTTCACACCAGCTCCCGAGCTCAGAGTTCAAAGAATCAGGTTAGAAACCCACGAACACACGCTTGCTTTGTGAAATGCCCATGCTCACCTGGATTTAATTTGTATTGCAAAATCACATGATTAACTGAATTACCATTTTCTGTGTAATATAAAACATCTCATATTAAATTATTGAATATTATTTAAACAATCACTGAGTTAGCTAATCATTAAAGCTTACTGTATGTACTATAGTCAATAAGCACAACTTGAGAAATGTAATTAGAAATTAATTTTATTTTTTGTCTTTATTTAACTTGCTCTTGGGGGTGGCATAAATTACTTTTCTGCTCGCTTCCAAGTAATAAAAGCCCTCTTGTAACTTTAAGGTACTGTCATTGTCACAATAGATGCCCTTCTTCCACCTTGGAGTGTGCAGTGATTCCAGAAGCAAGCATCTTCACTCATTTCCTTGTTCTCATGCTCTTCCATCCCAAATGAGCCGCTCACTTTGGATAAAGGGTCAGAATACTCTGTCCTGACTGGTCCTGTCGTAAGATGACTCCCTTTGCTCACCAGTCTGCAGAAGTGTAAAGCTGATTATTTCCCTCACGGGTACAAGAATGGCTTTTCTGCTTTTTTTCCTGAGACTCCCTTGCCGGATCCTTCTCACCACCCTTCCTCTGAATTCTATCCTCTGGGGCCACATTTCCCTCGGTCCCAGTCCCATCACACTTCTGGGCAGCCCTCCTGGACAAACTAACACGGTGTCCAGGGGCTCTGTCCCACATACCACTTACCCCGTGCATGCCTGGCCCTCGACTTCTGGAGTGCAAAAGGATCCCAGCCAATCCGTCTCTCTCCCCTGAAGGTGGAGAAAATGCCCAGCTCCGATCTCTTGGATCTGTCCTGTGTGGGTCAGACCTTAGTCCAGCACATCCGCAGATGCAGGGCTAAGCCGCTAGTGGTCCTTCTAGATGTAAAGTGAGACAAACAGAACCTCTAAGCCTTCCCTGTGGTGAGTATGGAATATTTTTTTCTCCAGAGAAATGCTTTCAAAAACAGACCTTCAGTTTGTACTCCTCACCACTTTATATCTCCCTTTTGAATTTTATAGCCCTTGGAATGGTTCTTGTTCAATTACTTTGAAATTTCTGCCAGGTGGTCTTAAACCTCCCTTTGAACTTTCACATTCTTTGAATTTTGGTAGCTCGGTCTACACTTGCCATTAATGTCCTTGCATAACGCATTCTTTTTTAAAAAAATAAAAATAAATTTATTTATTTATTTATTTATTTATTTATTTATTTATGGCTGCGTTGGGTCTTCATTGCTGTTCCCATGCTTTCCTCTAATTGCGTTGAGCGGGGGCTACTCTTTGCTGTGGTGCGTGGGCTTCTCATTGTGGTGGCTTCTCTTGTTGTGTAGCACAGGCTCTAGGTGCACGGGCTTCAGTAGTTGTGGCACGTGGGCTCAGTAGTTGTGGCTCGCGGGCTCTAGAGCGCAAGCTCAGTAGTTGTGGCTCACGGGCTTAGTTGCTCCGTGACATGTGGGATCTCCCGGACCAGGGATCGAACCCGTGTCCCCTGCATTGGCAGGTGGATTCTTAACCACTGCACCACCAGGGAAGCCCCTATAACGCATTCTTATTGAGAAATTTCTCAGAAAAATCCAAGTATGTTTCTTCTAGTATGTTCTCACATTTAATTTCAAAAGTGATTATTTATCACTTTATAGCAAAAGAAAGGAACCTCTCGTTACAACGTTCCTTAGTGTCAGGAAGCTTTCAGGTGTGTGTAGGGCTCACTTTGTGTTTCAGATTTTTATGCCTCAAACCGCGGTGACCTCGAGGGAACATGCTCTGCTGATCTTGCTTTCCGGTAGGTTTCCTAGTATTCAAACGCTTTCCGACTCCGTGCTTTTCTACTATATGCAGCTTAACACAAACCAGAAGTGACATTTTTTTAGAAGAATGTCTAACACCATTAGGGTGTAAATGTGAGCCTGGCATTCAACGTGTGCCCGGGACGTTGTATTCAGGGTTTCTAGCGGCTAACTTGTGTCGTTTTCGCTTCCAGTGCAAAGCTGAGTGTTGACCACATGTGGCCTTCGCAGTGTTCAGTCTGGACTTTGCTTCCAGGAAGTGGCAGGGTACTTGCTAATTGGCTCCTCATTACAGAGTTACTGAGAACCAAGCACCAGCATGGTAACAACACAGAGCAAGCGAGGATTGTTTTTTTTGTTTGTTTTGTAAATTGACGTCCAATCCCTAAGCTTAAAGAGACTTACATTCCAGTGGTGAAGAGAGAAGTATAAATTGCAGAGAGATAAATTACAGTAGAATGTGTAGGAGCGACAACAGAGACGTGAGCAAACTCAGTGGAAGTGAAAACAGTGGAGGAACTCAAGTGCCTGGTCCAGACTGAGGAAGGGATGGAAAAGTCCTGTCAGTCACATGGGGAAAAATTGGACTTTGATCATTTAAAATACAATTGAAACAGAGAATGCATCCAACGTAATTATCAGAGACCATGAATGCACTCTATTTAAAACTACGAAACATATGTCATCTCATGGAAAGTAATCTAGGAACTAATATCAAGTGAGTCAACACTGTAAAGTGTGTTTACAAATCCTCTTTTCATATTGTCTCTTGAAGCCTCTGATGTCCTTTGAATTATTTTGTGGTTTTGTATCTTTAACTAAGTGAATCTTTGCCTCCTGACTTTCTATTACCTTATACTTTTAAATTTCTGTGTTTATTTCCAAAATCACTGAAGGACGTTGGATTTGCTCTCAACTCTGATGCGTTAGTCAGTGTTCCTTCTTTGATAAGTAGACATGTGCACTAGCAATCTACCCCAAAGCATCTTCCTGCTCTCAAAATGATGGAATGGGAATCATAATTTTCCCAGAAACACATAATAAATTTATGCTGTGAAATAATTTAACTATCCCTTAAAATTAGTATAAGAAACGACCTTAAATTTATACCAAAATTTGTGTGTGTGTGTGTATTGGTGGTCAAGTTTAAATTTTCAAAGTTATGAAATGATTGGATCATAAAAATTTGACGGGCAGGGACAGTTGTTCATTCATAAAAGATCTGAGACTGATTAAAGAAAGCTACTGTATTTCTAATAATGATCTTCTAATAACACAAGAAGTATTTTCCTCTTCAAAGTTAAGCGTTCTTAAGAGACAATTTGAATTCTGGTTCCGTAAGGACAAACAGTGAAAATATTCAAAGTTGGAGATCATGATCTGATACAATGCATGAACTTCAGAGAACTAGTAAGATTTATAGAACATATGATTGCATATAAATGAATCACAGTGTCGATAAAAAGAAGCAAAGACATCAGTCCTGGAAGAGATAAATAACATGTCCTAGCTTAAATCACCATTTCTTGGCCTTGGATTCATTGCTTAGGGTCATTTTTACATATTGTTTTAGAGCGAAATATATAAGTCACGTCGACAGCCAGGCATATTCAACATTCATTGACTCATTTGGCCAATATTTACTGAGCAGGACACCTGGGTGATGGGCATAAAATATGAATAGACATGACCTACGCTGTACTAGCGTTCAGTGCAGAGGAATTCAAATACCTTATTAAATGGTGAAATTGTCCTTACACGGTAACTATAAAGGATTGGGGAGCACACAGTGCAAACGAGGAGAGAGAGAGTTTTAACTACGTTCTCTCAGAAATGCTTTGCGAGGTATTATACTCGGTCACAGTAGGATGAGTTCTATAGGCTGGAAAGGTTAAGGGGAAGACAGGTAAAAGCACAGAGATATCAGTGACAACTCTTTGCTTTTTTTTTTTAAGTTAGCGGTAATTCTGTTTAAGTGAAGCATACAGTTATATGACTGAGAACTTAGAAGAGAAACTGAAAAGGAAATTTAGGGCTGGATTATTGAGGCTTTTTCTACAATGATTAGCTGTTCAATCTATATATTTCAGAAGAGAATTCCTTAAGAATTTTAAATGAGGTCATGGCATGAAATCATCTCACATCCCTCTGGGGAGGTCTGGAGGATGCCGTACTCAGGGGTGGAAGCAGGTGGGAGGAGACCAGAGACAGGAAAACAATTTAGGGAGCTGACTTAGACTCCGTGAGTGAGTGTTGCAAACAGTGTGGTAAGAATGGAGAGGAAAGGCCATTTGTGCTAGACATAAACTGATCCACAGAAAATGTCAACAATCCTCATACAATGCTTTGAATTTAGGGTGCAAATATTTATGTATGCTTATGCATTTTCTATGTACCACCTCTAGTTTCAAGTTTCCTTATGGATTGGAAATCATTGACTCACTTTCTACTCTAAACCATAATGGAACAGAATATTAAAAAAAGAATATATATATATGTATAAGTGAATCACTTTGCTGTACAGCAGAAATTAGCACAACATTGTCAATCAACTACACTTCAATTTTAAAAAATGACTGGAAAAAAATAATAAAATAAATATTTAATTGATGTTTGGTGTCCAGACAATTGTGGTGCTTAAATGTGGGGTGGTCTCCAGGCTGCCTGCGGTGGGAGATGTGTTTTCTCAGCTGAAGCACAAGCAGTTCGGGGGGGATTTACTACCTGTGACCACACGCTCTGTAATGTGGATATTCCACACTCACAGAGGATTTTTCCTATTCAGCTGTTCAAAGGAATTTACTATTTTTGACTTTCTTATGTTGTACACAGAACAGAGACATAAACTGAAGGCCAGCCAGTGAGTGTGGGCCCTACAGATGGAAGTGGGAATGATTGCAGGGATGCTGGCGGTAAGGGACTTGATCATTCTGTCTCTCCATCAATGCAAACAGCAGTTTCCATGAAGCCCGACAGCGCTCGTGTCCTGGGGCTGGACCAGACCACGGAGAGTCAAGAGCTCACTCGATAGTTAGCACGCACAATGGGCCCTTGTGGGAGAATCTGCACAATGGAAATCTGCTCACATTACACATTAAGGTTTTTTTATAGGAGACCATTGACCAGCTCACCACTGTCTGAGCTCATTAGCTGCTACAGCATGAATACAATCATGAAGACACTGCAACTCTAGACACCCTTTCACTTCTTTCTAAGTAACTGTGGACATTTCTATTAGTCAGAAAGAATTTTAATAGAGAGAAAAATACAGAAACAAATTGTGATTAGTGACTAATGGCAAGACCTCTTTGGGTTTGTCTGTTTGTTTCTCCACAGTAAAGTTTTGGTTAAAAACATACTGAAAGAGATATTGCAAATTTAATATTTTACATGAGCAGTGGGAGAGATCTAGGTTTTGTGGCTTATGCAATTTGGAGGGCCTTCACTAAGGAAAATGAAGCAAAATTGAGATTACAAAGGTAAATCTAAAAGTGAGTATCTACTTAGAATAAAAAGGAAATCATAACAAATTCAAATTTTAAAAAGCTAAACAGTAGAAACATCCAAGTCCAGAGAAGTAGAATAAGTATTTATTCATGAAGGGCCTGATATACCTCTATGTCCTCCTACAACTTTTCACTGCAGACACTCTCACTGTTTTCTCATATGACCACGACTTTGCACTATCCTTCTGCACATGGAGGGAACCGACTGGTAACTCAGATTTTCCTCCAGCGTGGTGGAGTGCAATTTCTCTCTCGTGATTTACACTTGCGTTGTATGAAACGTGGGCCTTCACGTACTTCACACTGTAATGGCAGAGTACACCAAAGGCTATCAGTGGAAGTGACCGAATCATATAAACATGTCCCAGGAAGCCCAGACTCTGCTCCTCTAGCTCCCCTGGAAGCCGCTGGCCTCTGCAACATCCAACATGGAGGGAAGCGTGAGAGAGGAGAAAAGAATGGGAACAGACAGCTGTCTGAACCAATCGTAGTTAAAACATCCTTCTGCACAGTGTTGGGAGACTTGACCCTGCGGGCAGGTCTCCAGCCCGTTCAAGGCCGGGGAGGGAGAGGGTCCTCAGGCTGTTCCTCTTGCCTCACGGGAAGGTCTCTCCTCCGTACAACTTGCTGCAGGGGAGTCGAGAAGGTTCTAAGACCAAACCCTGGCCCAGCAGGAAGAGGGCTGTGACCCACGCCTGCCGGGCACGGGCTGTGATGCAGGAGCTAAGTGCTTATCCTTTCTGAAGAAACATAGCTGTTCTTAATCAGACATGAAACATTTGCCAGGGGAAGGTGGCAACGTTCATGGAGGGTCTCATCTGCTTTGTCCAGGGTGGCAGCCGCTGCCCGCACCCTGCTTTTGAGCCCCTGGCACGTGGCTGATCTGAGCTGAAAAGCGCTGTAAGCAGGAGACACCCTGAATCTCAAGGACGTGAGGGTCTCCTTGTGTATCTGTTGCTGGTCACTGCCCTAAGTAGTTATTCAAAGTTGGATTTTCACTAAACCAATATTGTTTAGCCAGTAACAATTTTGATGTTATGCCTTGAACACTCCATTTATCTGTGGAATGAAAGAATTGAAACAAAGAAGAAACAGGATGATAGATATCAACATTATACAAATACCCGCTGATTAAAAAAGGCTTCATTTTCTGTACTCAGTGTGTGAAAGTTGTCATCGATAATAAAATTTAAAACTGTGGCAACGTGTAGATTAGGTTATTTTCTGATATTCTTATTCTGGAATACGTATAGATTCACAAACATTGCAATCTTATACAGAGAGGTCTTGTACACGTTTACCCAGTTTCTCCCGATGGCCGCATCTTACATAATTACAATATCAAAATCAGGAAATTGACATTGGTAGAACGTGAGTGGTAGTTCTGTGCCGTTTTATCACATGTATGGATTTGTGTAACCACCACCACAAGCAACACACAGAATTATTCCGTCACCACTTACCTCTCCCTCTTGTTGCACCTATGTGGTCAGAAGCACGCCTTTCTCATGCACCATTCCTAACCACCGGCAAGTACTATTCTGGTTCCCATCTCCTTAACTTTGTGACTTCAAGAATGGTGACGTGGCTATTACTTATGTGGATGCTATGAACAATCACAGATTTTGTGTACACGTGAAGGCTTTGTTTATTCTATGAAAAGTTTTTCAGGCTCCAGTTAAGGTCTTATAGACGGACCAATAATAGGCTTAATTTTATAGAATTATTGTCTGTGCAGAATTATGGTTTATGCATTAACATTTTATTTCATTCTCTGGAAGTTTCATAATTATAGGACTAATTTCTTAAGACTATTTGTAATATTAGGTTCAAATTTGCTCCCTCAGGTTCAATTTGCTACCTACTTACAAAGTCCCATAGGATTAACCTGAGAGTAGAGAACTATGTTATGATTTAAGGAAAATCAACACCAACCTCTTTCATATTGTATAACTATAAATACAAATTAAATACACTGGTGAGGAATGGAAAATTTTAGCCAGATAATTTAGTTCTTAATTATCACAAAACTAATACCTATGTAAGGAAAATATATTTGCTCACTATCCCTATTTTTACACTTTCCAGGAATGCATTAACTAGACTTTTTTCTGTGCTCCTTATAAACGCTTCCGGGTGTTTTCATCTCAAGACATTAAAGAAGCAGAATTTGTTATCAGACCTCACTGTCAACGGGCAGTATGTAATGATATATTAGTAGACTCAGCAAAGCAGTTTTTTCAAAAAATTTTCATGTTTTTCATGAAGATACTTGTGAAGAGTATTGGCAAAATAATTTGAAGCATACCCCTCGATTTGATGTGTCTTATGTTTTTCACAGTTGAACCGGGGTTACAAACTTTGGGATGCGTACCACAAAGGTCAAGCATCCTACATGCTTTCAGCGGTGCGGTGCCAGCATGAGTTATTGCTTGTTGCGCTGGACACACACGTGGCCGACGTGGCATCTCCTGGCGCCTCCATTGTAAAGTTAGTATTTTTTTCTTCTTTCCTGACATTATTCCTTAGAAGTGAGTCATTATCTCCAGCCATAGCCAAGGTAGATTAAGACCCACCTCCTGGAAAGAGCGACATCAAAGAATCTGTTTACCTATGTTAAAACCACCCCAATATGCAATACACAATACACGTTTGTGAGAGATGCTTTGATACTACCCAGCTACCCTTTTTCTCCTTAAGGGTTTGCCGGCCAATGTTAGCATTTATTAGTCGATCTTGGCTGCAGCTGTTATGGTGATGGGCTTCTATTTGTAATTGTCTATTTCTCTTATTCCTTCCAAAGTTAATATTTACAATTCTCCTGTAAGGAAAACTTGTCCCTTCTCCCTCATTTATTTATTCAATCATTTATTTATATCAGTATGGACTCAAGAATATTTATTTTACCCTTTGGGTTGTAATCTAGTATCGTCATTTATTTTGTTGCTCAAATTTGCAGAGCATTGGCCATTGAGGGCTCTTTCATATTGATTCTGCGTCCTTTTGGTGTGTCCCCATCACCTGCTGGTATTTTTTGGCATCTCCCGAATTCCTTGCAGTATAACATGCTCCAGGCACATCTTCTGTTTTGCCTTCCCTGGTCTTAGAATCAGCATTTCTCCAAGGATCCCTCTTTGTTTTAACTGAAGAATGGTATTAGAAAACAATAACTGGGCTCTAGGAGTTTTAATTTTTTCTGTGGTGTCACTTCTTTGGGCTTCAACAGTGACAGAGCTAAAAGTATAGGTATGGATACTAACCCACATGTCTGTAATTATTTTTCTATCTATCTGTCTTTTCACATGTTAACATAAACATGGGTTCATACTGATGCATCTGACTCTAATCCAGTTCCACAGGGCTCCTTCTAGCACCTCCTCCCTCTTTGTTCTTTTTTAACTTGTTTGTCTGACACTGAAAAACTGGGATCCCATCCTCTGTACTGTATTGACTTATGTGTTCTACAGGGTAAAGTAGTATGGGACTCTACCAAATAGAGTTGAGTGCACAGCCTATGTACACATTTTTTTCTTTTACTTTAGCTTTAAGATATCTAGTCCAGGGAGTTCCCTGGTGGCGCAGTGGTTAAGAATCCGTCTGCCAATGCAGGGGACACGGGTTCGATCCCTGGTCCGGGAACATCCCACATGCCGCGGAGCGACTAAACCCATGCGCCACAACTACTGAGCCTGAGCTCTAGAGTCCACGAGCCACAACTACTGAGCCCACGTGCCACAACTACTGAAGCCCACGTGCCTAGAGCCTGCACACCGCAATGAAGAGTAGCCCCCGCTCTCCACAACTAGAGAAAGCCCGTGCGCAACAACGAAGACCCAACGCAGCCAAAAATTAATTAATTAATTTTAAAAAAGATATCTAGTCAAAATCCCAACATTCTGGTTGATTATTTTAAAAACTACCTGCAGTAATGTTCTCTGCTTGTGATGTACATCTGCATCACCTGGGTACCACTCAGTGCCATCACCCTCAAAAGTCCGCTCTGTATCTTTGTCATCAAGCACCCCGTCTTCCTGAACTTCCAGCAGTCACTGAAGCGTTTGTACCCCTATTTCTTACTGCTTCCTCCTGAAGAAATCCCTTTAAGTCTTCTTATAGAATATGTCTGTTGGCAATCAATGCTCTCATTTTGTTTGCCTGAGGATGTCTTTATTTCTTCACATGGTTTTCTGAAGAGATGTCTCCCATAATTTGTATCTTCCTTCCTCTGAAAATAATAACCCCAGGAGGAATGCCCACTCCTCCACCAGCTCCCCTTCAAGATTTTCTTTTTGTCTTTAATTTGCAGAAGTTTAAATATAATATGCCTTGGAGAGAGTGTGGTTTGTTTAGTACTTATCCTTTTTGATGTTTTCTGAGCTTCTGGGATTTGGTGTCTGTCACTAATTTTCAATTCCTGAGCCATTTTTTCCTTATCTATTCCTTATGCTTTATTCTTTCCATCTTCTCCAGCTAAGAATCCCATTTGTTAAACTGTTAATATTGTTTCATGGCTCTTGGGTTCTCTCTCTCTCTCTCTCTTTTCATTCTTTTTTGTCCTTTGCATTTTAGTTTGTAAAATTGTATTAACCTGCCTTCAAGTGAACTGATTATTTCCTGAACTGTGTAGAGTCTCCTGATAAGCTTATTAAAGGCATTCTTTATTTCTGTTTCTATGTTTAAAACTTTGTTCCTAACATTTCATTTCAATCATTCCTATCGTTTTCATAATTCAAGTTACCTTTATTTGATCTTGCATACTCTCTACCTTTTCCATTAGAGCCTTTGCATAACAATCACCGTTATTTTAAATTCCCTTTCTGTTTTATTCACCATCTGTGTTATTTAATTCTGAGTTTGGAACTGCTTTGTCTTCGGAGTGTGCTTTTGTCTTCTCTTGGGATATGCCTCATTATCTTGGGTTGAAAGCCATACGTGTGATGCAGGACCGTCGATGCTGAGGGGTATACTGTTTTCATGCTCGCAGGTGAGGGAACCGTTCCTTCTGCGAGGACCGCAGTGTGGGCTGTGTGCCAATGCACCAGCAGGGGGGCCGGGGCGGCACCCGGAGCTGGCAGGCTGCTCTGCTGCTATCTTGTCCGTGGAAGAAGCTACTCCCACGGCAGGTTTTCCCAGTGTTTGCTCCTGGTTTGCCTGTGGGTCCCTCCACGGGGCTGCGGGTCTCCCTTTGCCCTGCTCCCCATGGGGACGGTCCAGCCCTCTCAGCTGCTCTTTGTGTCCGCACTGACGGGGGTAGTGGGAGGGGTGGCACGGGGCTTGTTTCCAATGTTCCGATTAAGCCCGTGTCTTCGCAGATGCTGTGAAACGGGTCGTGGCCCTGGCACACATCCCTGCCCCTTCCCTGGATGTCAGGCGGGACGAGTGACTGTTTCTGCTCTCTTCCCTCCCCCCTGGGCGGTGCATCTTCACCCGTGATCCTCAGGCTCTAGCTTTTCTTGTGCATCTCCCATGAATTAAGCCTTTCCCTGCTCGGTGGAGGCAGAGGTCGCAGTGCTGGATGGAGACTTGGCAGTAGCTGCTCTGTCTCTCCTCAGCCTGCACGCTGGGCGGAGCTGCTTGGGATTCTCTGTGACCCTCCAGGGCCCAGCTCCTGCCAGGCTTCCCCGAGGAAGAGCTACCCAGTGTCTACAGCCAGGGGGTTAACTTGCTCACTCAGTGTTGAGCGATTTATAAAAAACGTCCAGGCCAGTCTTCCCACTGGCTGACATGACACTCAGCAGCATGTCTGCCTATGTGATAAGCTGCATGTCCCTCTGCAGGAACCAGCCTCTCTCCACCTTGCCTGTTATTTGTTTGCTCTGCAGCCTGTCTTTGAGTTGGTCATCAGTTGTATGTAGTCCAGCTTCTTTCTTATTGTGGAGTGGGAACTATGCTCTTACCTGGTCTAATTCTCTCCGAGCTAAAACTTGAAGTCTACTGAAACATTCAGTTCTATCATGTCCAATACTGAGCATGTTTTCTTTTGCCCTGAGATGTGTCTCCTCTCACTTTATTGGTCTTCGTGGTACAGATATGCACTCAGTCATTTAGCCTGGAAACCTAGAGTTGCATCTGACTGCCTCTCTCCACATCTTTCATCCTTACATTCAAAATATTGCTGATTTTGTTCAAATATATTTCTGCTTTCTTTCTCTCTGTTTCCAGTTTCTTAAGGTAGACTTGTTTGATCTCATCCCCAAATTTCTGTGCTGTCTTCTTCTCCTTGCAGGGGTCTCTCCATGCAGCAATCTGTCATCCCCCAACTACTACAGGAGCTTCTCAGAATCAGAATTGGATCACACCACACTCATGCTCAATGTGTCTTCAGTACTGTCTACCGAAGGATAACATTTAATATTTCTGTCGTGACTTGCAAAGCCATGGTCGCCACTGGTTAGAGTGGCTTCTGAATGTCCAAGGACTAAATCCTTGCTCTCTGACCTTGTCCTTCTGATACTTGATGGTCCAGAGAACCGACCAGCCTGAACCAGTAACTGTCTCTCTCTTGAGAACAAGAAACACACAGGATCTGGGAATCAATCATTTAAATACAGAGTGACTTTTGTTTGTTTGTTTGTTTGTTTTAGAGTGATGATGAGAGTGAAACGGAGTGCTGTTATGATGTGGGCATGAACATTACAAACTGAAGAAACTGGGGCAGTCCCAGGGCAACCCTACTTGCCCCAATATCAACACAGTTGAGCCAAGTCCCCAAATCCTGCTATTGACACGGGGCATTTCTTACTCTGCCCTTCTCAATGTTTGCCTATTCAGTCCCTCAGTGATTTTCTGCTTTCAGTGATTTGAGTTTTATTTTGTTTATATGTTTGCTGTTGTTTTTCTTTCACCTAGCGCAGTTGTTCAGTTTTATTCCATGTTTTGAGATTCTCATTTCGCTAGTTATGACTGATGCCATGGTCACCTGGTGGGTCTGAAGATAAGCCTTGGAATTACCAGCTCTTCCTCGCAGGCTGGAGATCTCCGTACACCTGCAGCTTGTGGTTGATACCCTGAAACATACGGATTCTTCTCCCACACAAGCTGGACTCATGACCACCATCCCTTGCCGAGTTCTGGGAAACTGCTAAAGGTTATTCTACTTGCTTCTTGTTGGGTTTTGGTCTGATCTGTCCGTCAGAGCCCCCAGCAGGATACAAAAGTCACCCTCAGCTGCAATTTAATGAAGTCTCTATTATAAAAGTGTAGAAAATGTTTAGGAAACCAATAAGGCATCTCTGGACTAACCACATCATCACATCACTATTTCCCTGGGATTTCGAGATTGGGAAGAAGGCAGGGAACTGAAGTCCTTGATGTTGGTGACCAGCAGCTTCAGTGAGGATTGGGGACCAGGCTGGTAGCTGAAAAAAAAGGTTGTGACCAGAGGATGACAAAGGTCAGTCTCTTGAAAGTCAAGCCACTCAAATAACACGTTTCTTAAATCACTCTGAGGCTTAGTTTACTTGTTTTTAAAACGGGCATAATGTTATATACTTCTGTTTCATAAACCTCAGAGGGTAGCTATGAGATTTAAATATATATAATATGACAGGAATTTACATAAACATAAGCAGAGGGACAGAGTAAAGGCCCTGGAGTCAGACTGCCTTGGATCAGATCCTGGGGCACCACTTTTTCTTATCATGTGGTCTAGAGAAAATGCACTTAAGCTCTATATGCCTAAGTTTTGTCATTTTGTTTGGAAAATGGAGAAAATAATATTAAATAACTTTGAAACATATAAAACACAAAACATTGCCCTGTTGAGAGTAAATATGAAATAAATATTCCCTCGTTATTTTGACATTAGGAAGAAAATAAATAAAAAGATAATGATTTGTTTCTGTCTGTGAAAGAGTAAATGATTTGACTTGCCATCTCACAAAAGCATAAAATTAGACAAGTTATATGAAATTACTGTTTTTGGGTATTAAGACCACAAACAGTGCAGACCTGTGCTTCCAAAGAGAAAGGAATTAACCATCACAAGGACAGATTTCTGTCTAGACAGAACGGCAGACAGAGATTTAAAAAGGGAGCATTCCCTCTGAGCTGAGGAGTAGAAATGACATTCTGTGGAGCCCAAGGTGTCCAGCTTTTGTGGGATACAGTGAAGGGGAAAAGGAGGCTCTCCAGCAGCCCCCATGGGGTGCCCTTTAAGTCCCCGGCTGAACCCCAGTCTGTAAATGTGGAGAGGAAAACGACAAGTCTTGGCAGAGAAAAATCTGTCAAAGTAACCATAACCAAGGATCTAGTAGGTGAACAATTTTTAGAGCTCACAAAAGGCTGAAAAAAATTAACTCCCAACAGACAGAGTGGAGAAACCTCACTGAATATGGGGAACTTTTAGTAGAAACCAGAAGGCTTATAGTTAGTAGTAGTGCTTAGCAGGTCTAAAGACTATTTTCGATTTAGCTTAATAGCTTGCCTGAAAAACGTTTAGTTGTTACACGAGTAACTTAACGGCGGCAGGCCAGAACAAGTTAAACACTCTGTAAGCAAATACAACAAAGAAAGGACTCAAAATTAAAAAACACAAAAAGTCCCACATCCAATAAAAAATGACTAGACATTCCAAGCAGCAGGATCCATGACCCAGAAGCAGGAGAGAAAGCAATTAATAGAAACAAAAAATAAATAACTAAATAAAGGACAAGCAAGATGGAACTAGAAGATAAGGATTTAAAAATAGCTGTAATAAATATTGTTTAAATGCTCAAAAGTTTAAAGAAAAATATGAACACAATGAGAAGAGAGACTGAAGATGTTAAATAAAACGTCTAGAGATAAATAGTACAATATTTGAAGTAAAGAAAAATGTACTTTAAGGGACAACAGATTAGATACTGAAAAAGTAAAGCTTAGAGGATTAGTAAATTTAAAAATGAACAGGGACTCAGTGACGTGTGGAACAGGAGTCCCAGCAGAGGGCAGGAAGTGCTGAAAAAAATGTGCAGATAAAATGATAGAAAATTGTCCAAATTTGATGAAAACTATGAAATCACAGCTCATCAAAATTCAAAAGACAAAAAAAGAACACATATCAAGACACACTGTAATTAATTTTCCGAAAACCAGTAATAAGGAGAAAAAAACTAAAGACAGCTAGAAGAAAAATATCCATCACATGTAGAAGGACGAATGTAACAATATTTACAAAGTTATTAGCAGAAACAATAGAAGCCTGATGACAATGAAATGGCAGCTCTAAAGTACCACAGGAAAAAATCTGTCATTTAGATCTATGCCATGTGAAAATATCTTTGAAAAATAGAAAAAAGAAAAACATTTTTCAGAAAACAAAGTTGAGGGAATTTGTTACCAAGAGACCGGCACTACAGAAAGGCCTTCAAGCAGAAGAAAATGCTTTTGTATAAAACCTTGAATATATTAAAACAAAAACAAAACAAAATGAAAAACACAAAAAGAATTAAAATGGCTGAAAATGTTGACTATATAAGTAAATATAAAGAAAAATATTTTCTTATTTTTTAAAGTGATGGTCAAATATTTAAGGCAAAAATAAATGAAATGTATTGTGGACTTTATATTAACTGAAAAGTAAAATGTATGATAATAGTAGCACAAAAAACAGGGGTGGGAAATCGAATAATATGCTGTTAAAAAGTTCTTACATTATACATTGAATCATAATACCATGAAATGTTAGGTGAAAGTAAAACATAATCAGTTAAATCACCTGTTTTAAAAACTAGGGTTACCCCAGAGAACAGACAAAAGAGAGGTTTAGGTAACATTCCAATAGTGGAGACAAAACTTATTAATCCAAAGAGAAAAACGGAAGCCAAGTGCACCTGGGACAAATAAAATGCAAATGTCAAAATGGTTTATATGAAGCCAACGACAGCAATAACTTTTTTTTGGCTGCATTGGGTTTTGTTGCTGCACACGGGCTTTCTCTAGTTGCGGCGAGCGGGGGCTACTCTTCGTTGCGGCGTGCGGGCTTCTCATTGTGGTGGCTTCTTTTGTTGTGGAGCACGGGCTCTAGGCGCGTGGGCTCAGTAGTTGTGGCGCACAGGCTTAGTTGCTCTGCGGCATGTGGGATCTTCCCGGACCAGGGCTCGAACCCGTGTCCCCTGCATTGGCAGGCGGATTCGTAACCACTGCTCTACCAGGGAAGCCCCAGCAATAACTTTTAAATGCAGACAGCCTACACACCAGGCTGAAAGGCAAGGTTGTCAGGATGGATAAAAGTGTGGCATAAAGCATTTCATTTTACATGTAAAGACAAAGATGCATTGAAAAATTTAAAAATGGAAAAAAGGTATAGCATGTAAACACTAATAATAAACAAGCTAAAGTGGTTACATGGATTATCTATAAAAACAGAAACACACACACATACAAAGACCCACACAGGTGTGCACAAGCACCACAGTGGAAACAGAAATGCAGAGGGACTATGTCTCGTCCTGCCCTCACTTTGCTCACATTCAGGAAAATGATGGGTAACAAATGAGATAATCACCATCTTAAGTGGGAAGAAAACAGTTGGGAGAAAAAGAAAAGAGAAAACTCAACCCTGTGGTGTCACTGGTTAGTGACTGAAAAATCTGTAACAATAAATGTCAGCATCTGGCCTCCTTATAACCCCCAACCACGGCAATTAGGTGCGGACACAATCTGACTTTGAAAGCTACATTTTGGAGGATTCAAGGGTAAGTGAGTGCAGCCACACAAGGAGTCCTCAGTGACCATGTCAGAGACAAGTGTGTTCCGTGTCCATCGCTGTTGCAAATCACCACAGACCCCACCTCTCAAGACACACAGATGTATCACCCCAGAGCTCTCCTGGGTCTGGGGTCTGGATGAGGCTTCGCTGAGGCAACTCCTCAGGGTCTTACCTGAAACCAAGCTGTTGGTGAACCGGGGACCTCCTCCAGTCTTGGGGTCTTCTCTGACTTGCTGGCTCTTGGCGGAATCCTTCGCCTTGCAGTTGTGTCCTTGTTTTCATGAGACTGTAGCCCAGGAACCCCTCTCATCTCCCAGGACTGCCCCCAGGCCCTAGCCACATGCCCCTCCCTCTCACAACCAGGCTGTTTGTTTTTCCCAAACCAGCAGGAGAGTCTATCTTCAACCTCCTTTAAGGGCTCGTGTGATTAGGTCAGTCCCATCCAGGATAATCTCATTTTGATTAACTCAAAGTCAACTGATAAAGGACCTTAATTATATCTGCAGAATCCCTTCCACCAAACAATGGAACATAACCATAGGTGTGGGATCCATATTATTTATGAATCCTGCCTACACACACTGTTAGGAAATTACCAGGGCGTGTATACTAGGGCACAGTTATCTTGGGAGCATGTTAGAATTCTGCCACCATAGCAGGGACCGAGGAACGAAGCTCTTGGGACTCTGAGGATGGGATTTGCAGAGGCACCTCAGTGTTGGGCGGGGGTGACAACAGCAAACCGCCTGGATTTTCCAGGACGGATAACATCTTCCTCATGTCAAGGCACCTGGCAGTGAGGGCAGAACATCTGTCTCAAACCCACTGATGCGGGCAGAAGAGTCTTTGGTACATCCAAGGCAATCCATCTCCACCCAGAACTCAGTCTGAGGAGGTAAATCTACCAAGATCAACTGTGAACTTGTTAGGGACTTATTCAGTCCTGCATTTGTTCTTCTTTTGGCATGTGTTTATTTCATTTCATTACTGGTTCCTTTTTTTTTTTACTGTGGTAAAATACATATAACAAAATTTACCATCTGAACCAGCATATGTATGCATTTATTTATTTATATTTATGTATAGTTGACATGCAATTTTTTAAACTTTTTATTTTATATTGGAGTATAGATGATTAACAATGTTGTGTTAGTTTCAGATGTACAGCAAAGTGATTCATTATTGGTTTCTTTTATGTCATGTGAGTCATTAAAAAAATTAAAAGAACAAGAATCTGAAACCCAAAGGATTTATAACCCATCAAAGTAGGATGAAAATTAAAGTAAAAACATCTAAATAATCAGCAGCTACAGAAAGAAACTTTAAACTTATGAAGAATCTGATGAAAATACAGCTGCCATTGACCCCCCCCTCCCCAAGGGAGTTTCGTGATTTGGGGAAAGACTGACCCTTCACATCCGGAATTGTGAAATCAGTTGCCCGCTAGTATCAGAAAGCCCACCAAAACCTTCATACTGTCCCACTGAAGTCCTCATCCCCCTCCTTTGTTAAGTCAATACATAAACCTTACACTCCGGCTATTCTGTGAGTTAACTCATTGCCGAGCAAACTTTGTCTTTTCTCCTCTTAATCTTTCTATTGTCAGTTAATTTGCAGAACCCTAATCACTAGGAAGAGGAAAAAGTATTTTTGCCAACAAATCTGTGACCAAAAAACTCAGAAATTTAGTGCCAAAAAGACTGTAATAATAAGTTGCAGTTATAGAAAGGTAGTCTCTCAAAAATTCAGTCTTGTTGAAATTCATTTTCAAATGTAACATTCCAAAAATAAAAATTAAACTCTTAAAATGATTAAAATAATGACTATTAAAAGTCAATAAATGTTAAGGATTCAATAATGAAAACTCTGTTAAAAACTGATAGTCAATAACAAAAATAGCTAAATATCAACAAAAATGTTTCTGTTTTAATTATTTTAAGTGGATTCCAGAGCACATTGTTCCTTCAAGATGTTCTGTTAAAAAAACAAAAAAAAAAAATCTAAATAGAGTTGGCAAGCACTGTGGTCTATTTTTTTTCCCTGAAGACTCACCTTGGTATATAAAGGGTTTAAGAAGTTCCACAGTGACGTATCCTGTTTAACTTTGCTTCCTCCAGTGTTTCCCAAAATACTTGACTAAAGGACCCCTTTTTGGTTTTCACATAATACTTCCCTATACTATTTGTCAACTTGTAAATTTCATTTTTTAATCAGCTATGCAAAAATGCTACCCCCTTGTGGTGAACCAAGCAACACAAATGTCATAGTAATAATGAATGTCATTATTATGTAAGTGTTTTTATAAAATTGGATATGAGACATTTATTTTGAATCATCTTATATCCTGACAATTGTAGTGATATGTTGACAAAAACTGCTTCTGTTAATACACTTGGAAGACACTGAATACATAGTTTTAGCTATTAAAGAAAACTTGGGAAGTAAAAGTCAAAGTTAAATCTGAAAAGGGCATCTTTAGAGTGAGAGAGAAAGGAGAGATGAGGGTTGGGGAAGGGGTCTAAAAATCTCTGTCAATAAAAAGTAGAATTTAGGGAATTTGGGAGATTGAGAGGAGCCCCCAAATTATTTCTTGTATTTCAAAGAGGAAGAGAGTTTTGGTTCATACTCAAAAAATTCTAAGAAATTACAAAAAGATACATGTCTATATGTAAAGTTTGAGTAATACATATTTAAATAATATTAGAATTTAGAACTATGAGAAGTATTTACATGTATATAAACCATCAGAGATGAGCTGAAGGCAATAAAATCTAGTCTGCATTGTCAATGACAGTAATAAGTGCTGAGGAAACAACCAAGAAGACAGAATAAGATACTGTAACTCCTGCTTGTCGCTAAAGAAAATTGTTAATAATGTAAACTTCCCACTAGCAAAGGAGATTGAAACACTAATTTTTAAATATTCATATACAAAGCAATATTGTCCTCAGGTTGAAAAATTAACAGGAAAGAAATGTGATGTGACTTCAATGAATCAAAGGATTAAAAAACTGAGGGAAGTGGGGAGGGGCAGAATAGGGGTAGGGGATTAAGAGGTACAAACTATTAGGTACAAACAAAATAATCTACAGGGATATATTGTACAACACTGGGAATATAGCCAATATTTTATAATAACTATAAATGGCATATAAACTTTAAGAATTGTGAATTGAATCACTGTTTGGACACCTATAAATTCTATAATATTGTACAGCAACTGTACTTCAATAAAAAAAGTAAACTGTAACTAGTAAAATAAAGTAAAATTAAAATTAAAATAAACAAAAACTGTGGATATCTCAACAGCTCCTGAAAGAATTTAATGGAGGTTGAAACTCATGTTGATTAAAAAAGCATGACTACTAAGGATAGAATGATACATCCTCAGACTGATACTTAAAAATTAACTGAACTAATGGAGACATTCTAATAACTATCAGAATAAGCATATATATTCTATCAAAAAAGCATGACTACTAAGGATGGAATGATACATCCTCAGACTGATACTTAAAAATTAACTGAACTAATGGAGACATTCTAATAACTATCAGAATAAGCATATATATTCTATCAAAATAATGATTTAATACTGGCCTAGAATTTCAGGCAATACAATAGATTATGACATAGAAATAAAAGGCATATCCATCAGAAAGGAGGCACAATTATAAGTTGTAGATGATCACTGTTGTCCCAAATAGCTTAAAAGAATTGTTTAAAAACCTTAGAATTAATCAATATAATTTGATCTGATATATTTATATTCAATGAAAAGTTGAATTGGGTCATATACCAAAATCGCCAGGAAGAAAATGTAACGATAAAATGGTCTTATTGACAACAACAGAAAAAGAGCTGATAAACACACTTGCAATAACTTTTCTAAATATTGTGGAAACAGGCATGAAGACAACTTTTAAAAGTAACTGCAAGAAATCGAACAAGTATACAGCATACTGTACCCCATGAACGTAAGTTTGAACATTGTGAGGACAGGTCAGTATTTCACACACCAGTTCACGTGATGGACACGATTCTTATAATCGCAGTCCTTGGTTTCTGGAATATTGCACCTGCTGTTTACACCACTGAGCTTTGGGGCTGTTTGTTACCACAGCACAGCCTGGCTTGGTCTCACTGATACAACACCAGCAAAATTCAACATTGCAGACCAGTCTTTTTATGCAAAACTCTAATTTTTCATTGTTTCTGATTACGTTATATTTTATCATTCCCTCACATATTTTTTTCTTCATCTATCCATAACTGTTCATGCTTCTCAAGGTTCTGTGCCATGTCTTTCTCTCAAATCATTCAATGGCTCTCATTATCATTTACAAGCAAAAAACTCTCCAATGTTTGCCTCGAGTTCTGAAAATTAAAAATATATATACAGAAATGCTTCCCCCCACACACACACACTCACAGGCACACAAATACAATTGCCTCCTGAGAAAATTCTACTCTTCCACTTAGACGTCTGATAGGCATTCCTGTTCTAAACTAAATTGACGACCTTACATCATCTGAAGATGTTTTAGTTCAGTCTCCCATACGATTCAAGTTTTAATAAGTTGACAATTCAACATGTATGCTACACACACACGCTGTGCATATTTGAGGGTCACAGTCTGCTGAGAAGGACAGACTAATCTCAGTAACATCAGTGTCTGTGCTTTGATGGTCACACCCCTGAGAGGAGAGCAGGTGGGGGTCATTTCAGATCCACAGATGAAAATAACTGAAGTTTACAGATGCTGAGAGATGAACTCGAGGACAGAGAGTAGCAAGTGCCAGCGTCAGAGCACAACTGAAATCCAGCCATGCAGGTACTGCCATCCCTGCATCCCTGACAGGTGTGTCCCTGCCTCTGCAGGTTGTACCCTCCTTCCCAGCCCAGGGACTGGAGGCCCGTGACAATCTGGAGCAGAAGTAGGAGACAGGTTTTGTGATCCTGATATGCCGTGACACCAAAAATTGTACATTAGAAGGTGAAATACTAATTTTCATGACATGGCCAGGACTGGCACACATGTCTTCAAAACTAATACCTTTAGCAAGAAGAACCAAAATGAATTATGACTAAAATTGAGTCTCTTGATAATCCTCACAACCAGAAGGTAACTGGTTACGCTACAGAGCTTAAAATGGAAATATAAGTAAATAAAACAGACGATGCATCTATTTTAGAAATCTGCTATTTGATTGTATTTTCAATGAAATAATATTTTTCATACATAAAGTGTTGGTAGTAGATTCTTTACTATTGTGTTTGAAGGTCAAACCTAAATGAAATCATATAGAAAAAACAGTATCAAATTGGTTATTTGATTCTTTCAATACTTGAAAATTACGTATCTTTTGTCTTTTCAAAAGGACTTCAAGTTCCTTGTGGTTTGATTCTCGTGGGTGTGTACGTACAGGTGTGTGAGTGTAAATGCTACCCACTTACATTTACTACTACATTCGATCTGTATCAGTTGCATAAAGCATTCTTGTCTTATTGACTGAAAACACGATTCACAACAATTTATAGCATACTGGACTACCAAATCACACCAAAATTTACTGTATTACTCCTAAGTCTATCATGCAGTTCAATGGTGTGTGAGGGATTTTAATCTGAATTAAGGAGGCAGACTTTTTCTCTTGCACAGACGCAATCCACGTCTTGGGATAATAATGTCTGTGCTGAAAGAGACCAGGGTCTTCAGTAGTTGTCAGACTCTCAAAATTAACGGTCAGTGACAGCACACAGGCATGTCAGATACAAGTAATTTTGTGTGTCTATTAATTGGTGGAAAAGATGATTACAGCTCTACTTAATATGAGCAGTAATATTCCATTCCATGTTTGAACTTGGCACATTCAAATTTTTAAATTTAATTTTGTAAAGGGTATAATATTGACTTTAGGAGACTTTTCATCAAAGAAAATAATAGCTTTTTTATCTCTATTTAACTAGTATATATAAATTACCTGCAGAAAAGTAATGACTCTGCCATTGCTAAACCTGCAAATATTATATCTGCCTTTGACTAGGGACGTTGGTAAAACTGGAGAAAATTAGCATCATGTCCATTTATCTTTATTGTACACTGTATATTTGATTCTCTCTCATTTGCAGAGCTTATGAGTCCAGGCTTGTGGCCCTTGAATCATTAGGCTGAAGGTTAAGTTAAGCAAACTTCTATTTCCTTTTCCCCACACGAGCCCACGAAGCCGGCTCGGGGTTCTTTAAAACACAGGAGCATGTGATTTGTAACTGGAAGGCCTTTCTGATGAAAGCATCTGCTCCCGTGGCACACAGAGCACTGCTGCCAAGGCACAGGGCACTTAGTGTCCTGCTAGGAAAAGCAGCTTTTCTCTTCGGCAGCTTCCTTTTCTATCTTGAGAAGGTTTTCAGGTGCAACCCTATTCTGACCCACCAGCCAGTGTCAGACTGAGCATTCACCCCTCTTACTCTGTAGCTCTTTCTTCTAATTAGCTTTCATAATTTTCCCCAGTTGTTTTTTAAATTTTATTCGAAGCTTACCGTAACTGCACCATTTTCATTTAGTCCAAAATGCTCCCGGTGCTTCTCCAGACAGCCGAGGTGTGAAGCTCGTTCCTTCAATGCAGGGAGTCATCCGTCAGGTCAGTCTGTCAAACGCAAAGGTAAGGGGTCAATAAAATAGACTCGAAAAATTCCATGACTTCATAAAGTTACTGAATGAAAAGGGATTCTCGAATGAATGTAACATATAAGAATATCACCGCGATTTATTTTCGTTACTGATAAGTTTACTTTTTCCCTCTGATACTCAGAGGTCATGATCTCTGCTGGATCCCGGTTTTCTTTACAAAGGTCAGAACCCGGTGCTGCTTCTTCCACTTCCGTCATAGCCGCAGTCAGAAAGCCGGCGTGACCGAGACCTCGGTGCCAGGACCCTTCTCAGTGCTCTGCTTGTGTTACCTTATCTGGACCTGTGAGCTCACCCTGGACAGAGAGAAAACAGGCACTTTGGGGGCCAGGGGGTGGAGCTGCTCCGTGCCACACCTGGTGCAGGTGGGGCAGGGGCAGGGCCAAGGGGGGGTCATCTCCCAACCTCAGAAATCAAAGAATGAGAGTAAAAGTGCCAACGCCAGCTCTAGCAATAGGATTGCTTCCAAGAACTATTATCAGCGCTATTGTTGCCATTACTATTTTGCAGCTCTGTTGTTTTCTTAGCTTTGATCCCACTAGGATTATGCAGCCAAATACTCTACCCATTCTGGATAAGCTGCATTCAAAGTATGTGAGTGATTTACCAACCCCGTCTGCTGCAGCAGGAATGAGGATATATTCAAAGAAACAGAATCGCCAATAAATCATTTGGGACCAATTGAATTCCCTATATATAGAACTACATTGAAAAGGGTTAAATATACCATATACATACACACTAAATATATGAAATTTGTCTACACACAAAAACATGCATTAAAGACAAAACAGTAACACAAACACTTCAAAATAATCATAAGTCTGTCTTATAGCATTTCAAGTTAATTAGAAGCAATCAAATAAGAAGCTGAGAACTGGACAAGCGTTATGAAGAGGCAGTTCACAGAGAGCGGCTCTCAAACGACAGATACAATAGTAAAAAGTTGCTCAATTTCATTATACACAGAATATTAGACATTAAGATTGTAATGAGCCAACATTTTCTATTGTTGACATAAATGAACCCCTTAAGAATAGTAATTGTTGGTGATAGAGTAAAGGGAAAAAATGGGTATTTCTGCCTGTGGTGTAAATTGGAATATCACTTTGAAGGACAATTTGGAAGAAGGCAGTAAAACTGAAACTGGACATATCCTAAAACTCCACAGTTATAATCCTAGTATCTACCTTAGAGCCACCCTGGGGAAGGATGAGGGTGCACAGGAATCCAGAGGCTGTTTGTTAGAGCAATAGGAACAAAAAAGTAAAGAAGTAAGTGATCAACTAATAAAGAGTTGGCCACTATGCAGATGGGTAAATAAAACATGGTGCATTGATATACTGGAGCATTAGACATATATAGTAAAGCAAAACAGGCCTTACACACACACACACACACACACACACACACGCCTTTTTCTGGGGAAAAACAAGTAGAATAAAAGAGTTGAAGTAATATAGGCATAATTGATTGGTATTTATTTGTTTGGTTTGTTGGATCTTATTTTGCATCCTTCAATTAGTCAAAAAGGTATTTTACTGTATATCTTTTAAAATATGATTTAAATATATGGTTGTGGTATTAAAAATATAAATAAATACAGTGTCTCTCCATTAATTTCATTATCTCTGTTCAAAATAAAGGAACATTTATATAAGGCAATGACAATTCCCTAAAGAATAAAAATTCCTTCTTTGGGTATGTCTTTAAACTCATCCCTGGTCCATGACAAGAATATATCACATGAAAAGATGACAGATTCATTGCTATGTAAGTGCAAATATGCGACACTGGCTTAGGGAGGGTTCAGATGGTAGAAAAGGAGCAGCTACCACAGACTGGAAGCAGCAGGTGTGTCTACGCAGCGTGGAAACACCGGGTAATCTGTTGCTGAAATAACCAGAGCAAGGCCGCCCACCTGCTGTGACGATATTCCTTCTATAAGCCTGGAAACGTGGCTGGAAAGAGTGAGCGTCCTTGTGTGTGTGGCAAACATTGGCCATTTCTAAACACACACTGCAAAAGAGAAATGAACTCCGGCAAGGATCGGGCAGCTTTCATAAAGCAACGGATAAGACTAAAGAGAGCGCGAAGAACGGGACAGGCCCTGTCCTGGATTCCAGACTGAAGGAAGTAAGTCTGTCAAGATCTCTCTCAGTGATAAAAGCCCAGCACCCAGTTAAATAAAGCGACAGTCTTGCAGGGGTTATGCTTCTGCATAAATATGCTTCTGCAGTGATGGTGCTTGTATCCTCATGGGAGAGGGAAGCAAAGTCAAGTAAACAAGTTGATGCTAAGTATTAGCGAGTCATCTGAAATGGGCTGCAGCCTGGGCGTCTTTGGAGAGCTTCTCTAGACGCCTCTGAGCTAAGAGTAAAAACGAGGACACACATACAACAAGGTTAGAGAAACGTTTCCCTGGAAGAAAGAAAATTAGGTGCAAAGGGAAAAGGGGCCGCAGTGGCCTGAGGGAAGTGAGGTGGGACGGGAGGGTCGTGAGTCACACATCGCTGGGTGGCCCTGGCCGCCCAGGAACTTTACTTTGTGATACAGAAAGAGCAGCACATCCTACACGAAGCGGAGGCAGTCCCGAGATCTCAGAGGAGACACCCAAACACAGTCTCGGGAACCGGTCAGAACAGAATTTGCACTCTCCAAATGTGTTAAAAAATACTGACAGCAACATACCTCATACCTGGAGCTTTGTTATGACCATTTCACAGGGACTCAGGGAAGAAGAGATCATTTTATTTTTTTAAATTAAAAAAAAATTTATTTTATATTGGAGTATAGTTGATTTACAATGTTGTGTTTCAGGTGTACAGCAAAGTGATTCAGTTATACATATAGATGTATCTATTCTTTTTCAGATTCTTTTCCTATTTAAAATGGTTGTTACATATATTGAGCAGGGTTCCCTGTGCTGTACGGTAGGTCCTTGTTGTCTATTTTATGTACAGTAGGGTGTGTACATTCACCCTAACTTCCTAATTTAGCCCTCTCTCATCCTTTTTCCCCTTTGGTACCATAAATTTGTTTTCTGTGTCTGTAAGTCTGTTTCTGTTTTGTAAATAAGTTCAGCTGTATCATTTTTTTAGATCCCACGTATAAGTGGTATCATGTGATATTTCTCTTTCTCTGTCGGACTGAGATGACTCTACTTCCCGTGGATCACGTCTGAGCATCAGAGCCCCATCCAGTCCCACGCGGCCTGAGTCATAACGACTTTATGTTCAGACTCATCTGTAGAAACGGGTGAAGGAAACTCAAGGCCGAAAATTGCTCAAGAGAATCAATAAGACATTTGCTCTGTGAGTAAAAGATAACGTTATTAGACATAAAATTAGGGTGGAGGCATAAACCTGATTGAGAGCCTCCTTGGTCCCTTTCCTTTGGTAGCTGAGTCGCGACTTTGATATCCAGTAGATGCTCGGGAAGCAGATTAGTTGAATCGGGGGTGGGGGGGGCGAGGAGGGGACAAGCAGAAATAACGCCTTAACACCAGGCACTGCTTCCATCAGACGCAGCCCAGGCCCGGCACCTTCTCTGCCTGTGTCCTTCCCCCTCCCTCCCTGACAGCTCTGTCCACAGGTGACCCGGGGGCAGATCCCTGGGAAGAAACGTGTGATAATTCTGGTGAACTGAAAACCAGCCTTTTTCCCCTTTGGACCACAAGTTTCACTTTCACCAGGCCCCAAAGTGTCAGATCCACTAGTATGTTCCTGGGTGCCTGTTTCATTTCCTGCGCAGGTGGCTTTTCTGTGTCAGGACCAGCAGGTTCCCTGGCAGGAGGGCGGTGCAGGTGGCCGGGCGAGTTCCCCGCCTGATGCCAACTTCCTCATCCCCAAATGCCCGCCAGACCTTTCCTCTGTGAAACCACAGGTGATGCCAGGTCATCCTCTGGAGACACACGGCTTCTCTTCCACGGCTGGCACTCTTAATACCACCTCTGCATCGTGATGTTGATAGGTGATGCCATTTCCTTATCATAATCCACAATTATAGCTACACATAATCAATCTTCCTCTAAAGATATATTTACAAGTTTTCAAGGACAAAACACTTAAGTGGTTTAACTTCTGCAGAGATATTTTTAAGCATCTTGAGTCATTAACGGTTGCACTTACCTTCTAGTAATTTCAGAGTGGTGTGCACACAGCTACTATAAATAATAAATGGATGGGGGATAATGGCTACTCTTTTGAAACTGTAAGTGACATACTTTTGGAGGCATAAGTTTATTTTTATAACAGCTTTTTAGATCAATGCTATGAATACACGATCCTGGAATATCAAATATTTATCACAGAGTTGCTATAATTGTTTTTTAATGTGACCCAGCACATCCAGGGAAAATGCCAAGCTGATTATGTCCGGACATAAACTGAGTAATGCATTCTGAATGAGGCAGTAGCAATTAGACGTGAAGACACATAGATGCATGACAGTAAACAATGGTAGAATTAAAAAAAATCTTATGTTACATTCTGGCTTGGCAGCGGATTAAAGAGCTTAATTGTTTTATTCATTACAATTTCACAGAATTGAAGACATTTGCCTAATATTTAGGATGTTAATGGAGCCATTCATCTAACAAAGAGAAATTATGTGTATATATATATATATATACACTTGAGCATATTTGAGGAAACCAAGCCACATCAAATTGAGGGGAAAATATTCTTCTCCAAACATCTTCTAAGCCTCTCAAAGTAATCTAAATCCTGAAAAACAGATTATATTCCTCCTTTGGATTTTTTTGCCTGTGAAGGGAAATTCTTGAAATTTGGAGAACAGTTTTCCAATGAGAAGAATATATGGTCCTGATCCTGTACAGTGTTTAATTTGTTAAACAGGTATTTATTATACAGTCCTCATTTGGGAAATATTTATTGTGGGAATTTGGATGAATCACTTAGTGGCTCAGGTGCCAAGCTGTATTTGTGTGTGGAGTTGTCACATGAAGAGATCATCACGGCCTTCACCTTCTCCACTTGGCTGCCATGGGGGTCAGAGGAGCTAAGTTGCATGCAGCTCCCATAAACCTGAATTCTTTTATGAGTCAACACCCTCTTGATGCAGAGTATAAGGAACAATTTTTCCTGTCTTCTCTATAAAAATAAAATATTTACATTAATTTCTTTTTAAAAAATTTATTTTATTTATTTATTTTTGGCTGCTTTGGGTTGTCATTGTTGTGTGTGGGCTATCTCTAGTTGTAGCGAGTGGGGGCCACTCTTCTTTGTGGTGCACGGGCTTCTCATTGTGGTCGCCTCTCTCGTTGCAGAGCACGGGCTCTAGGTGCGCGGGCTTCAGTAGTGGTGGCTCATGGGCTCAGTAGTTGTGGCTCACAGGCTCTAGAGCGCAGGCTCAGTAGTTGTGGTGCACGGACTTCGTTGCTCCACGACATGTGGGATATTCCCGGGCCAGGGCTTGAACCCGTGTCCCCTGCATTGGCAGGTGGATTCTTAACCACTGCGCCATCAGGGAAGTCCTACATTACTTTCTGAGCAATTCAGAATGATGGATTTAAGAACCCCAACAATGTGTTTTGGGATTTTATTAAGTAGAAAGTGTAAAAGCTGAATAAGGAAATGGTCACACTTACATCTGATATTTATTGACAGAATAGTGTGACTAGTTGAAAAGCTGAAAAGTTTTTTAAGCCAAATGTTTCATTTCAACAGCACTAAAGACACAAAGACTCTAAACACACTAGTCTCCCCCGCTAAAAACTTCATCTGATCTGCTGATAACGTCTTTCTTAAATCAGCACTTGTTCAAAGTGTGAGATAAGCCTCAGGATCCAGAGAATTAGGGTGAAAAAACAGATGATAATTATCCTGGATTTTATATGGATATGGTGGGTGTATCTGGATTATAATGGAAGAGAACACATGGTGGACAATGAAACACTGGAGATCAAAGGAGCAAATCGAGGCATAAACGTGGGAAGTTCAGGGGAGAGAAGAGGGGTCACTGGTGGGTCCTGGGACGTGGGCTCCGAGTGAGGAGAGGAGGTCACATGGGGAACCCACATGAGGTCAGAGTCTCAGGGGCAAGTGAAGGGGTAACAGGGAAGAGCCAAATCTGACTCCATGTTGGATCTGTTTCTTTTACTTTAAGCTTCACTCTCCACTGCTTTTGTTCACTGAGAGGATACTGTCTCTACAGAATGGCCTGCCTCGGGGAACCTGGCCCTCTGCCCGAATGTTAAACCAAAGTGCCTTTGTTCAGGGAAACATCCAGACCTTGTCCACCTGTGGATGGCTGCAAGAAAGAAGAAACTAACACATCCCCTGCCCGAGGCTGGCCATTCCAGGGGATATTTGCAAAACTTATGGCCTTTTTACTTTACTTCCTCATCTCCTCCCCCTCTCTGTGCTATCAAAGAAACTGGCATCCAAACCCCGAGAAGATGGTATTTTGAGACTTTAGTCTGCCATCTTCTCGGTCACAGGCTTTCCAAATAAAGTCGTGTTCCTTGCCTCAACACCTCGTCTCCGATTTATTGGCCTGTTGTGCAGCGAGCGGAGCGAGCTTGGACTCGGTAATAAAGGGACAGGTGTATGAGAGCCCCAGGTGTGCAGCAGGGGATCTGCACCAAGAAGAAGAAAAAAAAGATGACGCCCTCACACGTGTCTTAGTCTAGGGGTACTTCTGTGTGTGGCTCTGGTGACCAGGCACATAGAAGTCATGGGTCTCTAAGCATAAGTTCAAAGGGAAACTTGCTGATTGAAGTTAAGATCTCCTGTGTCATGAAAGAACCAAAGTGGAGGATGAGTGGGTTTAATATTGTCTGAAATGAATTCAAGTTAGATTGTCATGAAAAGACATGAATATAGAGGGTAGCAAGGGAGCAAACTTGGAGATGTAAACCATCCCCTCGTACACTCAGTCTGCACACAACTTACTTTGCATTGGTGTGACTTTGCTATTAGACTGTCTTCAACGGCACTTCTTTCCAGAAACCGTAACAAATGGTTTGACTGTTCATTCCAGTAACTTGCAGTAAGACCCATAAAACTCTTCAAGGGAAGCATCAGTAGGCAATTTGTTCCTTTTAAGACTTTGAATCTCTCATCTCAGAGACCTGGCTTTTCCGTTTCCACCAATCCTGGACTGTAGTATCATGGTCCTTACCCAACCCTAATCAAGTGACCCCTGTGAAGGGTGTGCTGTAAATCAGACTTTCAATTCTCAATGAATTCTGCACTTAACCTTCCCGCTCTGAGGCTCTCACCACACTCTGTGGGATGGTGTTCCAGGAACACCATGGTTACAGCAGGAAATATAATCATAACCTCAGCTTTGTCTCATCAGCAGGTCATGCTGGTGATACTTAGGGTGGCAGGTTTGACAAGTGTCTGGAGGTCTCACACAAGCCTCAGTAAAAAGACTTTATTGTAGAACAACATTTATTGAATCTAATTTCATGATGCTCATTTTATTTCTTCTTCCTGGAAATAAAACTTTTGCGAAAACAGGAGTTTTATTGCTTTATTTACTTATATTGGTAGAAAAACATTTGGTAAATCTTTTATTAACTCAAAACCTCATTACAAGAAAACATTACCCATCTCACATCTTTAAGTACCTGGAAGTGAAAATTTTAGCAGTCAAGAACTACGGAAAATCTGAAATCCTACTTATGGCTATAGTTGCAAAAATGGAGCCTGGCTTTAAAATATTTGTCATTAAAAGAGACTGAGTTATTCAACATGGTACATATGAGAAAACAGTTTCTGCATATATGGTACCAGCTTCTTCCTAGAACACTATATAACTGAAATCTTTAAAACAATAAAATGTTTTTTATAATGATCCTTGTCATTAGAAACAAGGTAGATTAAGTAATAATCTACCTTGGAGATTAAGTAATATGAATATTATATTCAAGCTATTAGATTTTGGAGAACACATATTCTTTTTGAGCAGAATGGAATATTTACAAGAATATCTCTATGGCTGTTATAGAACATAGGGACTCTCAACAGATTCCAAAGAATCAGTGCTCAGGGCCATAATGCTTATGTGTGAAATCTAAAAAAACTGAACTCAGGAACAGAAAATTAATTTTTGGTTGTCGAAGGTGGTGGGTGGGGAAACAGTGAACGTAGCCAAGGAAGTGGTGAAAAGATGCAATAAAATTAAACATCAACAACAAAGTAAAACTGAACAAATTCAAGAGGTTTGAACCTAAATAGCATTTTATTAAGTCACCTTGAGTTAACAGAATTAAGAAGAATATTTGAAATATAACCAGGGAATAATAATGAAAATTCTACACGTTAAAATGTAACTTAGAACAAAATTAGTACTTTTGAATATAGTTATTACGAAACTTAAAATGATTGTACTATCTTTGTGGGTTTAATATGCCACAAAGAAAATCCTGAATTACTTATAGTAGATTTTTTAGTTCTCATGGAATATTTGAAAATATAGGGTTAAAACAAAAAAGAGAAAAATAATTGCAGATGCTGGCATTGAGGAACTCATGCATGTCACTGTTTAGCAGAGATTTAATTCTCCTTAGAGCTAAATCATGGGGCACACAACCTGAGATCCGCTTTTATAATTCAGGTTAGTAACGAGGACTACCACAGCTGAATTTGTTGCAGTATCTTTCTCTCTTTCTCTCTCCCTCTCTCTCTCTCTCTGTCTCTCTGTGTATATCTTCTATCTATCTATCCATCTATCTTATGTTATCTATCTATCTGTCTATCCATCTATCTATCTATCTTATGTTATCTATCTGTCTATCCATCTATCTATCTTATGTTATCTATCATCTATGTATCTACCTCTCATCTGTCTGTTTCTAACATCTGTTATCTATCTCTCAAACTACCTATCATCTATCTATCTATCTATCTATCTACATAAAGAATATCTACGTGTTCTTTATTTGTGCAGCTTATGTAACTTATTGGGAAATTCAAAGTGGTTTTATTCGGAGCCTGGTTTGAATTTCAGCTGTTTCACCAATTTGCTGCATGAGTTTGCACTGATTGCTAATCTGTACAATTCAGATTTCCCACCTTCATTTCAAATGAAGATTTCAGTTTAACTCATTTACTGAGATGCCAGGAGTAATAACTAAGGCAGGATGCTGTACCTCTCTCATTAAAAACAATCTCTACATCAATGTCAGAGGTCACCATAATCCTCAGTATTTATCCTTTTCACCAAAAAAAACAAAACAAAACAGCCAAAGGTCATTTGTTTTATCTCAATTTTAGAAAGACCTCTAGTATTTGTGGGGAAAACCATAAAATATGGATAGGTACTTAAGCCACCGCTTGAGGTGTACAACAACCGCACAGAACCTAGTAAATGGAGAGGAATACAGTACAGCCAGCTGACTGGGAACTGGCACGCATGACACTGAAGAGCCGGGCTGGGCTGTGATGCTGGAAAACCAGTCAAGGCCCCTGGAGAGCTGAGAAGAGAAAACCTGTCAGAAAGATCTAAACAAATGTGTGTGCTTCTTTGGTTCCAAGCCTCACGCAGTTCGGACGAGACGCGCTCACTTGTGGGGCTGCTGAATCTTCCCAGCAACGTGGCCATCAGCTGCCTTTCTCCTCTCCGGGCAGCTGTGGTCTCTGCGGTAGGAAACGCTCCCTCCCCACTGCTCCGGCTGAATTTCTTTGTCCCATGATCTTTGGAGCAAAGACCCTTATCGGTGATGCCTCTCTCTGTCAAATGCATGACTGGGTCAATTTTTACTTGTGCCAAGAGAAGCCCTCTGTGACCTTCTCAGTTTGGGTTATGTTCTTTGTATGGTGGACTTTGCATTGACTATGAAAGCATCTAATTTATATGTGATTAAGTGAATACTCAAATTACAGGATCTAAAAGTAGACCAAAGAGAACAAGAAGAAGTACATTTTCAGAATCAGCATGAAACTTCTGTGCAAAGTTCCTCCAGTGCTAGAAAAGATTGGTAGAGAGTTTACCAAAGGTGTCCTACATTTCTCTGAATCTGTAGAAGGAGAAAATCACCTTGGAATTCTCCCTCCCTCCCCCCTCACCTCCTTCACCTCCCCCTTTGCTTCCTTCTCTCTCTCTCTGTCTGTCTCTTTTTGTTTCTTCCTTAATTCCTGTCTTTTCAATTAGCAATAATCGCACCTCGGATAAACCTCACTGGCTACGATCCTGCCACTGCACAAAGCTAGAAGAAGAGTCACACTTGTGTGTTCACCTTTAATTTTGCGGATTTGAGTTGGGTAGGATGGCACAGGTCTTCACCCCTGGGCAGAGCTGCTTTGCCTAAGAGCCCTTAGGGGGCAGAGCAGGGATGGTGGACGTAGCATACCGGAAGGTGGTTCTAGGAACATTTTGGGGAAAAAAGAGGTGGGACCCTGACCCTTTCCATTGTGAGGTTCAGTGTTATCGGAACACGTCCTCATTTTGCTGGCAGGAAAGGGTCTTGAGGTGCAATTCATCGTGATACGAAGAAGTGTCAGACTTAAAACTGAGGCATGTGTAGAGCAGAGGTATTTCCGTGACAGTATCTGTATTTGGCAACCACAGGTCTATCCATCTGCAGAGTAGTTATGCTTTCAAAACATCATGGGGGGGCTTCCGTGGTGGCGCAGTGGTTGAGAGTCTGCCTGCCAATGCAGGGGACATGGGGTCGAGCCCTGGTCTGGGAAGATCCCACATGCCGCGGAGCAACTGGGCCCGTGAGCCACAACTACTGAGCCTGCGCATCTGGAGCCTGTGCTCCGCAACAAGAGAGGCTGCAATAGTGAGAGGCCCGCGCACCGCGATGAAGAGTGGCCCCCACTTGCCGCAACTGGAGAAAGCCCTCGCACAGAAACGAAGACCCAACACAGCCATAAATAAATAAATAAATAAAATTAAAAAAAACAAAAAACCAAAAAACATCATGGGGACAGTGGTTGAACACAGACCCAGGCCCAGGCTTCCAGCAGGTGTGGAGAAGGGCACTGCTTGTCCCCAGGCCCTGCCAGGCACAAGGGCTCAAGCCCCCCAGGCTGTTCCCGTCTGACCCTCCGCCCACGGCCGCGGGCTGCCTTCTCTTTCAGGCCAAAGAAACACCTCCAGTTTTCCACATGTTTCTCAGTTCACTCCCTTTTCCTCTCTAGTTTCTTGGGGGTTGGTCAGAGCCATCAAAACCCAAGACAGACAAGCTAGCAGAACTCCTAGGTATTTATAGCCCAGAAACGCTGAAGCATGCAGAAAAAGCACCTACACACAGGATATTCTTGGCTGCATTGCGGTACTGGCAAATTATGTGAAACAACATTAATGCCCATCAATCAGGAACTAATTAAATAAATTATGTTACAATCCATATAATGCCACTTAAAAAGAATGAGGCTGTTCTGTATGTGGTAATAAGGAAAGATACACAAGATACATTGACAGGCACGCAACCAAAGTGGAGAACCAAGTGTGCAGCAAATGACCATTTGTGTGGGGAATCAGAGGAGAAAGGAAGCCATGATTAGGGAACAGGGAATAGGAAAAGGCTTATTTTCATCACATTGTGCCTTGTGGATATTACATAATACACACAATGTAATACATACACACGCACAAAATATATCCACTTACTTTTTTAGTAATGAATTAAACATCACCAAAAGCAAGTAACTTTATAAAAATAACACCAATGGAATGGCTTGAATCAATGAAGTCTAAATTTCTGCCTAACCACTAAAATAAACTATATCACAGAATAAAATAATAAATCAAGATCATGAAAAGTCTAATTCTGCAGTCTAGGATGGTGCATTAATCACTCTGATTTTCTAGAGCATAAATAAGTACGTTCCTTTCCCAACATAGTGAATGATACATTTATAATTTATAGGGATTAATCATCTCCAAAGCTGCCTTGTTAGCTACACAGCGTACTCCAGGCACTGCGAGAACGGGTTTAATACACTCATTTTCTACTCTTAGGCACACTTGCAGATTCCATTAATGTTGAAAATGTGCACTGAATTTCTGTGTTAAGAAGCTTTTTTAAAATGCAAGGAGTTATTGAGATTTGCTTTAGAATTAGTAAATACCCAAGAAAATTAGCATTTATATGACGTTTTATGCCATTAAGGAGATTTGCAAATATTAACCTCTTAATCTTTTCCAAACATCTTTCTAATCCCAATTGCAGGCAGTATTAGTAAAATGAGTTTACAAGAACAGGAAAGTAAACAAGAGTTTGTGTAATCATATATATACACCACTTTACTTAAGCATGGATAATTCTTTTTTTTTTTTAACATCTTTATTGGGGTATAATTGCTTTACAATGGTGTGTTAATTTCTGCTTTATAACAAAGTGAATCACCTATACATATACATATATCCCCATATCTCCTCCCTCTTGCGTCTCCCTCCCACTGTCCCTATCCCACCCCTCAAGGTGGTCACAAAGCACCGAGCTGATCTCCCTGTGCTATGCAGCTGCTTCCCACTAGCTATCTATTTTACATTTGGTAGTGTATATATGTCCACGCCACTCTCTCACTTCAACCCAGCTTACCCTTCCCCCTCCCTGTGTCCTCAAATCCATTCTGTACGTCTGCATCTTTATTCCTGTCCTGCCCCTAGGTTCTTCAGAACCTTTTTTTTTTTTTCTTTTAGATTCCATATATATGTGTTAGCATACAGTATTTGTTTTTCTCTTTCTGACTTGCTTCACTCTGTATGACAGACTCTAGGTCCATCCACCTCACTACAAATAACTCAATTTCACTTCTTTTTATGGCTGAGTAATATTTCATTGTATATATGTGCCACATCTTCTTTAAGCATGGATAATTCTTGAAGGTTATTCATACAAAAGTTGTTTTCTTGTTTAATTTTGTCTTTTTTTTTTGTTTCATATGCTATGAGATAGATTAGTTTTAAATGTTTATGAATATTTTATTCAGTTACATACTGATTAATATCAGGATGTTTAGTGGTTTGAAAAAATATAATATCAAACTGAAGTATGCTTTCTTTTCCATTGTAGATACTCTTTACAACCATCATTCAGTGGATGAGCAGGATACTAGCCACAACGGAAACATTTCTGCAGCATTTTGCATTTCTTTACCAGTGTCCCTGTGTTCGTTCTAACTAAAATTCAGGGGTCTCATCCTTCTTTATTTCCTGCAATAGAAATTAAAGTAGAGATAAGCTAGGCAAGCATAAAAGTTTAATGACTTAGTGGGAGGAGATCAAAGATTCCTGCACCCAAAGCTGGGACGTATATTTCCAAAGAACTTAATGTACTAATTTGTTAACAAAACATACAATTTTATACTATGTATTATTATTACATCCAGGACACATACCCCATTACTATTCTCCCTGTTTTTATTTGTAATTTATTCACAAAACTAAGATGTTGTATTTTGAGATTTTTAAAATATCTGTAAACAGCTTTACTCTGATATTTTGACATGTGATAAACTGGACAATTTCCTAAATTTTGACATAAGTAAACACCATGAATTCATCATCACCATCACGGTGATGAACACACTTATCACCCCCAAAATTCTCATTGTCATGATGACTTTCAATAAAGCTGCTCTGAACATTCACATACAAGACCTTTTGTGGCTCTGGACTTCCATTTCTCTTGGGAAAATACATAGGAGTGGGTGGCTGGCTCCTGTGGTAGGTGGCTTACTTTCCTAGGGCAGCGGTAACAAACCCCCAGAGAGCCAGTGCCTTAAAACAACAAAAATGTATTTTCTCAGAGTTCTCAGGCTGGAAGTGCAAAGTTGAGGCGTCTCAGAGGCTCTGGGGAGGACCCTTCTGGCCCCTCCCACTCCTGCTGTCCCTCAGCATCCCGTGCCCTGCGTCCACACCCCCAGTCTCTGCCTCCACGGTCCCACTGCCTCCTCCCTGCTTCCGTCTCCTAAGGATGCTGACATCAGCCGCGACCCTCCTGGGCTACCCAGGACGTGCTCCGTTCCTCAAGGTCCTGAGTAACCTTAGTTCCTCAAGGTCCTGAGGATTTTGCCTTGTAAGGTCATATTCACCAGTTCCTGGGATTAGGATGGGGACATATGTTTTGGGGGGCCGCCATCCAATCCACTACGACAGGTGTGTGTTCAATATTTTATGAAATTGCTAAACTGTCTTCCAAAGCGACTGTGTTCTCATTTCCCAACAGGAGTGTATGAGAATTTCAGTCGCACCCCATCGTCCTCCTTTGACCTGGTGTGGGCAGTCATGTTAATTTTAACCCATTCTGAATGGTGTGCGGTGACGTCTCAGTGCCGTTTTAATTCATATTTCCCTAATGGCTAATAATATTGAGCATCTCCTCATGTGCTTATTTACCATTCAAATATCTTTATCAAGTACCTTCTCAAAGCTTCTGCCCCTTTTTTAGAAACTGGGTTGTTTGTTTTCTTAGTATTGAGTTTTGAAAGATCTTTATCTATTCTGAATACAATTTCTGTAACAGGTACGTAATTTGAAAACATTTTATCTGTTCGTGGCTTGTCTTTAGTTTCTCTTAATAGTGCATTTTGAACAGCAGAAGTTTTTAACTTTGAAAAAGTTTAATTTATCATATTTTTCTCATATGGATTGCTTTTCAATACCAAAACTAAGAAATCTTTGTTCAACTCAAATTCACAAAGATTGTCTTCTGTGTTTTCTCATAGGTTTCACATTTAGGCTATGATTTATTTGAGTTAATTTTTGAGTGTGATGCAATATATGAATTAAAGTTCATAGTGTTTGCACAGGGATAGATGATGATTCCGACACATTTGTAGAGAATGTCCTAGAATTGGAACTGTCTTCACAGCCTTTCTGAAAATTAATTGAACACACGTGTGTGTTTATTTTTGGACTCTCTATTGTGTTCTGTTGAATTATTAGTCTATCTTCATTCTATACCACACTGTCTTAATTATTGTAGATTTGCATTAACCCTTGAAATCCTCCAATTAGTATAATTTCTCCAGTTTTTTTCTTTTTTATGCAAAGTTGTTACGGCTATTCTAGATCCTCTGCGTTTCCATATAAATTTTAGAATCAGCTTCTACAAAACATGCCTGGCATTTTGACTGGGGTAGCATTGAATATATATCATTTTGGAGAGAACTGACATCTTAACAGTATTGGATCTCTTCGTCTGTGTACAAAGGGAATCTCCCATTCGTTTGAGCCTCCTTTGCTGTCTTTTAGCATTTTTTTTTTTAATTTGTCGATCGACAGGTCTGGCATTTTTGTCAAATTTAGTTTAAATATTTAATATCTTTGAGGCTGTTGTAAACAGTGTTATTTTAAATGTTCGATTTCTGCTAGTTTCGTGCTAATATATAGAAAGAAAGGCAGCAGCGTCACGGCAGGAAGCGTCACCAGCTCAGGCAGCATCTACATGGCTGTCGTGCATCTCCTCCAGACGCAACCAGCAGAGGGAGGTGACGGGTCCCATTATGTCCAGTCACTGCAACTGGTGCTGGGGCTGCTCTTGGCTGTCATCCTCTCCTCCTCCGCTTTCATTCCAAGTCTCCTCAACTTCATCTACCATCTGGGCAGGTCTCAGAAGCTGATCCCTTGATCAGCTTGATATGGGTCCAAGTTAGGTGGAGATGTCAGTTTCCAGTTAAAATGGGTCAAGAGATGACCAGGAGGTGTCCACACACGCTCCTTCCTGCCCCAGGCTGTGAGAGCAGCTCTGTCTCCTTTGATGGGGCGATTGCACTGAAAACCACTTGTTTCCTCAGACCACTCCTAGCGCCATCCATTTTCTCCAAAGGCTTTAGTTTCTTCGAGGCAAGAAGTAGACAGGATTAAACACACGGTTTATGAGGGGAAATGTCAGAGAAAATGATGAAGGAACTGCAAGAGACTGGGAGAGCAATCAGAACAGAGTGAAAAGGGACAGAACGTTGAGGGAAGCACCCGCACCATGTGAGTTCTCAGGCATCCCCGAGTCTCCTAGCAACAAGTATCCCACAGCAACCAGCCAGCTCAGCTGCAGGGTGACTGGTTGGAAGAGCCCATGGGACCAGAGTTGTGCACATCATCAGTGGACCCCACGGTGTGGTACTGGGGCCCCGAGTCCACGGCCCCACCTGCACTCAGAGGCCTGGAGAGCACAGGCTCACCAACTCATCCATTCTGAGGGGGTTTGTATAATATTGTTATTTATTTTTCTGAAAATGTTTGATTTCATTCAGTATGTCTGGACCTAGACTTTTTTGTGGGAAGCTTTTAAATTAAAAATTCATTTTATTTACTAGATAAAGTGCTATTAAGAGTTCCCATTTTTAAAGCCATTTGTCAATTTTATTTAAATGATCAAAGGTATTAATATACAACTATTCTAATATTTCCTTATTATTCTTCTAGTTTCTCCAGGAATTTGGGGGATATCCCTGTTTCATTCTTGATTTTTGGAATATTTGTGTTTTATCTCTTTGTGTTTGCATTATTCTTGCTAGGTGTTTATTAATTTGATCAATATTTTCAAATAACAAACTTTTTGTTTTCCCAATTCAGTTCCTGAGTTTTATTTTACTGATTTCTGCTCTTTTTAATTATTTTATTGCAATATTAGCATGATTCTATATGAAAAGAATATGAATATGGAAACATGCTATATAAACATAGTCTAATTATTTTCAGTAAAGGTGCAAAGGCAATTAGTTGGAGAAATTATATCATTTTCTACAAATAGTATTGAAATAATTGGATATCCATATGCAAAAAAATGTATTCTTAACACCAGTTAAAACATTAACTCAGGGACTTCCCTGGTGGTCCAGTGGTTAAGAATCCACCTTCCAATGAAGTGGACGCGGGTTTGATCACTGGTCAGGGAGCTAAGATCCCACATTGCTGCGGGGCAACTATGCCCAAGTGCCACAACTACTGAGCAGGCGAGCCACAACTAGAGATCCTGCGTGCCACAACTACAGAGCCCACGCATTCTGGAGCCCACATGCCACAGCTAAGACCCGATGCAGGCAAAAATAAAAATAAATAAATAAATAAATATTTAAAAAACCCAAACTCAACATGGCTTATAGATCTAAAGGCAAAATCTAAAGAGGTAAAACACTTGAAGAAAACAGAAAATCTTAGCAAGCTTGAGTTAATCAAATATTTTCTTTATTTAATACCAGGAGCACAATGCATAAAAGGAAATAATTGATGAATTGGACTTAATTAGAATTTTAAATTTCCTGTTGTTTCAAAGATACTTTTAAAAGAATGAAAGACAAGCCACACATAGAAAGAATATACTTGCAGCTCATATATATGGTAGAAGGCTTATTATCAAAATGTAAAAAAAACAAAAAGCCCACTCAAACTTAAGAAAGCAAGCAGCCAAGTAAAATATTGGACAAAATGTTTGAACAGACAATTCACAAAAGAAAATATTTGGATGGCAAATATGTGCATAAAAGATGCTCCACATAGGTGGGTACTAAGAAAATGCAAATGAAAACCCCAGTGGCATTCCGTGACTCACCTAACAGAGAGGCTAAGTTTAGAAGGAGACCAGACTACCCACTGGCAAGAATGTGAAGCCACTGAGATTCTCACACGTGGAAAGTAAATGGCAAACAGCCTGCCAGTTTCCTAAGATGATGACATGCACATACCCTATGACCCATCATCCCACTCCTAATTATTCACCCAAGAGAAATAAAAGTATATGTTCCTACATGTTTTGCAGATAAATGTCCACAGCTCAAAACTAGAAACAACCAAAATACCCTTCAATAGATTAATGGATAAAACGATTGTGGTATATCCCACAATAGAATAGTACTTGCCAATAAAAAAGAATGAAGTATTGATACAGGCGGCCTCAGGGATGTATAATCAATTCTAGAAGAGGCTACCTAATCTGCAGGGGCAGAAGCAAGTCTCTCGGTTGCCTGGACCGGGCTTGAGGGGAACGAGGACAGCTGGGAGGGGAGAATTGTGAGGGTTACAGAGAAACTTTTGAGAAAGATGGTAGTGTTCATTATTTTTATTAGGGGATAATTTTATGGGTATATACATATGTTAAAATATCAAACTGTAAAATTTAAATATGGACAATTTAATGTATGTCAATTATACCTTAATAAGATTGTTGAAAAACTACCAGAAAAAGTATTTCAGAACTTTGAAAGTTACAGAGCTTTATAGCCAAGCATTTTATTTTTCTTGGTGAATGTTCTACTTCTAGCTAATGTATATATAAAGTTGATGGGTGAAATGCTTTATAAATATAAATCAGGTCAAGATGATTGATAGTGTTCTTCAAGTCTGCCGTAACTTCAGGTTATATTTCAGCCACTTTTTCCAACACTTGCTGATGGAAGTTTGTTAAAATCGTCAATAATGAATAACTGTTTGTCTATTATTCCCTTTACTGTTTTTTTTCTTTCAATTTCTACCATCTTTCTTCTTCCTAGAAACCAGATACAATGAACTCTTAAAAGGAGGCCACTTCTCAATACTTTAAACTCCAGGTTCTTTTATTTCAACAAACTACATTGCATCACTTGTAAATGGAAAAATGGGTTTGAGAACAGGCAAACTAAGTTGAAGTAGTTATACCAACAAATTCACTCAATGTTGACAGAACTACACAAAATAAAATTCTATAGGCAACATACTGCCATTACCGTGATGGAACTTTGGAAAGTCCTCCGATCATAGCTCACATAAGATCATAAGTTACTCTTGCTCTTTTGTCCTAAGCCATGTATTACCAGTGACAGACAACTCCCCTGGCTTTTCACTCAATATTGAAAGCAATTCTTAGGGGTTATTCCTCCCTTTCACATAGACAGAGGTGAAAACACCTGGATTCCTGCCCTGAACTTTCAGTTAACCCTGAAATATCAAATTCTCATCTCCAGGCTTCAGCAGAGGGCACCTCAGAACTAGATTGGGGGCGACTCCTGCACTTAAATCTGTTGTCTAAGCAATTCCCTGGGAAGCGTCAGCGTTGAACACACAAAAGCCACCGGTTCAGCCCCACGCAGCCTGCAGGGAGCCTGTGATACGTCACCACGGGGGACATCCACGCCGGCTGATTCCCAGCCCTGCAGGCGGTCTGGCTACTGAGTGAGACAGTGCGGGGCTACAGGCTCCGCCCCCCGCGTGGGTGACTTGCCACCTTGAACCAAGGCTTAGCGTTGGCATCAGCGTGATTTAGACAATACCATTTTAGACAGAAATTGGCACAGATACTCCTGTGGCAGTGTTGCCACCATGTTTCTTGATGTGGATTCTGACTTCTGTATAAGTTCCTTGTAGCTCTACGACTGTCCAGTGGCTCAGTGGAATCCATTTCGCCCACACCAGCAATTAGACGTTTGCCATCCTCTGTGGAATCCAGAGGGCCTTCTCATGGGCCAGCATGGTCCTGGAGAGACTAGCTTCGAATACACCAGCAGCTGCAGCAGCAATGGCCCTGACAGCACAGTCAACGTGAGCTGTGCCTGTCTGTGATAAAGTCTCTGTGTCTCAAGGCACCAGTGTTGATCAGAAAATACTTTCTGCTCTAAAATGCCCATAGAGAGGTGCCGTGTGGATACCTTGCTCACACTGAGCCATCAGCTGACCCAGGACTCATGCATCCTCCAAAGAGAACTTTCTCATCTCAGCAGCCATCTGTGTTTTGTCAAGCCTGCAACATTTGTAGATCAGGCAGTGAGCGGTAGTTGCTCTAAAGAGAGACCTGTTGCAAACCACATACATTTTACCTGATTACAGGCTTCCTTGTGTTACCACCTCACACCCCAGATTTCATATTTGATACTTCAATTTCCCGTCCGTTACAATTTTCCAACAACACAATTCCATTCTCCATACTGAATTCTTTTTGGCATGTCTTCTACTTCTATATACGTTGTAACTGGCAGCATAACAGTGCTGTTGTTTCATGCTTTAAATAGTCAGATATCTTTTAAAAGGGAAAAAAATGCACATCTTTGACATTTACCAAATTTTTAATGTCTCCGGTGGTCTTTTGTCTTCCTATAAATCAATTTCTTTCAATCCCAAAAACATATTTTACCATTGAAAAGATATCTCAGTTTTTGCTTATCAGAAAATGTCTTTATTTAACGCTCACTATTGAAGTGCACTTTTAATGCATATAGAATTCAGATTTTTTTTCCTTTAATACTTTAAAGATGTTATTCCATTGCCTGGCATTTATAGTTTCTATTGATTTTTTTTTTCATCTCCCAAACTCCTTTTATTGGAAAACTACTGGAGAACGTCCTCTATGAAGTCAACTAAAATATGCATCATTTTATCTCTGTATGTAATGTGTCTTTTTTCTCTGACTGATCTTAACATTATTTCTTTATCTTTGTTTTCAGGAACTCAGCCATTATGTTTCTATATTTGATTTTCCTTCCATCCTTTCTTCTTCCCCCCTTTCTCCCTCCTCAGCTTCCTGTCTCCCTCCAACCTTTATCTCTCCTTCACACTCCCCCCTCTCTTCCCTATTTCATCCCTCACATTAACCCTGAGGGGTTCCATGGGGTCAGTTTGAAAATGCTGCGTAAAATACAGGTTTAGTTTTCCATTTTCTGGTGCTGGAAGCTGAGCAATAATGGTTGTACCTTGTTCCACACCAGGTTCAATCTCTGTTCAGAGGAAACAGGTGAGAGCTCCTGACTCCAGGGACGACTCTCTTCCCTCCTCCCCAGCAGTTGTTTTGGTACTAAAGCAGCTTAGAACAGACGTTCATTTATATGTAAATAAGATTAGACTATGGGTTAATAAAGCCACAGCAACCACGATTAACCTAACAGCTTCAAAAGAATCTTATGTATTGACTCAAATTGTCTTACTCCTTCAGTTAATAGATATTAAGGTGATAAGAAATAGCTTTTACATTTTCTTTACTATCCATTAGAAAAATTCAAGCCAACTTCTAGAGAACGTTAATTTGATTAATGATATATGTTAAATCCTAAATTCTGTGTGGACAGGGTATTTTTCTAATAAGGCACTTTAGCTGATGTTGAAGCCAGTATTGAAATGCAATTTGCCTTTTTTTCTCAGGATCCTGAATATCTGACATCAGTTTTGCCTTAGTTGCTTCTGGGACTGCTGGGGGCTCTGAAAGGAGAAATTCATCCATAAACACTCCAGGAGACTTTCATCCTGGATCCTCAAGTAGTCTTGTAAGTCAGAGAAGATAAGAAATAGATAGCTTTTGGGGGGATACCAAAGACATTCATAAAGTATTTTCACTGCTTTTTCCTCTTCCAGCAAAATTCTTATATCCATCCAATTACAAGAAAGCTCACCTACCTGAATCAAAAATCATGCCATGCAAGGGCCACCTAGAGGACCAGTGAGTGATGGAGACTAGGGGAGGCTAGCTTATTTTTTCCTCTCCCTGTCATTTTAGGGTCAGAAGAGAATTCAAGCAGAAATGACTCAGGCTTCATGTGCAGTGACAAACACCTCTGGAGAAGGATGCTGAGAGAGACTGGGGAAGAGAGAGAGAGAAGAGCTACTTCCTGAGGGAATCCTGATGGGAAGGAATCGAGTCCTTCCTTGTAGGAGCAGCTCTGAGATTCCTACATGTAGCAAACTCCAGGCAACAGTGCGAAGCCTGATGATTTATGGACTAAGCCCTAAACTCTCAACACTCCTGCAGCATTAGAGCCTGGGCCTCCACAATTCTTCTCATTTTTTTTCACCACCCTAAACACAATAAGGATTTGATTCTTTTTCTTAAACCCCATCCATCTAGACTTGGAGGCTTGGACAGTTCTTTCCCAGCTGCCACATGGGGTGATACGGTGTGAACCCTCTGCCCTTTGTCACTGATGGAATCTGAGGATGATGTTGTCAGGGGTCACCCAGAGCCAGGCTAGTGCACCCCGTACCCAAGCTGGACCCACTGTGCTGTGTGCTGTCACAACCCACGCTCCACGCCCCCTTGAACATGGCATTTTGCTGGTAGGTGCTAAGAGCTAAGATCTTCAGATTTCCAAACGTTTACATGAAGTAAATCTTGAAAATTGCAAAAACAATTGGATTTACATGTGGAAAGAAGTGTTCTAGAGCAATTTTGACCTCCAAATATGAAAAGCATTCCAGGCCACTACAGTGTTTACCATCTCACTAGAAAAGGGTCACCCAGCTGTCCTTCTTCCTCTTGGCTTCTGCTTTTATTCTCATCAGCAATCTAGTGTAAAAGATAACAATTGGTTTTGCAAACTCGTTCTCCTACTAGAACCTAAATAGTTGATTCCTTTGGATGATTAAAAAGAAAAATAATTATAGTTTTATACAGTTTTGTCAATGTCATGCCACTTACACAAATAGTCATGTGATCGTCACAATCTTTGAAATATGTAAGAAAATCAAGGGAATAAATCCAAGGTAGAATTATGCACATCATATTTAATTCCCAGCTAAAAAGTTGTATCTATTATATCTTACATTATAGCATCCATAACACGTAGATAAGAGGTCATTCTTCTATTTATAGCTCCACTCTGTACATTGACGGCAATGTATATTTTATTACCTAATTAGGTATAGATTATGACATAAGTCACCTCAGTACTTCTGACGAAGCAGTTGTCTAAAACACATTAATTAATTGTAATAAAGATTTATGAAAGGAGGAAAGAAAATAATTCTGTTAAAGTGTTTAAATGAGACTTAGGGATCTTTTTTTATAACATACTTGGTCGTATTTCTCTGTAGGCTCATTTCTGTCCTCGTTGCTATATTTAGACAGAATATCAATAGGACACATTTCCGTAAGACCATTCTATTCCAAAAATAAAATTGCAAGAGTGAGATCAGTTCTTTAAAAATTCTGAAGGTTTCTGCCAGGAGGTGTTAAAACACAAAGGAAATTCTATCTGGTTGAGTTTGCATAACATGGAAAATTACATTTTTTTTTTAATTACATTATTTTAAGAAACAAATATCAGGGCTTCCCTGGTGGCGCAGTGGTTGAGAATCTGCCTGCTAATGTAGGGGACACGGGTTCGAGCCCTGGTCTGGGAAGATCCCACATGCCACAGAGCAACTAGGCCCGTGAGCCACAACTACTGAGCCTGCGCGTCTGGAGCCTGTGCTCCGCAACAAGAGAGGCCGCGATAGTGAGAGGCCCGCGCACCGCGATGAGGGGTGGCCCCCGCTTGCTGCAATTAGAGAAAGCCCTAGCACAGAAACGAAGACCCAACATAGCAATCAATCAATCAATCAATCAATCAATAAAAAATCTTTAAAAAAAAAAAAAAAGAAACAAATATCAGTGGTTTTCTTATAACCTAAAGATAGAAAATGTTAATGAATGAAATGTTTCTAATTAGACTTTAAATCTTTCTTAATTTTTCCATAAAATTGTTCTCCATTCATCACTTATAAAAAGTTTAAGTACTCCAGTATTTCCTCATATATCTGGAAAGTAATAGTTAATTGGATTGTGATCCAAAGTTTAACATTTTAAAAATATTTAATCACATTAGACGGTGAAACTCCATAGGGTGAACTTACCATATACCACTATCTACCACACTCAAGACAAAAATGTTCCGGAGACAGAGGACAGTACACTGTGAAGGGGAGGAGAATAAGCCACCCCAAAACATAACTGCTGGACACGAGGGTTATTTTGAGCTGATTAATTTTAAGAAAGTGCAGACACAGGAGAAACTCTGAAAACAGAGTAGTTCCCCTTTTGCAAGGGAAATCTATAATTATAAAGGAAATTAAATTAGAAAGTGGCAAGTATCAAGAGGTAAGAGCCACAGAGGTAACTCTTTCACCTGAGAGGCTTGTCTGCACTTGGGGCACCTTTGTCTCACTAACACCTCCCCTCCCCGCCTCCCCAGGAATTGCTTTCCTGCTTTGAATCCCCAGACCCCATCCCTTCCCTTAGATCGGATGGTACCTAAGCCTCAGTCATCTGGCTGCCTTCTGAGTCATATCTTTATGGGACTCTCATACATACATACATAATTAATTAATTAATTAATTTTCTTCTCCTCTTAATCTTTTATTACAGGAAGGTTTCAGCCAAGTGCTCATAAGCATAGAGGAAGAATTATATACATTGCTCATGTCTTAAATCAGTTGTCAGCATGAATGTTTAAATGAATGAGCTTTCCCATTTATCTTCCATGAAGATAAATATCTGAGTTGTCATTTCTTATGATAGTAAGCATTTCTCCAGCATGTCCTGCTCTGAAAGAAAGACTGAGATACTGTTCTGAAAACAGGTAATATAAAAATAACTTTCTATCTTACAGAACAATATAAAATACTTTATATAAACCAATGATGTTGTATATATTATTTGAATTTTGCTGTTATGAAAATATTTGTAAATAGACAAAGACCATATTAGACTTCCAAAAGTAGAGTGAATAAAAATGTACTGAATATTATTATCAGCAAAACAGTGCTATAAATCTATAATATAGGAATTTCCATTTCATTTTCATTTTAGGCTTTTAAAAATGTACAGGACTATGTTTCCATTTCTAGTTACAAAAGATCTCATTAAAACTTGAAACAATTTTCATTTATCTGGAAGAAGACAACTTTAAATTGAGAGACACATTTCTAACCACCAGCTCAGCAAGTCTGTAGCAAGATCGAACACAAGGGCAAAGTTTTGGAAAACACTGAATCCTACTCGTTCCATGTTGCTGATTAATTTCTTCCCCCACAAGTTCCATGAAGAATTTTAGAGATTTACTCTCCTATCTCTTAATAAGGTACTCAGAAATTCACTATTTCTACACTTTAATTTCCTGTACCTGTGGTGATAATGTGAAATTTTAGAAAAAAGCATTTAGAAAAATGCTTCTATTTGCTAAGTTGAAAAATGGAGTAGAAAATGAAAAACAGAGTTTTGTATCCGTAGTCCAGCTTGTCTCAGGGAAATGAACCTGGTCGATCCATTCAAAGGCTTGATAGACATGTGAATGCCAAGTCCCTAGGGCCATGCTTGGACCACCTTTGGGGGTGGGGAGGACCAGCATTGTCACGTGTCTCTTTTCTCTCCTACACACACAACCTCCCCCTCCACTCTGGCTGGTTCTGATGGAAAAATGCCTTTCCTGAAGATTCTTTTTCTTTCAACTTACATATATATATATATATATATATATATATATATATATATATACATATATATATACATATTTGCAATTTACACAGAGACCTCAAATCCTTTCTCTCCAGTGTAAACTTCTCTCTAAACTCCATACCAGAATGGTCACATGCTTATTGGAAATATCATTTTGCAGGTTCCGTAAACATAAGACAGAAAATCTCCAAAAAGGACATGACTTAACATCCCCTTCACCCACCCACAGCTATTCTTGCTACCGTGGTGCATGTGTTCACATGTCACAATGCATCCAATGGACTGGTCAAGATCCATCAGGCTGTACTGTGAAAAACAACCGCAGAATCTCAGCAACTGAGTGCAACAGTTTATTTCTTGTTTTTGTGACTAGTCCCACATGAGCAATTCAGAAAACCTTCAATATAAGTTTATTGAGTTCAAGTTCTCTTTTCTTTTACTAGCTCTGACCATCCTTGCAGGAAGAGTCACAAGAGTTTGACAGGACAGGATCCCACAGGGCAAGATTCTGTGACCCTGATAGTTGACACTGAACAATGAGAATTGTTCTATAACAATTGAGAATTGTCTATAACAATGAGAATTGTCCTATAACAGCCTGGCCTGGAAAATTCAGGGATCCAACGCGAAGCACACTCTCTAAGGGTGCAGCTTAAAGGCTTTGCTAGATGTTTTTTGAAACCTTTTATTTTAGAACAGTTTTAGATGTACAGAAAAGTTGTAAAGATGATATACAGAGTTCTCACAAACCCCACACTCAATTCCCTATATTTCTAAAATGTAGAGTTGACTTTTGAACAGCACAGGGTTGAACTGTACAGGTCCACTTTTATGTGGATTTTTTTCATTAAATATATTGGAAAAAAATTTTGAGACTTGTGGGAATTTAAAAAACTAGCAGACAAAATATATAGCCTAGCAATGTCCAAAAAATTAAGAAAAAGTTATGTCATAAATGCATAAAATACATGTGGATACTAGTCTATTTTATCATTTGCTACCACAGAATATACACAATTCTATTTTAAAAGTTAAAATTTATCAAAATTTGCACACACACACACACACACACACACACTTACAGACCCTGCATGATGACTTGCAATGGAGAGAGATGTAAACCAACGTAGAGGTGCAGTTTTAGGTCGTAACTGCCTACATTTAACTGTAGTTCATACTGTGCTACTGTCATAATTCTCTAGCCCCTCCTGTTGCTATTGCAGTGAGCTCAGGTGTGAGAGTATCTGCTTAAACCAGGTGAGCAGTTGTCTCTCCAGTAAATTGCATATCGCAGTAAAAAGTGCTCTCTCTTGATTCTTGCATATTTTCCATCATGTTTAGTGCAATACCGTCAACCTTGAATAACACTAGGCAAACCACACAAAGTGCCAATAATCATGCTGAGAGTGCTCCCAAGAAGCAGAAAAAAGCCAGGACAAGACAAGAAAAAGTTCAATTGCTTGATATGCACCGTGGTTTGAGGTCTGCAGCTGCAGGTACTGCCACTTCAAGATAAATGAATCCAGTGTAAGGACCATTGTCCAAAAAGAAAAGGGAATTTGAGAAATTGTCACTGCAACTATGCCAGCAGGTTCAAAAATCTTGCACTTTTGGTGAAATACCTTTTTATCTCATATTGAACTTGCAGCTTTTATGTGGGTGCAGGACGGCTGTAAGAAAGACTTACCTGTAGATTCTAATATGATTCTAAAAAGTGAAGCCATTATATGACAACTTAAAGCAAAAGAAGATGAAGGATCTTAAGCTAGAGAACGTAATGCCAGCACAGGATGGGTTGATGATTTTAGAAAGAGGTTTCGCTTAAAAAATGTCACGATAACAGGAGAAGCACCTTCTGTCCACAAGGACAGCAGACGGGTTCCCAGATGCCATTAAGAAAACCATCAGTGAGAAAGGACATCTGCCTGAACAGGATTTTAATGCAGAAGAAAGTGCCCTTTTCTAGGGGGAAAATGTCACAGAGAGCATTTACTAGTAAGGAAGAGAAGCAAGCACCAGGATTTAAGGCAGGAGGGGACAGGCTAAGTCTACTGTTCTGTGCAAATGCAGTCGGGTTTACGACCAGGACTGCCCTCATGGATTGAGCTGCTGACCCCTGAGCTTAAGGGGAGAAGATAAACACCAGTTTTTGTTGTTGTTGTATAACAAGGAGGCCTGGACCACGAGAACCCTTTTTCTGGATTGGTTCCATTGATGTTTTGTCCTCGAAGTCAAGAAGTATCTTGTCTAATCTGATAAAAATATATAGGTGAGCTTGTTCTAGTTTATTAATAACAAGTCATTTCAGTGGGAAAGAGTGAGTGTAGAATTTCATGGTCTAAGAAAGACCTCATTAAAAACTAGATTTTTATTCTATGACCATTATTTTTTTTTCTTTAGGGTCTGTTTATTTGTTTATTTTTGTTTTATCTTCTTTTTAAAAAAATTTTATTGAAGTATAGTTGATTTACAACGTTGTGTTTAATTTCTGCTGTACAACAAAGTGACTCAGTTATACATATATATATTCTTTTCATATTCTTTCCCATTATGGTTCATCACAGGATATTGAATATAGTTCCCTGTGCTATACAGTAGGACCTTGTTGTTTATCCATCCTATATGTAATAGTTTGCAACTGCTAACACCAAAGTCCTACTCCATCCCTCCCCTTTGGCAACCACAAGTCTGTTCTCTATGTCTGTGAGTCTGTTTTTGTTTTGTAGATAGGTTCATTTGTGCATGACCATTATTTTTAAATGATGGTATGAGATAGAAAAATGAACAGGTTAATTTTAAGATACCTGCTTCATTTTTGACTCTGACAGAAAACAAATCTCAAAACACAAAGCTAGTAAAGACCCATCTGCTCACCATGAGAAGGAAAACTTAGTAACACCAGTTTAATTTCTGATAATGCCAAGTTTCTATTCTTATGGAAATGTTGTGATAATGTAATGGAAATGTTTGGAATTGTGGAAGTGTCTGGGGGACAGCAAATTCTGTTTGCATATTATAAAATTATTTAAAGGTTTCATTATGCACAGGAAATTGTAGAAAAAGAATGCTACTTAATCTAATGAGAAGGAGATTGCAATGATTAAAATCGAATATAGAATTACTGAATAAATTGTCTAACATGATGAATATCTATTAACAACAGTCCCCTGTATGTCGTAGTGTCCTTTTACATAAATTCCCCTACTGTTCTCTCCGTTTTCAAGATAACCAAAATGTATTGTGTGTAACTGTTTATTTTTGGAGAGGGTTTCTGTTACTGTGCTCTGATTTTTTCCGTGATTGATTTTGAACACATTTGTTTCCAAAATTATTAATTCATATAGTGATACAAAAACAATCAGGGATTTAACTTAAACAGCTTTGATTAAATATTGCCCATACTATCATATCTATAAGTTGAATGTTATCCACTTTATTTTATTTCTTCTCTAACTTCATGTGTAATAAGCCATTGGGTCTCTCTAGAAAAAAAAATCAAATTATATAACTTGTGGGGAATTAGCACTTACAGATCATTGTTTCTGTTAAGTTCATATTTCCTGAATTTTAAATTCAGTGTTAATTAAATAATTCACACATGATTTGAAATCAAATACTCAATTGATGCTTTTATAATTATCAGAACAAGCATATATCTGTCCCAGAGTTTCTCTTCCCCCTGTATATCATATACTTCTTAGTGGCAAAAATAAGTAACTTTCTAAAGAAAAACTCTCGTAAGCATTCTCTTCCTTGATTTAGAAGTTAGGCTGGAGTCATAATGTATAAACCTTCATGATGCATTGACTAATTTTGAATAGTTTTATTATATTAAAGGAAGCTGTAGAGTTACGAATCTGACAAATCTGTTCATTAATAATTCACTCTATTTTAAACAAGTCATTTGATTTTCAGTATTTGATCTTGATACAGAAAAAACATGGGGTATTACCGCATATATGCTTATTCACATATTTGGTTTTATTCTAAAAGAAATTGTATGCCCACTTGCTGAAATCTGGCAGAAATAAACCAATTATAAGGTTCAGATGTAAAATATAGATATTGTATGTCTCCAAGACTTCTCCCTGTGGTCTTCCGTCGCTGGCATTTAGCAATCTGTCATTTTCCGAGATCATCAATATCCCATCTGCAGCTGACAGTTGCTATCAGAGAAGGGCTAGAAGCAGCTGCTTCCTAATCATGCAGAATATGAAGAGTTGGATGCAAGAGTGTCTAAGCTGAGTAGTTATTGGGGCTGGTAAAACCTGATTGCTCTGATAGAATGCAACAGCCAAGGTTCATCCCCTCATGAAGAATCTGTAGGCCCTGTGTGTGTTTGCGTATTCTTCTAAATGTTAAGTAGATGTAACCAGGTTATGAAGCTTTAATTCATGAATTGTAGTTTCACTAGAAATGCATGACCAGGACAAAAGAACAGGAGTGAAAATATCACACAGAGCTTGTCCTCAAATAGCTCAAAATCCGGTGGAGGATACAGAAATGTAAAACCAAAATGCAATAAGATGAATGTTGCAGTAGTACAAGAGAGATGACTAATTTTTATCTTCAGTTTGGCATTTGAACTTTATGTCACCGCATAAGTCTGTGCAGGGAGCCATTAGAAACCCTTCTTCACGGTCCTCATTTTGATGGAGCATTGCCTGGTCACATTGTCACATTCTTCATGTTCCCAGACCCCCTGCTTCACTTTATTGTCCTGATTTTTAAGGATCTCATATTGTTCCTGAAGGAGCCCCAGCATAAGAAAACTAAGAGGACAGGCTGTAAAGGCAATGAGGCACTTTCCTACGTAGATGCTGCAAATCCAGTTCATCTCTGTTAACGCAAGTCGTTCAGCCCACAAACTTTTTGTCTCCAAAATCTTTAGTTTGCAAAGAAATATTTGCATTATGGCTGAACCTGTTTTGTATATTGAGGGAACCTGAGGGGTCCGGTTCATCAATGTCTCCTATTTAGTTCTGTTATTAATTTGGCAAATATAAATGTTTAATTGATTATCAGGCACTGGATGTTATCTGGAGGCATGTGCACAGAGCTAGGCCATTGGAAAAGTGAGAGTGTGTATATATATATATATATATATATATATATATATATATATATACACACATATATACTGGTTGATATACGTGTCCAACTAAAAGTACCATCTTAGCAACAGTTCTGCCTAAAACATTACTGAAGAATGAGAAATCATCCCTTCCTTGTTCTCATTCCAGAAGTCTATTTTATCAACAACAGTAGCCAATGTTCTAGTCATGTGGTCTTTACAAATACACATTAATTAATGCAATACAAATTGTTAAATATGTTTTTAAGCCCTTATAAACTGTTTCCTGTTGGCTTTGTCTGTTATTTCATAAATTCTATTAATCTGGTATTAACTCCAATTTGGCTATACATGAAGAAAACTCAGTAGTAATAATAGCAACAACAAAAATATCAACAACAGTGACAACAATAATAATAATAATGAAGGTTTTTGAGTGTCAGGGCTATTCATTAGCAAATACTTATTGTTTTTTCCTTTAACCCCTTTATTTATTTTAATTCCTTTAACCACCTGCATGGTATGATATTCGCTAGATGGTACGATATTTTAGGCAAAAATAAAAACCTAAAAATATTATTTAAACAGATCATTATTTAAATAAGTTAAGTCAAACAGGTTTTATATGATAAAGAGTAAAATAAAGCCCTAGCTTCCATGGACCAAGTCAGGAAATCAGTTATAATATGCAAAGATAATGGATAACTGTAGACAACTCAGCTTTTCTGGTAATAAGTATATAAGATGATGGTAACACAATTTCGTATAACGAGATGCAACAGGCTCTCAGCCTCTGGGTTTCAGAGCATCAGGGTCAGGGTTGCCTGTTCTTCCGGGCATCTCAGTGACAATATTTAACAACTGCTACCTGAGACTACAAACCTCTGGCTTCGGTTTCTCTTTGATGGCCGGGGCTGAATTAAGGAATATGAGGGTCTCAGTCTGGGTTTCCCCAAAGCGGATGCAGAGACAGGGATGTGGAGATCCGACATGTCCCAGGAGGAATTGGAAGGGGGGCTGGGATGGTCGAGATAGTGAGGGCAACAGGTAGAAAGTCAAATTGGACTCAGCCCTATTTCTCCTGCTCCCAGGTCTAAGGACTAGGAATTTTTATATATTATTTGTAACTACTTCCTTTGGCCAACAGAATCAATGGAGTGAGAGGCGAGCCTTATACTGTGTCTTTGGCTTACTTTTTCACACGCTATTGAGCTGCACTTAGACTAAAAACCAGAAACCACACTTTCATGGTTCTCATGTGCAGCTCTGCTTGAATGTTTTTGTTTCCTTTGCTCGTCTGTTTGGCTTCTTTTGCTCTAAGGCAGAGGGTGGTAAACTTTTCCTGTAAAAGGTAAGCCAGAAATATTTTAGGCTTTGCAGGCAACAAAGGCCTCTACTGTACTTTCTTTTTAAAAACAACCAACCCGTTAACATGTAAAATCATGTTCATCTTGGGGGCTGTACAAAAACAGGCCATGGGCCAGATTCAGCCTGCTGCCATGGTTGGCGCTAAAGGAAGAGGTATCTGGTATTTATAGTCTGTGGTATGTGTATTGCTGGTAAATCTACCTCTCTGATGGTAATGCATTCACTCTGGTGCTCCTTTGATTAAGATGATACGTCTTTCTTATCCTTTTACTTTTACCATCTTTGTATCTTTGTCTAAAATGGCTCCCTGTAGGCAGTGCACAGCTACTTCTTAGCTTTTTATCCAGAGTGACACCTCTGCCTTTTCATTGGGGTATCTGGGCCATTTATATGTAAGGTGGTTAATTGATATGATCTTACTCAAAGCTTGTATTGTGCCCAAGTTTTCACAGAAGTAAATAGCAGACCTGGAATTAAAATCCATGATTTCCATTGCCTAGTAAGATTTTATATACATAAATGTTAGAAATATATATTATATAAATATGTAATATGTAATATATGTTTAATATAATATGATATTGAATCTTCATTAACACAAATTAATATAAATTGATTAATATAAATATTTAATATGTTAAATACATTACTATATTTAATATATATATTCCCAACTTTTATCAATCAATGCAGGCAAGAAAGGCCATAAAAGGCTTACATGAGGTTGTTGGTCTTTTTCACTCTAGAGGGATGGGTGAGTAAATAATTCTAAGCAAATATTCATGGGAGGCTTGAAGCAGGAAGTAATTTTTGAACTTTATCAATGAGAAGCAATCAACACCAGCAATATCCATGAAGGACTTTCAGAAAAGTACTCTAAAATGGGCAAATTTGCAAGTGATGATGTACGGATAGAACACGGAATTCAGGACAAGGGAATGAAGTCCGATAATGAGAGAAACTCTGTGTAGGTGGGTGTCACATTATAAACAACTTTGGATGCCTCACTGAGGGAATTAGACTAAACAGAGGGTTTTGGAGCAGAACAATGAGAGTTTAAAAGAAACTTGTAGAAGCTCATAGAAGAAAGTTTGGTTGGGAGACAACCTGAGGTCAAATAAGATTAGTTACCTGGGTACTTTCATAGTCCAAATGAGAGATTAAAACAAAACTAACAAAAGCTAGGACAGCGGCACTGGGCAGAAGGTAGAACAGATTTAGAAATCGTTAGCAAGGACCGGGTCCTAAGGCCTGTCGCACTCAGGACATTCATCTCTTAGAGTCGCTACAGACCATCCTCTAAATTAAATTTCCATGGGTCAAAAGAGCAAAACAAAGGTGAGTTAGATCAATGTGTTAATTTAAGAAGTTACTGAATCATTAGTGGTATAAAGCCAGTTTGTCAATCAACAAATTTGTACTGATTATTAAATGTCAGGAATTTTTCCAATTTCTGAAAATATAGCAGTAGTAAGGTAGACATTCTTAGAATGTACATGTTTAAAGGATCAGTCAAAATCATATACATCTATTTAAGAATGTTCTTATCTTTGAAAGGCAGCCCTAAACTACCACTGGTGGGCGTGACTAGGCTCGTTGTAGTCAAATGTCACAGTCAAAAATAAAATGTGACATGTCGTGTATGGCAGTAGTTACACTTTTTAAGTGCTAGCATGGTGTTTCACCTAGTCTGGTGATTTAATAGACAAACTGCTAAAAATACCACATTATCTCATTCCTCGTGTATAATTGTCTGTGTTGGTCAATGAATTTGGAAGCACTTCTACAAAAAATACAGGAGACATCAGGGAGCCTCGTCACATACTTACACGTTGCATTGTATTTCCTTTGCAGCCTTTTTTAGGGGACGATCATCACTGAAATGAGGACAGCCTTGAGCCTGTGACAGGTCCGCATTCTCACCAGAGTTCAGAAGACAGCCTTTGCGCTGTGGATACTCAGCTCACCGACTCACTGCCGGGAGTCCTCCCCAGATCACGCTTCGTCCTTGATCTCAGACAGCGATTGACTGTTTGGGGCCGTACCGATTGTCTACTTCGAAGAATGTTTCAAAGGACAGGGGTATTGTTCCAAAACTGTGTATCTCACTTCACTTTAATTTTTTATAATTATATCTTATAAGGCATTTCTGGAAAGGAAAAGTTGGTAAATCTTGGTATCTTAGCTCTGGAAAAGTAGAATACATCAAAATGCTTCTAAAACCTTCCTCCCATTTTCAATTTTAATCATAATACAAAGTTCTAATTTTTAATCAATACAAAGAGTACATTGACATTCAGAAGGATACTCTGTCAGGTTTACTTTCTCCTTTTCCATCATTTCTCCTCAATGGAGAGAAATGCAAGTTCCTTTTAAGGCATCAAGAATGCATTAAAAGAGTTATTTTATTCTATGCAATCCCCAAATCCCATTTTTACAAATAATATTTCTTGAAGTGAAAGAATCATTGTCAAAAAGACTCAGATACATGCCATAATGACAGAGTTGTTATAAGGTTAGCAATTATTTCCCAGATAAATGAAATAAACTTCATAAACTTTTCCAAAGCATCCCATGTCTAAATTATATCCCTCAGCCTCTATAGTGAATTAGTTCAGAGGCTCCTCCAGTCTGCTCTAGTATAAGAAAATTTAACATTTATTGATAACTAGCTAGAATATGTCAGAATACATCTTTATTTGCTTCTTTAATCTTGATGGCACACCTGTGTGATGAGTGTTTTACTAAATACAGATCAGGAATGTGACCCAGATTGAATCCAGCCCCTGCCCGGCTCACGCGCCCCACACGGGACACGAGATCTACGTCCCGTCCTACATAGTAGGCACGGCCACTTAGATTAGGAAACTCGGTGACTGCAGATACTGGTGAATATTTTTCTCTGTAACTATTTTGGGAAAGAATTGCTTTGCCATGTTTTCATTCACAGATGATGTCAGGGGCAAGGATGTGCTCCACAGTAAAGCAGAAATTTGGGGAACACAGATTAACAAGGAAACGATTGGGATTCAAGTCCTTATTCTATTATTGAATATTTATTGTCTGCTCAGATCACTTATCCTTTATAGACTTAAGAACCACCATATATAAAGTCTGAATAAGAAATATCAGCCTTGAAGAATTTATATGACTGTGAAAGGAAATAACATAGGCAAAGCAATCAGCCCAGGGCTCAGGAGAGGTCAAAGGCACAATGAATATCAGTTATTTTTGTTGTTACCTGGAATGGAGGTTGCAAAATCACTTGATAGAGTTTATTTTGAGGCAGTGCTGAAAAGTGGCTCAGACACTATGTACATACAAGATTTCTCTATTCATAGAAAATTTCTTTATCGTTGTGAAAGTAGACAAGCCTAGCCTTTATCATCTGTCTCCTGAGAAGGCCTAATTTTTCTGCTGGTGTTTGAAGTGAATTAAGATTGAGTTCTAAAAATGAATGCCATGATCATTTTTCCTCAGCCCTGAGCCAAACGACCTAAATTCTCTGAGAAGTGACTTAACGTATCACCAAGAAAAGGAATTTGTTCTTATTTGAAAATGTCCACAGATGGACCCAGATGACTGGGGCTGAAGCAGATGACATAATGCTAGTCATTTTCTTGCTGCTTCGAGAATTTGTTCCAGCGATGCACTGCCATCCTCCTTTCCCCAGCAATGCTACCGACCGCAGCTCCTCTCGGTTCAGGCTGTGGACCGAGAACACCAGCGTGTGTGATGATCATTTCACTGCCCAGTGGAGAGAGACCTTAGATTTCCAAACTCAGGCATTTGTTGTTGTCTTTGATTTTGATCACTTCACCTTAAACTCACAATCCGACTGAAACATCAATTCAAAGCCCCTTCTCTCCAGACAGTCCTAACAGGGCTGAGCCGTCAGCGGCTCCGGCTCTGTGGGTGCCTTTCCCGCGGTGGCCCTCTGTGTGTCCCCTTGTCTCCTGGAGAAGTAGGGTGGCCGCACAGCTACTTCTCTCTCCATGCACGTCTAGTCAGAAAGATCTGTGACGGACGCAGAGTCATCTCTGCCGGTCACATTTGCACCACTGACACAATGCTCACGGGGCCGTTTCTTCTAGTGTTTACATTATTCAAAAGTAAGAGACAAAGTGACATAGTAGAAAGAGGGAAGTAAGACCTCCAATAATCCTCTCCTCCATAAAGGCAAAGAACACTGGAAAAGATAGTCCAAATCACCTTTTTTAGAATTCTTATAACTCAATGATAAAAGGATAAAATCCAAATAAATTGGAAGATGGGTTTGAATAAACAGTTCTTGGAAGATCTACGAATGGCCAATGAGCAGATGAAAAGACACTCAACATCATTAGTCATCAGGAAAGTGTATTTCAATACGAAAATGAGATACCACTTTGCACCAACTAGGAGGGATAAAAGTTTTAAAAAATATATTCAGTAACAAGTCTGTGGAATAATTGGAACACACTTACATGGTGGTGAGATTGTAAGTGATGCAGCGCCTTGGAAAACAGTGTTTTATTTCCTCAAAATGTTAAACATAGAGTTATGATCTGACCCAGCAATTCTGCTCCAAGTCATATACCCGAGAGAATGAACACACAGGCCCACCTCAACACTTGTTCATGAATATTCATAGCAGCATTGTTCATGAGAGCCGCACAGTGGAAACAACCTAAATATTCATGAACTGATGGACAGGTAAATAAAATATATGATATCAGTACATACATAGAGTGGAATATGTTTCAGCCATGAAAAGGGATGAAATGCTGATACGTGCCACATTGTAGATGAATCTTGAAAACATCATGGCAGGTGAAAGAAGCCAATCACAGAAACCACGTGTTGTGTGATTCCATGTGTAGGAAAAGTCCAGAACAGAGACACTGCAGGTGGATGAGTGGTTGGCTGGTTGGCGTGTTTTAACATGTGGTTTACCAATTCAACCTCCTAATACTACTCCAGATTAACAATACTTACTAATCCTGACACAGCACAGATGACACCAGGGTCTTTTAGAGTGTGCTAGGTATGGACTCATTACATCTTCACAGCCACTCTGTGAAGTAAGCTCCTTTATCCCAAATTTACAGATGAGGAAACTGCAGTACAGAACCGTTGAGTGATGAGTCCAAGGTCACAGAGGTGATAAGGAATAAACTGGAGGTGATAACCAGGAAGGCTGAGCCTAGGCTCCTTCCTTCACTTATTTCTTGAGGGTTTAATTTTGTTTTTATTTTATAGACAATTTTTACATAGTGCTAATACTAAAATCTTTCCACTGAGATCTGTAAAGAAATGACAACCACCAGATGTCCTGTCATAAGAAAGTGGGTAGTGTGGGTTATTCCTAACCAAAAGACTAGTCTTGAGTCTTCTGTTCTTTGTTTTCGATCCCAAAAGTATCTATATTTTCTCAATCGTACAGATAACTGTCAAACTTGTCATTTTGTATGTGAGGGTAAAATTATTGTAGTTATTTTTATACAGTGCACATCAATTATGAAGGCAGTAAATATCATAAAAATGCTTCTGATACAGAAAAACCTGAGCCACCCAGACATTCGACGGGCTGTTCTCTCACTGAGGGGCAGATCTCATTAATCAAACACTTGATTATAAAATCTCTTTCTAAATGACTATAACATTTCCTATTTGTTTCCAGTCTTTCTGCAGGACTTGACTCACTTCTACTCTTCTCTTCATCCATTGTGCAAACTTCAGATTCATCCTCATTTCTTTCTCTGGTACATAGTTTATTTTCTGTTACACTGTCACCTTTTTGGAGGTGTTTAGACCATTCCAGTCATTATTTTATTTCCACCACAGTTTAATCACGAATCCATGGACTGTCGTGTATGTTTAGAACTTGTGATGGTTAGTTTTATGTGTTAACCTGGCTAAGCTAGGTTACCCGGGTACTTAATCAAACACTAACCTATGTGTTGCTGTGGAGGTGTGTTGTTGCCGTGAGTAATAATAACTACAATCAACTGACATTAAATAAAAGATTATCCTCAGTGAGGAGGGTGGGCCTCATCCAATCAGTTGAAAGGCCTTGAAGGCAAATACTGAGATTTCCTGGAGAAGAGAACGTCCTATGTCACGACTGCTCTCCTAAGCTTGCACTTCCACCCTGACCTGTGAGTTTCAAACTTGCCAGCCCCCATGACCACGTGAGCCAATTCCTCAATTTAAGTCTCTTGCATTTGTGTGTGTCGATTATATTTTCTATTGGCCTGTTTCTCCAGAGAGCCCTGACTGATACAGTCATCTTTTTGCTTCACTTAATTTTTTTCTACACATTTCTGAAATCAGGAGAATATTTTCATTTTTCCAGCTCTTGGTTAGCATTTGCCTATAAAATCTATCTGAAGAGTTCCATCCTTTTAATTTACCTTTAAAATAACTCTGCCTTGGCAACAAGCATTCACACTTGTAAAATATTCTGGATGACACCTTAGCCAATGGGAATTTCACTACAGCTCTTAAAATACTTTGGCTTCCATCTTTATAGTACAATAAACTACCATCAAACACAGCTGCTGTTAGCATGTGGGTGTTTTTGGTTGTCTGGGCTCTAAACCACACATCACTATAAACTCCAATTCTGTCATTTTAGACCACACTTTCTTATATAATGGTAACAATATTTTAATGTTTACTGTATATTTGGTGTTACTCTTACTTCTTCTCCACTTCAAATGATCACAGCCATCATTTATCGTATTTAGAAACTTCCAAGAATGGTGTAAATGTTGAGAGCATTTAATATAAACTCAAGGTGCCTCATTTCAATCTTGGCTTATCCACTTACTGGCTTTGTAACATTGAGGAAACTTGCGAAATTCTCTGGACCTTGGTTTTCTTATGCAAAATAGGGAGAAAAATAACTTATCCCATAGGGTTACTGTGAAAATTAAATAGTCAGTGTATGGAAATCATGTAGAATAATGCCTTGTCCAGAATAAGTTCTCAGTAAATATTAGTAACGGTCCTTATTTTCATTGCTAGTTCCTTGAAGTGCCTTCTTCTTCTGTCAGAGATTCTTAACTCCACTGAGCTGGTGAGTGTGTTTATCGTTAAGAAACACTACACTAAAACTCTAAACCTGTAAACTAAAATGTTGCTGTCAACTCTTAAGTCTATTTAGATTTCTACAATATCTTTCAGTACAACCCAAAATATGTTATTGTAAACCACACTCTTATGACCCTGTAGGTAGTAGTTCTTTTTTTCAGTAGACACAGTCTGTTGACTGATGTTCTCCAAGCTGCTCTGTTAATGCTCCCTGGTCCAGTGATATAATAAAGCAAAAAGCATGAGCCTGGGAGAAGCATAATTAGTAAGAATACAAGATAACGATCAGCAACTGTATCACTGCAACTGTGTCTGATTTAAGAAAATGTTCGTGGGAAATATATTGAACTTTGAGAGAAATATGCATTTTCAAATAATAAATCAAAATTTTAAATTATGTAAGCTTTTTTATGCATTAAATTATTGAGAAGGCTTGGACAGCAAGAGAAGCAGTTAATAAGTTTAAATAACAACTAAATGCAAATCCAGAAGAGTTTGTGTTTTTTTTCCCCTAGAAAAATAGAAACTCTCAATATTATAGGGATTATTAGTCAGTTAAGAGTTTATCCTTTATCTTGACATATCATTTTCACTGTCTTTCTGTTTTAGAGTTTCTCTGTTTGGTCCATGTATCAAAGCCTATGCAATTAGCCCTTATTAACACCACCATCTGGAGTGGGGTCAGGGCCTGAGAAGAGTGATATCACTCAATCTAGACCCTAAATAGTTGTTTTTTCAACTTAGCCCCAAAATCTATGTTACAAAATAAAATAGTCGTGTACGACTATGGTCATTTCACTAGTAGTATGATGACATATTTAACAAATATTGAACACCTGCAAAGTAGCAACTGCAATTCTATTCAAATTATTACATTGCTTATTCTGGGTATTTTCCTTTCCCATATAAACTTTAGAATCAGTTTGTCAATATCCCAAAGTCACTTGGTGAGATTTTGATTGGGGTTGTATTGAATCTCTAGATCAAGTTGGGAAGAACTGATATCTTAAAAATATTGAGAAGTCCTGCTTATGAACTTGGAATATCTTTCCACTTATTTAAATCACTCTTGATTTCTTTCATCAGAGTTTTCAGCTTTCCACATCTGGATCTTGGACATGTTTTGGTAGATTTACACGTAAGCATTTCTTGGTGCTCACGTCAATTTTCTGTGTGTTTTTAATCAGATTCCAACTGTTCACTGTTGGTGTACAGGAAGCCAATTGAATTTTCTCTATTAACCTTGTATCCTGCAACCTTGCTGTAATTGCTTAATGAGTTCCAAGAGTTTTTTAAGTCTTTGGGATTTTCCAAATAGACAATGACATCATCTGTGAACAGACCCAGTTTTACATCTTCCTTCACAATCTGTGTACCTTCCCTTGCCTTTTTTTTTTTTTTGTCTTACTGAACCATCTAAAAGTTACAATGTAACATTGAACAGGAGTGGTGAGGGGGCATGCTTGCCTTGTTCCTGATCTCACAGGGAAATTATCTTGTTTTTCATCATTAAGTACGATGTACTTCTTTCACCATTAGGTATGCTGTGGTTTTTTGTAGATGTCCTTTTACAAGTAGAAGAAGTTTCCCTCTATTCCTAGTTTGTTGAGGAGAGTAACAAATTTAAAAAATAATAAGACAGATTGAGAGAAAAAAATCTAACAAGGAAGCTTTTTGGTTTTTGTTTTTTTCTCCCGTCATCCCCCGGGAGGGAGGACTTGCCTGTGCTGGACCCCAGAGGCCTCCTCCTCCCCCATCACGGGGGTGCCTCATGTCCCTCTTGGTCCAAAACCCGCCCCTGCTCCTGAGAAGTGCCTCCCCCCTTCTAGGGGCTGCCTCCCCCACCAAGGAGGTTTTTCATTATTATTACCATACTTGGGATATCCTCTCTGAGAAGTAGAATTTGAAATGAGAGACTTTCCTATGTCAGGGTGAGGAACAAGAGGATTCCAGGAAAAAGGAAACAGAAGTACAAAAGTCTTCAAGTGTAACGATCTTAACTGAGTATTGGGAAAACTTTAATTTTGTTTTCATTGATCTCCTTCGTTAATTCTGTTTTCTTTGAAATGAGATCTGCCTTGGACTTGGTGTTTGTTTCCTCTTACATGTTGTTCGTTTTCTGCACATATGGCTCTGGGCCAGAGTCTAGACGCCAGATTCAATCTAGACTTTTTAAAGAACAACTCTGATATCTGGGCTTATTTGCTACCTCCAAATAAGACGTTGTTGTTTTCTTTTAATGCAGGGCCTTGGTGTCCCTTTAAACTCTGGTGGTGGAGTAGGAAGGTTGGATTTGCAATAGTAAGATATTATCTTTGGTCCGGGCAACCCAAACATGCCTCAAATAAGTAGAGCTCTATCCTGCTTCTCTGATCAAACCAAACAAACCAAAACCAAAACGCATGGAACTTTCTAGGGTTAGGACTCCAACTTCAACCATGCTTTTGTTGCTCAAGTGCAAAGATTGAAAATTCCTTTCTCGCTCCCTTTTTTTTTTTTTTTTTGAGATTTGTGTTAGTTTCTTATTGGTGCTATACAAAATTACTGCATATTTAGTGGTTTAAAACAAGGCAAATTTATTATCTCTTACTATTTTACAGCTCTGGAGATCAGAAGTCTGAAATGGGTTTCATGGCGCTAAAATCAAGGTGTTGGCAGAGGGAGTTCCTTCTGCGGGCCGAGGGAGAAAGTGTCTTTTACCCTTTCCAGTTTCTGGAGGCCACCAAGTTTAGGGTCACGTGACTCCGCCTTTGTCATCACCTCGCCCCTGACTCTCCTGTCCTTTCTCCTTCCACCGTAAGGACACCCATAATTACATTAGGCCGCTAGGGACAATCCAGGGAAATCTCCCCATCTCTGTCCTGCCACAAGACTGGATGCACTTTTCACTTTGCCCCTTCCCTTGTCCGCTGACCAGCGGAGCATGGCTGCCTGCCCCCCAGGCTCTCACATTCTGCTGCTTCATTTCTTGATACTATTTCCTGACTTTACTAAATGTGAACTTACTTTTATGTCTTTTCTTTCTCACTGGTTTTATTGGGTCCATTAATTCTTCACTGCTCTAAGTCTGCTGGTAGCCCTCCTCCTAGTTTTAAAGTGGTGAAAGAAATTAAATTTTATTTTTATATGTAGTCTTTTATTCCAATAAAACATCGAGGGAGAAACATGCTAAAAATGTGTGTATCATAAACCATCTTGAGTAGGAGGATAGTATATTTGATATGAAAAAAAAGAGCTTTATTTTAAAAGTTTCTCAATTATTTTGAATACAACTTTGAAAAGATTTCAAACTAGGTAAAAGTGTTCTTTCAGAAAGGATTAACCTGTTTTAGATTGTAAGTATTTCTGAAAATCTATCTTCTGCTAGATAATATGTACAACTTTAAATCTTATAATTTAAGCGATGACTTTAAAGGAATAGATAGATTTTCATAAACATTTGCTGTTTGTGAGTTGGAAATTAACATATAAAGAACAAGCATTCCTCAGGGATAGATTGCTACAGTCTCTGATGAGTGAGCACTTCACATACATACACACACATGCAAACATCTTTCAGAAAGCTCTATCATTTATATATGGCTTCATGGATGATCTTTTACTTTTATTGCTTATAGAATTCAATATCCCTAAATGAAGTCTATAACTCTACATGGCATGGACTGTCTTATCTCTATAAAATATCTTGTAAGTCTCTTAATTTGAAAAACAGCCACAGACTGACAAGAGCAATTTTGCAAGAACACTTGATTGCTTCATGTCTTTGTCATTTTGTCTCAAAATAGTAAAATTACAAAAAATCAAAGGAAGGCACAAGACAGTATCAATACCTTTACAACATTTTTGAATATTACTAATTTGAGAATCTGTATATAGCTTACTTTATCATAACACTATTTGAAGTGTGATAAATAGAGTAGCTCTCATGTTTATCAATTCATACTATTTTTCTTCTTTATTTGTTTTGATAGAATACATGTTTATTACTGAAAACCATTTCCACTGGGTTTACATGAAAATAGCTTCATGTTCGCATTATCTCAGGGATAGATATACCATCTAGTTCTGGCCGACCAGGTGACCATAGTGCTGGACTCAGTACTTGCTTTGATATTCATCAGATAACCTAGGAAGGAAAATTGAGGGAAATGTCGGGCTTCTGTGCGATAATAAAAGAAATGTGATTGGGAAGGTGATATAAACCTATAGGATCAATTGCCCTCATTTTTTCTCATAAGCTAGAGCTTTCTGAGAATGAATCCAGCACCAAATAATGCAAAGGGAAGAGATAAAGAGACCCAGATTCCTGGTTGCATCATTTGAAACCCTAAATCCACCTACCCTGAAAATTCACAACTTGAACTTCCCAATATAATGATTCAATAAATTCCCCTTTGTGAGCTAGTTTGAAGCTGAATTTCTCTCATTTGCATCTGAAATAGAATTGACAAGCAGAATTGACTGGGGTAGTGGTAGTGACGGGATTGGCACTAAAAAAATTGAGAATAAACTGGGCTGAAATGTGAGGGGTGGCAGTGAGGGTTCCCTCACCCTGGCTGTGAGTTGGCCCTAATTTTAAGTGATGGCAAAGCAGCCAGTAAACTATTGCCCAGTGGATCTCGGGACTGAGATTATGTGCATCTATGATTCAATTCTAGATTTAGATTCTAGATTGATTTGAGATTCAAGCTAATTCTAGCCTGGGGGAAAAGGCAAATTAGCCCTCATAATTCGTGAATCAGAAGATATCATCAACATAAAAACAAAGAAGAGCGTGCATCCAGGTGAGGTATAACACAGCATATTGCTAGGAGGCTGATCCCTCAGATCTGGATCCATGTCTGTGATGAAACTCAGTCTTTGCCTACCAGATGATTCAACATCAGGGTAGTTGTTTCCAATAAGAAACCTCAGAGCTGGGATAAAGCAAAGGACCCAAAAACAGTCATGTAATACTCAAACTTCAAGCCAGTTCCATGCCTTAAATTTCTCTAGTTTAAGTAATTTTCCAGTAGTCCATACTGGGAATATGGAACTTCTGAGCTCTCAATTACTGTTCCATATTTCTCTGGTCTTAATTACAAAATTAATCAAATATAAGGATTGCTGTGAAAATTGCATGAGATATATTCTTAACTTTTAAATAATAAAATATCTCTCCTTCTCAGATAATTAAACTTCCTTTCTCCTCCTTTCCTATTACTTTTTCCCTCCTATCCCCATTTTGTCCCCTCAATCTTTTGTTCATTGGGCTGAATTTGTTGAATGGTTACTCAACAGCTGTTACAGGGTCCTGATTTCTTAACTGCCTTCCATCAAAATGAATGAACAAGTTAAATTCTGAGTTCTCAAACTTTGGCAGCTTTGGACAAACAACTACTTGACCCAGATTTGGTCAACGAAATAAGCATATCTAGAGTGCCCTAGGAAACCTTTTTCTTTTGGATTAAAAGAGTGAGAAAAGTAAAAGGTACCATTCTCGCTTTTTATCTTTTCTATCTGCCTCCTACTTTTGATGACAATATTATAGAGAAATTATGCCTGGAGCTATGATGGCCATCTTGATACAGTAAAGCAGCAAAAAGGAGGATGGAAGAGAACCTGCCTGGGATGGTGTCACCAGCGCAGCACCTCCCCGTGGGCCCCTCCTCAGCCCCCCGGGTAGTAAATCCCCTAACACATCACAGCTCTGTCCATGTTATTTGGAGGGAGAGTGACAGCTCTCCCGCAGCAGATGATACTTGGCTTGATGGGAACCCTCTGTCACGTCCAAATCCCCGCATCCCTTGGGGGGAGAGGTGTCTCTCTTTCAGAGAAGGTGGGTTACCCAATAAGAAAGCATCTCAAGACAGTTCAACCTCACACTCCATTTTCACTACGAGTTGGGGAAAATGTCAAAGAATCTACATATATGGATCAATTTATCTCTGACAAAAGTTCTGTGGGAATAATACAAATTCCAACGTAGATATCTTAATACCAAAAAAAAAAGTTAATAGACATTTTTTTTGTGACATATTTTTTCCTACTGCATATCATTTTATTTTTTCTGTTTAAGAATCACAGTTAAGGGCTTCCCTAGTGGCGCAGTGGTTGAGAATCTGCCTGCTAATGCAGGAAACACGGGTTCGAGCCCTGGTCTGGGAAGATCCCACATGCCGTGGAGCAACTAGGCCCGTGAGCCACAACTACTGAGCCTGCGCGTCTGGAGCCTGTGCTCCGCAACAAGAGAGGCCACAATAGTGAGAGGCCTGCGCACCGCGATGAAGAGTGGCCCCCACTTGCCACAACTGGAGAAAGCCCTAGCACAGAAACGAAGACCCAACATAGCAATCAATCAATCAATAAAGAAATCTTAAAAAAAAAAAAAAAAAAAAAAGAATCACAGTTAAAAGTTTCTGTAAAATACCAGCTCTATTCTGCTCTTGAGAGGTATTACAGAAGACCGAGAGACAGCTGTTCTAACGCGAGTTCAGCTCTACCATTACGGCACATATAGGAGAGCCTGACAGAAACTCTGTTTTCTGGGCTGAGGAATCCTAGCCTTAAATCCACCATTTGGCCTAAACTTGCAAGTAGCTGTGCATTCAGAATCAAAAACAGTCTAGCTATTTCTTGGAGAATAAGTAAACATGACGTGAGCTCAGGCGCAGGAAAGTCAGAGGGTCTGAATAAATTAACGACAGGGCTTAGGATTTTCCCTTGCGAGGTTTCTTTGTATGATTCCCAAGTCACAAGTTTATGAAACAAATGAATCTCATCCACATCTGAGATAATTTCTGCCTCTGAAACCAGATCTGGTCTTTATTTTTATTCAAAATTCTCTCTTCAAAGGGATTATTCTATAAAATTCTCCCAAATTACAAAATTCTTTAAATAATATTAACTTCATGAGACATCAGAAAAGAATTTTCAAACAGATGCAGTATATCTGGAACATGAAATACAAATTTATCCTGGCATCTGATTGACCTCTTCCCCCTGCCCCTTCTTTTTCTGTCTCTGTCTCTCTCTGTCCCTGTCTCTGTCTCTCTGTCTCTGTCTCTCTGTCTCTCTGCTAAATAGAAATAAATTGCAGGAGCAAAGACCTTGAGACAGTAACTTCACACACACTTAATGGTTTTCGGAGCCTGTGGAGGGTCAAACTTATTCAGTAAATTAAAAATGAAGAGTGCTTGGAAAGGGCTCACTTGATAGGAAAAAGTACATTAAGCAGTGGAGACTGACAGCTGGCTTCATCAGGCGATGACATATTTGTGCGAACATAGCACTCACTCTGCTAAAGGAGCTTGGTTTGGGCTGGAGCCAGGGACCAGCTCCACGTTTAGGATTCAGTCTTTGTTTCTGGTGTCAGAGCTAGACATTTAAAGAGCAGAAAATTCAAGAAGGGCAAAGGGCCATGAAAAAAATATGCATTCTTAATTGTTATGCAAAATATTCATATTTAATATTCCAAGCAACTACAGTATTTAAAATTGTCCTAATGAATAATGTTTCGATTTTCTATCCTGAGGCAACCTTATCTTTCGTGACATGAAGTTAGTTTTGCTTTTTATTCTCATTTACTGCACAAGAATCTGATCAAGGATGTTATGACAACCGTTTATCGGCAGAGCTGAGAGGTAAGAAGCAGTGGATTGGAGACGTGAATTTTGAGTCATGGAAAGTTTCAGTGAGGAACTTTCTTGCTTCACCTAATCTCAAGTAGTTTTATACTTTTCCAAACTTACTACATATTTGGATGATAAATAAAGGTATCCTTACCTTCCTCGCTTGAGGATCTGGTCCTAGACTCTGGTTCTGAGATGACGTACCCTCATTGGAACTTAGGAGGGTTTTTTCATTAATTTTCAACAGTAGTGAAAGTAATAACTGGAAGTTAAAAGATGCATATTTATAAAATTAACTTTAAGTTCATATCCTGAAAAGGCTGTTATTTGGGCTATAGCTAAAGAGAGGCTTTGGATACGTAAATTAACAGGAGGTTTACAGGGTAAAATTGAGAAGCAAGAAACCATTTCAACATGAGGTCTAAGGTCCATGAACACTCGGACACTGAATTGTCACTGTCATTAACCTAAAACTGCTGCTGGTGAATAAGGGCTACTAAATGCATTGAAGGTCTGGATTCTGAGGACCTGGCAACATTCGCACGGATGGAACGGTGAATTCTACCAGGTCCATCCTTCCTCCTGTGCAGCTGAAGCTTCCAGAGCCCCACACAGAAGCTAGTCTGGCTAAGAATCATAGAAAAAGAATTCTTGAGCACATTCCAGGTAGCTCACAGATCAATGTGAAGACAAAGGACCAAGCTTAGAAAAATGACAGAAAGCAGGGCAGCTCTGGGGAGCTTGATGGCAAAAGAACCCCACTCAAATCTGAGGATGTCCCCTGTGGAGTGCACGATTTCTAACCATTTTCTTATTCTTGAATCACTTAGCTCATGACTGGAGGTTCTGACAGCAGCATTAAGTGAAGGTCAGTGCTTGGCTGGACGAGGTGCTGGGCCTTGATTCATAATCCAAGCAGGTCAGCCCGTGATGCGAAAGAAGCCAGGTATGGTCATCAGAGAAAGGATGTATTCCCAGCAGACTGCTGGGTCCTCACCTGCTGGCCTGGCTGCTCTCCGCAGCTGCACCCTGCTCTGTGCCAGACCCCTGCTGGTCCTGGGTCTTGACATGGTGCAATGACCCCAACCTTCCTTCCTGAACCGTCTTGATCTCCAATCACTCTGCCTTTTTTCAGTGGCCGTAGCTCTACATTAACACTTACTATGATGCGTGGAAACACTGAGGGGTGTCCCTGAGGACCCCCAGGGTTCCAGGAGCTTTCTCCCCTGTAGAATCTCATGACGATGTTCTGAGGACAGGGCAATCCTGCAGGGTCTCGGGGCAGCTCTTAAGTGCTTCATCCCGGGAGGACACTGAACCCTTTCTGCTCATCCCTCATTGGCCAGAACTAATCACATGGCCCCGCCCAATAGCAGGATGGTGGGGAGTTATGAGGATCCCTGTGCCCAGAATTGGGGGGGATGAGCCCCAGCGGCATTACCAGCAGAGCCAGAATGCATCTTGTATGACGACGTGATCACCAGTATCCACCGTCTCAGCTCCTTTCCAGTACAACTGTTTTCTTTCCCATGAATCCCGTATATATTCTGGGGGCACATACCCGTGCTTCTTAGTACAGTTCAGTTTTTTCCCCAATTTTTTTTTTTCACTTATGTCTGGAATGTATGCAATTTTATGAGTATTTTTTCTAAAAACAAAGTGCTTTAAAACAAGTAGCAAATCCGGTTACGCAGGTATACGTGAAATTAATGGTGGCAACGAACGAATGTGCAATAGTTTTTATTCATAAACTTACAAATAAGAAAGTGATAACTTTCCCCTGGAAGACATAATATATAATAAAACAAACAGCACAGAAGGGGATCAGGAAACCTGACTGCTTTCATCTCTTGTCTTTGCCACCAGTTGTGTAAAATGAGGCAAGTTATTCTGACCCATTCTGTGTTTTCATTTCCTCGGGAAAATTGCTATTTCGAAGAGTTTGCAGACTTCTTAAAACGCAAATATGAACCCCGGACAGGACTATGTGTCTTAGGCCAACACTTCAGCTGGGATCAGGTTCTGCCGAATGCTAAAAAGCCTGGGCGACGGGCACAGTCACACAGGACGGTTTTCTTGTTTTTATCTCAGAGAACAGGATCCCGAAGCTGAGAGCACAGAAGCGTCCTCAGGACTCAGTCCTTCGGTGGGAGGTTGCCCCATCCCTCCGCCACCCTAATCTGCAGCTCTTCTCCTTTCTGTTTCTTATAGTTGGAATCTCACCTGCTTTCGAAGGAAGAACAACGTAAGGAAGACCAGAGCACAAGTGAGACACAGAACTGGGGACCAGTGGAGCCATTTCTTGTCATCAAGCAAACAGTTGCTTCCTGGACACCCCGTGGCCTCCACCCAAGGACTGTGGTCTGGGTTATGAGAGGTGATGTAATTTCTCCTCAGTTAGGAAGTCAGAGGAGAAGAGTGGGTATTGATCAGGCGACTGGCAGTGTATAACTGGCAGAGATAAGCACTTAAGGCTACTTTTTGGAACTCTGTCCCAGAGATTTAATTATTTTTTTCTTTTTTCATTGTTTAATGTAAAAGGGCATCAAACTGTAATTGTAATAACTATTTTTGTCCACTTGAAATTAATATAGGTTAAAACAGAAATAACCTTTCATGATGCAAAAAGTATTCCTTTAGCATCTGATATAGCACGGACACTATTTTAGGCCCTGAAGGTGTATTGAGAACCAAGTCAGAAGTGGCATTCCTTTCATTGAGGATATGTTCTTACTTCTGATACATAGCTAACCAGCTTTCCTCCAGGGGTCTCACGAAAAAGTCCTAAAATCCTGTGATGTAAATTATATCCAGTGAATTAGCTTCTTCCTGTACATCTGCATGGTGTTAGTTATGTGCCATTTTTGGAAAAAATGAGAAATGAGTAACAAATCGTTTCCCATGTTTAGATAATTAACTATCACTGTGGGGTATATTGTTAAATGAACTGATTTGTAAAGCCATCTCAGAGAGTGATAATTGTTAAGGAAAAGATAAAATGCTGTGTTTAAAAAGCGATTGGTGAAATAAGTAGGAGACCTTGAGTCCTACATCCAGCAAAACTATTCTTCAAAAATGAAGAAGTTAAGACAATCCCTGATAAACAAAAACAGAGCAGATCTGCCTTGCAAGAATGATAAAGGAGCACGTCAGGCTGAAAAAATTCCACTAGACAGAAACTCAGATCCAAATGGAGAAATAAAATCACTGGTAAAGATAAGTATGGGTAAATATAAGACCATATAAATGCATTTTGTTTTGTGATGCTTTTCTTCTCCTAAATGATTTAAAAGACAACTGCATAAAGCAATAATTACAAATGTGTGTTGACTGTTTTATATGATTAAAGATATAATTTACATGATAATAATAGTAATAATGAGGGATGAGGAACAAAGCTACATTAGAACAAAATGTTTGTACATTATTGAAATTAACTTGATATTAATATGAACTAGATTGAGTTGAGCTAAAATGTTAATTTTAATCCTCAAGGCAACCCCCATGATAACTCAAAAAATAAAGTAAAAGGAAACCAAGGAAATTAAAACAGTACACAAGAATCTCGTATTTTACACAAAAAGGCAGTAAAGAAAGAGCTGAGGAAGAAGGGCATGACATATAGAACATATGTAGCAACATGACACGTGTAAATCCTAACTTAGTAATTACACTGCCCACAAAGCGATTAAACACGCCAATGAAAAGGCAAGGATTGGCAGAATGGATTAACAACAACAAAAATTCCCACACTCCAACTATATCTTGGCTACAAGTGACATAGTTTACATATAAAAACAGTGAAAGGATGGAAGTCAAAGGATGAATGAAGACAGTCCAAGCAAAAGAGAGCTGGAGGATATAGGAATAGCTGAGGAAATAAACATCCAAGAAAGATGTAACAACAAAAACATACATTTTAAAGTATATATTAAGAGTTTATTGTGCAGATAAGAACAGTTTGCAAACTGGAGGCTCTCAAACCAGAGTGAAAGGCTCTCAGAGCTAAACTGTTATGAGACAGCTTATCCAGTGAAGACACAGAGGTTTTAATTCTTTACAACAATTGGTCAGAGCATTAGTGTTTTCCGGGGGATACTGGATTGATTACAAGTGGTTCCCTTGTGACCATTTCAGGGAACAGCTTACGTTCTGGTCATGATTTTTATTGACATTTACAAGAAGCAGCCCAAGTTAAGCTCTGGTCATTTTGCAGAATAAGCTATATTAAGTTTGTTTATGGAATTTACTTATCTGTTTACTTTTCCAAGGGGTGATTTTTTTTTTTAGTTTTATTGCAATATAATTGATGTACAGCACTGTATAAGTTTAAAGTATACAGCATAATGACTTGACTTTCAGACACCATGAAATAATTACAACAATAAGTATACATTGAAACCACAGTAAAATTCCACTTCAGACCCACTAGATGACTATGATCATGGAGACAGACAATCATAAGTTTGGCAAGAATATGGAAAAATTGGAACCATTGTATACTACTAGTTGGAATGTAAAATAATGTGCCCTTTTTGGAAAGCAATTTAGCAGTTTCCCAAAATGTTAAACATAGAGTTACCATGTGACTCAGCAATTCCAGGTCTAGGTACACACACAAGGTAAATTGTCAAAAAGTGGAAAGAACCCCAATGTCCATCAACTGATGAATGCATAAACAAAGAGGAATATCCTTATAATGTAGTAGAACCAATAAATAAATGTAAACAATATTACGAGGAAGAAAATAAGCTACTGATACCGATAAAATAAGCTACAGCATGGATTAGCTTTGGTAACATTATTTATGTTATGAAATAAGCCAGACCAAAAGGCCATACGTTATTATTTTGTCTATAGGAAATGTTCAGAATAGGCAAATCCATAGAGACTGAAAGTAGATTTGTGTTTGCCAAGGGCTGGGGTAGGGACAAAATGAAAATTACTGCTAGTGGGACTCGATTTCTTTTTGGGGTGATGAAAATGTTCCTGAATTAAACAAAATTGCAAGATTTGGTGAACATTCTGAACTGCTGAAGTTGACCCTTTAAAGGAGTGAATTCTGTGCTATGTAAATTATATCTTGATAAAGCTATTGAAATGTTTCTGGTTGAGAAGAGATAATAGATTTGATTTGGACACTTTCCATTTTAATATACCCATTACACATTCTAGTACAGATGTCCAGATGCAGATATAAAGGACTGCATCTCAGAAGAGACATCAGCACCAAAAATAGAAATTTCAGCACCACCAGCAGACAGCTAGAATTCAGAAGTTGGGACTAGTTAACAGATTTATGAATGAGGAGAACAGAATCCTCTGGGGGGATATCATTTCCCATAACTGGGATTAAAAGCTAGCATTCTCTGGCCTCAAAATCAATTGCTAATGTTCATCTATTATCGACAATGGTAACCCGGAATCAGATTTTACATGTTTCATCTTTACTATGTCTTTTCACACAGACAGAGACTGCCAGATACACAAATACCAGTCCTTGAGCACATGAGTTTGAGTATGTTCATTCTTTGGAAAGCAGTATTGGATTCTATTATTATTCTCTTGATATTTAACTTTCAGCATGTATTACATTTGACTAACTTCCAATCCAAGGCTAAATGGAACCTCCTCTATTCTCAGCTCCACGTATTTGAAATATGATTATCTTCCGCTCTTGCATTGATGTGTAAATGTTGGGACTGCAGTTTGAACTTGGAAGATGTATCCATTGCACAAATGGGTGAGGGAGTTGAGATCAGTCTTCTTGTTTTAGTTTTTTTTTTAACATCTTTATTGGCATATAATTGCTTTACAATGCTGTGTTAGTTTCTGCTTTATAACAAAGTGAATCAGTTATATATATACATATGTTCCCATATCTCTTCCCTCTTGCATCTCCCTCCCTCCCACCCTCCCTATCCCACCCCTCTAGGTGGTCACAAAGCACAGAGCTGATCTCCCGCATAGCTGTGCTATGCGGTTGCTTCCCACTAGCTATCTATTTTACGTTTGGTAGTGTATATATGTTTTAATTTTTGACATCCCATGATACATAGAAAACAGGTTGACATTACCTGCAATTCAAACAACGTTAGACATGATGGCAGACATGTCTTCCTGGGTCTGCACCCTGGAGCTTGGTTTAATGCATTGCTGTCGTGGTCTCGACATTTCTAATGTTGTTTTTGAACCTGAGATACATGCAATATGCATGTCCACTGTTCTTGCCACTCTGTTTGCACACAGTGTTTGTGATGCTCCGAGAGCACAGTGGACTCCCGGTGCCTGGGGGCTGAGTGAGACTCACAGGAAGTACAAGACGAGCATGTTGCATCCGTGCCTCAGCGAGTGGGAACAGTGACAGCCCAGAGAGGCCATGCTTCCGCTCGAGCTAGAACTGCTCCCAGGCCATCGCTCTCTGAGCAGCATAAACAGTCAAGTGTCCTCTCATGTCCTTTCTTCCTCACGTTACTTCCCTGTATTCACCAACCACATAGGCAGGAAAACGATGACATGGAAGGAAAGGGGAAGAGACAGCTTCTCTCGTCTGCTTCCTTACTCACCAGAAAGTTGTTGGCAGAATGTGAGTATATTAAGAAGTAAAATAAAACAGTTGAGTTAATTTTGTGTAGTGTTTTCGCTCTTCTGATAAGAATGAAACATACATGCGTGTATGAGCTACAAAATCTGGCTTATGCAATTTTGGTAATTCCATATATGAATTAAGTGCTCTTCTATTTGTCCATATATAGATGAAGGGGAACATTTGTCTGAGTGAGCCAAGAAGTGTTACCACTTCTGGATTTGGGTCGGCTCATGTGACGTGCAGCAAAGTCATTCTACTGACACCAGGTTTTGGTGAAGGAAAGTGCAACATTTATTGCAGGCACAAAGCGAGGAGAATGGGCAGCTAGTGTTCAAAAGACCCAAACTCCCTGATGGCTTTCAGGGAAGGTTTTTAAAGACAACATTAGGGGTGAGGGTTGCAGGGTGCCTGACCAGCTTGTGGACATTCTTCTGATTGGTTGGTGGTGAGGTGATCCAGAGTCAACATCATCAGCCTTCTGGTCTCGACAGGTGTGGGTCTAAGGTTAGGTAAATGTGTCAGACCTTGTTATCTGTATCTTTCAGGGAACTGGGAGTTGGGGGACTCTGCTATGTGGTGGATTTATAGTCTAAATTGTTACCAGTTTTGGGGCCCGACAGCTGTTCTTTGTTTCCACATCTTCACATTCCCAAACCATTAACTCTTGAGCCAGCCTTTTGAGACTCAAGGGAGGCCTGGGAGACTAAAGCAAAAGCCTTTTATTTCAATAGACAGGGACTCCGGGGCTTGTATGTGGTTTCAAAAGCAGGTGGAACTGTGGGAGGGCCTTGTATCATGTCTGTGGCAGCAGAGTTAATGCAGCCCTAGGTAATCCCTAAATGAGGGCGTCCAGCTGTGTTCTGACAACACTTCACTTGTGTGCACTGGCATTTTCTTTCCAGGTGTAATGCAATATTATTCTTGGTTGATTTTTTTCCCCCCACCTTTTAAAATGTAAAAACTATTCTCAGCTGGTAGGCCATACAAAAACAGGTGACAGGCGGGATTTGGACCAAGGGTTGTTTGTTGGCAATCCCTGATCTAGAGAGAGGGAATTAAAAGAGGAAAATGTGACTCACTACCAAACCCTAGGGCATTCTATTTTCGAAGGATGTTTCAGATGAAGAGGAGGCGGCTCAAGAGATGAAGAAAGAGGGAGAGGCCAGAGAGGAAGGAAGAAATCCAGGAAAGGGCAGTGACCTCACGAGGTGTAGGCAATGCTTTTGAGAAGTTTTAGCGTTTGTATCATTATTTATTTCAATAGTAGCATGCTACTTGGAAGTAATCAAAAACCAATCATAAAACCTTTATATATATACTTCTGAAAGTTATTGATTCTAGAGGAAATCGCCTCTAATCTTAGAACCTAAATTTGAGCCAGTAAGTGTCATATTTTTTCCATCTCTACCAGTCAGTGCACAGTGTTTACTGTGATGCTGTGTGTTTTCATGGTGTCTTTTGCTCTCATTTCAGTAACTGCTTTTTTTAGGGCTGTAGTAAAGAGTCTGGCTCCATTTTTTGGTGTTTGCTGACAGCTTTTAAGCCTCATCTCTCCCACTTCCCTTTCTGCCCAGCGCCTGGGAAAGCGGATAAGGAAGCCTGGGTCTCCCTTCTTTGGTGTCAGAGGGGGGTTCACACCAAGGGGACAACAACCTCTGCCTAGCTCCACCTCTCATGGTGAAGACCCCCACCCGGTCCCCACTCTCTGCCTTCTCAAGCCATTAAGTACCTGGCTCTCCCCAGAGTCCTTATTATGGAAGTAATACATCTTTTCACGTCCCCTTGCTGTGTATGGGTCATCAGTCTCAACACGCGACCAGATATTCATGAGGTCTGGCCTGTTCGTGCAGAGTGGCAGCGAAAGCAGGATTCTGAGACGGCGACCAGCACGGCTGGGGCCCTTCTGCTCCGGCTGTGGTTTGCTAACTCATTCTGCTGCTTCTGGCAGCGACTACCATGTTATACCTTGACATCCGCTAGTCTAAGTTCCCAGTTTGGATGCTTACAAGATTGCCTTGGATATTATTGACGTTTGCATTTTTGTATGAATATTAGAATCAAATTGCAAATTGTCAACTCAAAACAGAAAACTTTCTGGGGTTTTTGCTGGAGTTACACGAATGTAGAAAGTGGTTTATAGAGAATTAATGTAATGTTTGTAGATCTCTGGGTGTTCTGTGTTCAGACACAATATGTTGCCTGAAAGTGTGTGTGGTTTCTTCCTCTCGGGAGATCCGACCCTTAGCTTCCGCTTAGCAATGCACATGGGAGCCAGAGTGGACCTCAGGAGAGAAGGCACTGGTGTAGCCAGAAAGGGTCCTGGAGCACAGGACCAGCCCAAGGATGGGGTCACAAGGATCTGGGACCACATTTCTACATTCTAAGATAAAGCAATTCTGGGTCATGTTTCTTCAATATGATCAGTATTTCTTGTGGGGATCACTTAGGGTTTAATATTTGGGATCCTGAGCATTTCTTTTTGTCAGTAGATGTGAGAAGGGGTAGTAAAAGGGCCACAAGAGAAACAGAATTCAATGGTATAACGTTTCATTATTCATAAATCTCATGTGGGCCTACAAAATAATTCTGCATTTTGGATTCTGTCAGGTCTTTAGAATTAGGAAATGTATTTAAATATTTTAAGAAAATATATTTACAAATCTTAAGAAGCAAAGAAGTACAAAATCTGGTCAGATGATGCAGCAGGGTAGTAAGTCGTATGTTTGCAGCTGGCCGTGCACAGACCAAAGTTCTGGGGTCACTGAGGTCTCAGCCCAGCCCCATCTTAGGTGTGGGAATTCAAGGGGCAGCAGCCCCAGTGATGGGAATGTCTGTCCTGGGTACCCACAGCTCCCATCCCAGCTCAGTCAGGATCTCCGATTCGTAAGCTCAGCTGATCAAAAAGTTAGCTGGCTATTGCGTCCCAAGAAGATTTATTCAGTAGAGTAGCAAATGCAGTGTTTCAGAAAGTAAAGTCCCAGTGTTAATATCTTGGACGCTTAGAAGTCTATGTAAATTTGGTGCTTTACGTGCTTGAAAATTTTAACAGAAATTGGCTTCCAAAAAAAAGAAATCAGATTTTCAAATCGAATTTAGAATGTAAGCTTCAAAACTTGATTAAGGCTTGTGACTTTAAGTTGAAATCTTACAAAGATTATATACAACTTAATCATTTAATAACTTAATGTTTGCCATTTAAGAGAACTTAAATTTTACGAAATGTAAAGAGTTTCATTAATTTCTGACTTGTTCAAGTCCTAAGAAAATTTTCTCAGTCAGAAAATTGATGTACTTAAAGAGAGAATTAAATATATTTTATAAATGCAGTTAAAATGGTAATTAAGTTTATAAATAGATTAAAAGCCCGTATTAATACAGTTGTTAAAAATTTCTAGATTTATACTTAGAATATTTCTAAGCTGAACCTAAAAGTTTAAAGAAGTGAGTTTTTTAAATTGTGACTTTAATAAAGTGAATAGTAATTTCTACAGAGCAAAGCAAACATGTCTTTGTTGTTGAAAATTACTTTGAGGGTATGAAAAAGTTTAACTTTGATGCTTTTTATTTCCACCAGGGAAAGAGCTCACAGTGGTTTCTCCTCAGTTGCTTGACTGTAGGGAGAACCCATCCCACCAAGGGGACCAGGTGATTCACTTCATACGTTTTGGAGCATTTCCATCACTGATGCTAAGTAATACATCAGCGTCCTGCTTCACACACGAGTCTAATTGCATCCATATGACCAACAGAGAGGCGTCCACTCTCACATTCCTGTCGAGCTCAATTTCGGAACCTGGTGTCCTGACACCTCACGTACTCCCCACCACAGGGGGGTTGTCCTGGACCAGCCCCACGTGACTGCACAACATACGCCTTTATGATCCTCTGCGGATTCATTTTGAAATTTTACAGCGTGGAGATGATGTTTACGGCACTTTCTATCTGCATTTCGATTTTCACTCGCTGAAGAACATGTAATATATTGTGAGATATTGTTTATCTCATTATTAAATACAAACTTCCACCTCTGCAGCTTGTGGTCTGACTAGAGCAGGGTTACAATCTGTGTGTCAGTCGAGGGGCAGATGGGCAGCTTGGCCAGAATGTTCTCTGGGACTTCAAGACATCTAATCCATGGCAGGATCATTCACAAAAGCGGTCACCATTTAGCAAAGCGGGAAACAGAATCAGCCTTCCTCACTGGGGAGTTAAAGAGGGGGAAACAAAATTAAGGAACTTAAAAAAAAGTCACAAAGCTAAACTATAATAGAAAATTGCCCTTCTGTGCATGGTCAGAGGACAAAATAAAGGGCAAGGATAACTCCTCTGGCGAGAGTGGGGCTTCCCTCCGTCCTTTTGTCACCCTGTCATCTAGGGAAGGTCAGTACGATTTGGAGCTTTACGTCTGACACCTGGACGTCTCTCATTGCCGGGCCGTCTAACTGTCTCTGACCTTCGCACACCTCCCCCTCCAAGCTGTGTCTCGAACACCCAGGCCAGCCTTTGAAGAAAAGTCTTTCCGTGGTCAGTGATGCTGGTAATGCAGCAGAGAGTGTATTTTTGTCCATGCAATCTACTTGGTGACGCAGTGACGAAGTCCAAACAACACATGCATTCTGGAAGTGCTCTGTAATTAATAAATCATACACACATACAATTTTATAGGTAACTATAATTGTCTTGCCTTATTCTAAGCTAATGGAGGGGTATAAGGAAAGCTGCTTATACTTGTAACCTATTTATAGTAAATGTAACAAAGTGTGTAACCACAAAGGACTTTTGTATCCTGCTTTGAATTGCTGTGTATGTAAAGTTAGTAGATGGTATCTTGCAACTGCCAAAGTGAAATGATTAATATCCTGATGAACCTCACAGGTAATTCTATACTCTAGACCTTTTACACGTTTGCAGATTATTTGGATTGCAAAGGGCCTTCTTTACTCAATAGCACCAGTGAGCACAGTCTGACAAAGTGATTTTTCCTGAATATCCATCCCCCTGGCTGTAGCCAGTGGCCCTCAGAGTCACCGTGTTCCTGAGGCCCCAGAGGCAGGCAACACCCCTAAACCTGCTTGTCTCGCACCAGCGACAACCCAGGGAGCCCCTCATACGTGCAGCTCGGCAAGGGGAGGGGAAGAGCACAGGGTCAGGAGGTGCCCACGCACTCAGGCTTCAGGACTCGTGACCATCAACAAGCCAGTCAAGGGACGTTTAACTGAGAAAGCGTTTACAGTGGGTCCTCCAGAACGTGCAGGATTTGGACAAGCAGGAGTCAGGAAGAGGGAACTTCTGGTGACAGAATTCTCCTTGAATAGCATCAAGGACGCGGCGCCCCCTGAGCTGTCTTTCTGAAGCTGCTCCCCTCCAGTTTGGCTCTGGGGCAGGTTCTGTGAAGGAGGGGATGGGAAGCTCCTGCATTTAAAGGCTTAAATGCCAGATGGGAGGATAGAAATGCGTGAGAGAAAGCTTGCCGTGGGCTCTGGCTCCTGAGGGTTTCAGCAGGGAAGCCTCTGCGGCAGAGCCGAGCTGGTGAGCATCGAAGAGGCTACAGACCCCAGCGGCTGGGGAACCAGTTAGGTGGCAATTCAGGGAAAGTCAGGAGATCTTAATGAGAATTAACCTTCTGTTTCCTGGTCGGGCACCTGATTATTTAGCTTCCCAGCCAATGTTCCAAAGGCCTGTCTTTTGGAGTCATGATTCTTCAGCAAGTGGGCAAGGGGTATTTGAACCTCTGACTGTGAATGTGGTTGAGTAGCTGGTCGCTCCTTTACTCCCAGTGTGTAAGCCTTTGCCCTTAACTCTGGTGCTTTATTTGTCCTTAGACTTGATGTCGGACATCACGGATTTCATCCAGTGCTAAGGGACTATCACATTGTCAACGGTGAGGTATTTTAAGTCAAATCGAGCAGATCAATTAACAGAGGCTGCAGAAGCAGCAGACACGTTCTTTGGGTCTTTTGTTTTGTTTTGTGTTCTTTCCTGATAACAGCAGTCATGTTTTCTTCCAACCCTCACTTAGTAATCCACTCAAAGATTCAAAGATGAAATTCCCCTCAAACTTCTGAACAGTTTTGATGTTCCATTAATAAATTTGAGGCTCATAAGCAAAGCTCCATATTTTGTGTGACAGTGATTTTCTAAAATTGAGGACGCTGGAGGTTTGAGAGGTAGACTGTGGAAAGTCTAGTTAGGATAACAATATTTGTGCTGAGAGACTACAAAGAAAAATACCAGTTTTCACTTTTTATTCTTTTACCCCATTTTCTCACAGATAAGTTATGATCAAAGCTAAAAACATAATTCAAGTCTAGGATGGTAGTTTCTGTGACCCAGTCAGAATACGTTAGTCTGATCATTTTTAATAACCACAAAGGTACTCACTTTCAAGAGCTGACCAAGCACCTGTCGTAAAGTACAATTTATGTGTTGCTGCCAGGCCAGGCCAGGGCTCGTTTTCTGACTGGCATTCACCCAGTTCTAAGGCTGATTAAATGACGTGTGACTCTTTTGTAAAGACTTGGGAAACCGAATAGAAATTTCAAATACAAGTCTGGAATTCAGGAGAGGGGTCGGGCATGCAGGTAAAAACTGGGGGATCAGCACATAAATGGTACTTTATGCCGTGACTCTGAATGAAACCTCTGGGGAGTGAATGTACGGAAGGAAGACGAGGTTTGGTAATTGTTTGTTTTCTTTTGCTCAATCTATTAACGTATGGGTTTAAGTTACGTAAGACTGGTAGTGAAAGGAGAAATATAAAAGGGAGAGAGCTCAGCCTTTTAACGATCTCGTCCATCACTTTCTTCATGATCTGTTTCTCCTGAGGGTGAAGGCATCACTCCATGACTTCTCACTCTGCCATAAACCTTTGGAGAGATTTCAGTTCTCGAAAGGACTACAGCAGACACCTGATCTTACCTTACACAAAAAGGGTCACTTGCCATAAAAATACATAACAAGAAATACATTCGCTGTACGATTTCCGGCAAAGCACCATGTGGTTTTTAAATTAATTAATTAATTAATTAATTTACGGCCACACCTCACCCTCGTCCCCTGCATTGGAAGGCGAAGTCTTAACCACTGGACCACCAGGGAAGTCCCAAAGGACCATGTGTTTTAGTGGGACATTTGCAAATCCAGACCTAGTCATTCCTCTCTCTTAGGGCAGCAGAAATGCAGTGAAAAGACGACTAGGAGAGTCCGTGTCAACCTTAGTGAACCGTGGGCTCGACAACTTCTGTGTCACCAGATCAAGGTGCCTCGACCTAACCTGCAGCATATAAATGACCCATGTTTTGATAAGTTATGTTACAGAAAGAGGGAAAAAGCAAATCTTTACATAAGTGTCACTCATAGGCTAATCAAATCTTAGAATTATTGTGTACAAGACACAGGAAATGAGTGATTGTCCAGTCTGGCAACAAAATATAAAATTATGCTGATAAATAAAACCCCACTCACAATCCTATGGTGAGTGCTGAGTTAAATTAGACTGATTACATGTGTGAAGGTACGTTCTTAGGCCTGGGACATAAGTACCCAAAAACATTTGCTTAATATCAAGGTATCTGGACTTCAGAAGATTGTATTACATTGATTTGTGTAATGCTATGTAAGCATTTAAGGTTGAGTGGTCTTTTCAACTGAAGGCTCAGATATTTAATCTTTTCCCGATTTTTAAATGCACTAATTAATAGATGGTAATATATAATTATATGTAATTAATATATAGTTAGTAGTAAAATAACCCTTGAGATTGAAAGGGCAGAGATCTCATACTTTTACACTGTTTTATAGTGTTTTCAGTGTATATATCATTTTATAGATTAAATAAAAACACAGCATGAAATTAACTCACTAAGTGTGATTACCTTCATTCTATTTGTTATCTAGTTTAAAGAAACGTTAAGAAGGCACCTAAAAATGGGAGATGTTGTTAAGTGTGACTTGGTCAGTAGCACAGTGATTTAGGACTTGGCCATGAGAACCTCACCCCAGGAAACATGGGAAGAACTTCTGTCTGGAGGAGTAGCAGGTGATGGTGATAGGATATTGGCACCTATGTTTTTGGCCTTGTGTCATTTCAAGCTAAGGGGACAATATAAATTAAACAATAGAAAAACATGTTATTGGTTAACACGATCGTTGGTTCTGTGTCTCTTTTGTTGGAAGCCAGTTTTTTTAAATGACATTTAAATAAGAGAAGATGGGTCAGGAATGGATACATTTGAATAACTGAAAATAATATAAACTCATTATTATAACCATATTATAATTAAAACCCTAATAAGCTGTTGAACAACCACAAACGTACAGATTTACAAGATAGAGGAAAACAAACAGCCCTGTAGCCTTGAATAATTTGTATTCAATAATGGTTTTTAATACATTCCAAACACCTAGAAATGTGTATGTAATAAAGTAGGTACTAATTAGATGTGAGTTGAATGCAAGGATGACTATATTAAAAGGAACTTTAGGAACTTCTATATTAGGACTGCTTTTGAGAAGCCAGAGTTATTTTTCAGCCTGATCTTTCATCCAGCTATGTTTTAGGAGCTTGAGAACAAAATCGTGTGCATACATAAAACACTTTTCAGCCCTCACGTATAATGATAACCATTCCATGTCAGAAGTCTAAATATTTGTTTTATTATTGAGTTTTAGTTTGAGCCTTTAAAAAATTAAGGTGGTGAAAAGAAATCTTGTTTAGATTTATGTAAATATGAAAGGACTTTCCCCCCTCTTACTTGCTAAATTATATAACTCTCGTATTGTTATTCTTGCCCTTATCCTGTGCTGCCATTCTAGAAACTTCAATAGACACAAGGCAGTGGATCAGCCAGACCTGGGATCCAGTGGCTACTCGGCCTTTTCCCAGCTGAGAACTGTTGAAGGAAGTACCTTCACTCTCCTTGCTGGGGCTTCATCTCACTTAAAGTACACTCACCCCTTCAGAGGGTGAAGAATAAAAAGGGCATCTGAATCAGGGTAGCAGTTACTACTGGTAATTCAAAGGTAAGGATTTCTGCCCAAGCTTCAGCAGGATGGTGGCAAGTGTAGAAACAAGCACACGAAGGACTCGGATGTGGGAGTGGTGCAGATGAATGGGTGGGTACCCAGATACGTGTAGAAAATGTCTATCTATGAGTCTATATCCACACACATGTGAACTCAAGCCTGTACTCATCGTCATTACATGGAGACTGAAAATAATGGGATGGATTCCACCAGGAGCCTGTAAAATAGCAAAATTCGCCAAAGATGACTTCTCCTAAGGAATATTAATCCGTTGCTTAGACAGGCTTAAGTTAGCAGGTAGCCTGCCAAGAGGTAACAGAAAGACAGAACAACCACTGGTTACCGGAGACATGAAAGCAGAAGTCCGTTACTTGCAGGGGGTTTTGGGTGCATATTTATTTTCTAAGAGGGAAAACACACTGTCAGCATGAGATGAGCGAAAGTCACATGAAGACAGAGGAGAGAGAGATTTCCGGAGACACTGCACTGGCTTCCGATGCCGTTGTAACCCAGCTTCTTACTTCCCAGGTCCTGCGGCTTAGGAGTCTGGCTTACTACAGGTGGTCCTCCGCTCAAGGCCTCACAAGGTTGAAATCAAGGTACGAGGTGACAGTGTCTCCATTTAAAGGCTCAAATAGGGAAGGATTACTTCCAAGATCCCTCAGGTCACTGCAGGATTGATTGCCTTGTGCCTGAAGGACCAAGGTCCCATTGTCTTGGTAGCGACTGGAGGGGGCACTGCCCTCAGCAACTCAGGGCCACTTCACACACCCGTCACATTCCACGCGCCTGACTCACGAAGGGCCCAATACTGTCAAAGGGCTCACCTGCTTGCGTCACCTGGATGATCTCTTTAGGCTGAAACACAGTCAACTGATTAGAAACCTAATCTAGGGAGTGGCAGCCAATGTCACAGAGACTATACCTCCACGGGCAGGGATCTCGGGCCGACCCTAGAATTCTGCCAACCACAGGATGAGAATGAGAGCCTTCATGACAAGATGAAGTTCTAGGCATGGAGAAATCTCCCTTCGAACCTTCATGTGAGGAATGAATACCCGGACACACAGGGAAAAGATGTACCTGAAAGAATATGATATCAGAAAAAAAGAATGTGTATACTCCATTGATTAGTTTAAATGAATATTATAACCACTATTCCATCTCAAAGGGACATCTTGCCCACCTCCAAATGTGGGTGGCTACAATCTGAATGTTTGCATCCACCAAAATTCTTATGTTGAAATCCTAACCTCCAAAGGTGATAGGACCAGGAAATGGGGCCTTTGGGAGCTGTTTAAGTCATGAGGGTGGAGCCCTCCTGAATGGGACGAGTGCTTTAGTAAAAGAGGCTCCAGAGAGACCCTCAGCCCCCTCCCCCCACGTAGGAACCAGTGAGACGTCGGGACCTGGACCCTCACTGACCCACCCTGGGGCGGCCAGATCTCAGACGCTCAGCCTGCAGAACTGTGAGAAATAAACGTGTGTTTATAAGCCACGTGGTCAGCACAGCAGCACAAATCGACTAAAACAGGGGTTATTTCTGAGTGTTCCGCGACCATCCAGGGCAACACAGGTGGGTATCGTATTCCCTGTTGACTTCCTTCTTAAAAACATTGCATATTTTACCCTCGAATCTTATCAATAATTTTTAGGTGGGTTCCATTTAATCACGAGTAGTTTTACGTAAGTGGATTACTTCAGAAACTACTTCTGTATTTTCATTTAAAATTTTGATAACATCATAATAGGAGTTGAAATTGAATCAATGGTGGGAAGACTTGCTTCCCAAGAGCATTTTTGCAAGGGCGTCTGCAGTTGAGGACGGCATGTCTGGTGGACCACAGAGCAGTTTCAGAATCACGCCCCAACATTCAATACAGAGCGTGGTTTTATTATCTGATCATTTCATTTGGGGAGAAAGACACTGAATTTGGGATTGGACAAGTTCAGAGATGACTCCCTGATATCCTGAAAGAAAAATAAAAAGGAGTCATGAACCGGACATACGTGTGTGTGCCGTATTGATGGATGAAGCCCACATTTCCCTCCATCAAACACTGAAAACAAAAGCAAAGAATAAAACCTGAAAACCAGAGAAGTCTTGTGATGACTCCTCATTTTAATCATTCTCCAAGGAAGATGCCAGAACACAAGATGATCGTGAGGGGTAGTGGCTGACACCCACTCTGAGAAGCCTGCGTGACACAGTGGTGTTTTTAGATAATTTCGTTAGGAAAATGAAACAAAGGCTCTGGTTCCTCAGACAATTGTCTCAGCAAAGCTGTGATGCACTGTGCTGGAGACAGATGCAGGACCAGATGCGCTGGGCAAGAAGCTCATAATTAACAGCAGGAATTGTAATTACCTTCTTCTGTTGTGAGGGGAGAAGAATAATTAAAAAGCCAAGTCAAAGCAGATGCTCACAAGGGCTTCTGATTGTGCAGGAGTCCTGGAGTAATCGGCACTTGACAATATCAGGGAATTAGTCTTCTCCCCAAAGTATTCCATGTTTTGTGAGATAGTTGCTTCAGGTCTAAAGCAGTTGTGTCGGTGCATTTCAAACATTAGATCAACAGACATTTAAGACATAACTACCAGATACAGGTGTACATGAAGCTTCGACGCTAACACGACCAAGTTCCTGTCCTCATGCAGTTCACAGTCTACTGTGATGTGATTATCCTGGGGACCAGCACAATTTCCCGTGTTATTTAATATTAGATTTCTCTTTTCACCCTTCAGACTTGGAGGAGTTTGGACCATGGATTTTAGCTACTAGAAAAATAGATCGTGGTCGTGTAGTGATTTAAAGTGACATCTTATCTGCGACCTGAATGAGATGACCAGTCAGGTGACAATACTGAGGGACAGCGTTTGGCCACAGGGGGCAGCAGGATGAGAAACGACCGGCCAGAAGTGTGTCGGCCTTTGGAAGAATAAGAATAAGATGAGGGTGGCTGGAGTGGGTGAGCATCGGGGGTCCGGTGCACGTCAATTGGACAGACGCTGCAGGTAAGAGGTACGGACAGCATAGTAAACTGTCTGCCAAAATGGATAAGATCATCTCCCTCTCTGTACCCAGGCCACTTCTTTCCAGCATCTCTTTTCATCCCTTGAATCTGGTTTGTCTTTGTGACCTTCCTTGGGAAAAGCATAGAGAGGGAGCATGTTGCACCATTTCAAGCCCAATTCTAACTCTCCCTCTTCAACCAGTGTCTCCACGTGAACAAGACGGGGCCGTCCACTGCAGGGCGAGAAGCGAGAAGAAAACAGAGCGGCTTCTGTGACGCCAGCTGCCTCCCAGGTGACCTGGCCGCTGCCCCCAGTGCAGGAGTGAGTTCAGCCTGGCTCAGCAGAACTCCCTCCCCAGGCCCAGCCCCACTTAAACACCGAATAACGACTCAAAAAATGCAGTCCTCAGCCACTAAGCTCTCAAACCCACTAAGTTGTGGGTTTGCCATGGATCAAAAGCTAGCTGGTGCGGATGGGAATCTACTATACAGAGCATTGCAGGACACGTTAAAGGCACCGGGGTGTTTGAGATCAGTTTTACATTTTAATGAGAGCATCCTGAGTTGAGAATGGCCAAGGATGGACGCACTGAGATCATTTAGGAGACAGTTGTGGCGACGAGCAACAATAATGCTGATTAGAGTGCGCAGTGGAAAACGAGGCAAAGGATAGACTCATTCATATCTTGAACCTGTAACAGGCAGGACCTAATGACTTAGAATTCATAGGGGCAAAAACAGAATCAAGGGTTATTCCAATAAACATTAATTTTGTGCTTCTAAGTTCCTGAGAAGGGTAACGTATTCACTGAGTGAAAGCAGAGCATGAACCTTATCATCATAGAACTAAAGTAGCCTAGACGTAAAGCAAATATTCACAAAAAATAAATGCAAGATTGCTGGTGTTGTAAACTTTTTAGATGCACAGACGCTCTGGGAAGATCTTTCGCCAGAGCCCATACAGTTCATCTCTGTGCCGCCGGGAATCAGCTTTCAGATTACAGCCGGGCTTCCAAAGACATTAGTTTTCCATTACGATGCTGTATTGTGCCCAAAATTCTTTTAGAAAATAAAATATATAAGAAAAGATAGGGAATTCCCTGGTGGCGCAGTGTTAAGCATCTGCCTGCCAATGTAAGGGACACGGGTTTGAACCCTGGTCCGGGAAGATTCCACATGCCGCGGATCAACTAAGCCCATGCGCCACAACTACTGAGCCCACGAGCCACAACTACTGAAGTCCACGTGCCTAGAGGCCGTGCTCTGCAACAAGAGAAGCCACCGCAATGAGAAGCCCATGCACCGCAACGAAGAGTAGCCCCCACTAGCCGCAACTAGAGAAAGCCTGCACACAGCAACAAAGACCCAACACAGCCAAAAATAAAAAAATAAATAAGTAAATAAGTAAATTAAAAAAAAAAAGATAGTAAATATAAGAGTATGCCTTATAGATTAATACTACTTAGAATTTTATGAAACCATGTTTCAATTTATGGTATCATGCATTGGGAAGTAATGTATTTTATTTATTTATTTACTGTCAATTGCAAAACAAAAGTGCTGGAAAAAGTGTTCTACATATAAATAAGTATTATAACCATATTCTATATTGATATGATTTAGGCAAAATACTTATCAAATTCCTGTCAAGCAGCCTCTAATAGTTGAGAATAGAGAGAGAAAGACATTCTAAGACATTAAAGACCCCAAAATAAAAACATCCCATTTTGTTTGCTGAAATAGTCAGATCTTCTTTTGTTTTCTAGCCCAGAGCAAACTGATGTTAAACAACTGTTACTGATACAACTCTTACTTGAATGAGAAAGAGGGTTAACTTCCCTTCCACAGGTCAAGAAAAAACGTTTTCTATACCCTTCTTTATTTTTCTCCTTTCTATTGCTATGTTGGTGTCCTGAGTACTAAAAAGAAAATCTGTTTCAACATCATAGAAATGGAATGTGGACATAACATGTGTGGTAGAATGCTATGTGAAGTAGCTTATTCATAAACTGAGCGATAAATAGAGTACTTTGCTTTGGTTCAATGAATACATACCAATAAGGATTAAATCAAGGTAATCAAAGGGCAAATATAATAATTACTCACTAAGTATTCAGTGAATAGACTTTATGTAAATTGGCTCCAATTTCCATATCGACGTACAAAATTTCTTGAATTTTTAAGCTTGAATTATCCTATGTAGCCTCCCAAACGGCTACCTGGATAATATAAAATTTCCACTCTGCATTGGGGTGCGTATGAATATGTATGTTTGGAGAAAATATTTAAAGTAAACGCAAGCCAAAACACCTAAGTATTATCGCATGTGCTAAAGTTATTCTCTAAAAAACTTGCTTGAAATAGTGAGTCAGCAGTCAGGGATCTGAAAATTATTTTCTTGTATAAAAATATTTTGGTAGTGACATAGTTGGTACCAAGATTTTACCTCTGTAGGTTGGGCTCATAGATAAGATAAAAACCTGCTATAAAAAGTCTGTTTTTTAAAAGGTATGAACAGTTTATAAATTATATTCTCCTACTTTAATCATATTTCAAGATTTTTACATAATTAAGAAGTCTGCCTAAACTTTGAGCTACAACATATGTTAAAGAGATATAGGCCAGCTCCTTTTGTAAGTAAAAAGTCCTATGAAAAGTCCATCTTTATCTCTTTGAATCTTCCTGCAAAAGATAAAATATAAAATTAATGAATTCCGGAGGATTCCTTTGATCTTATCCTACCTAATCCAATTAATGTGCCGTAAATATACCAGTGTAGAAACTGGTTATCCCAGTTTCCCAGTCCCTGGATAAACACATGCCAAGATATTGCTTCCTAGCTCATCACTAATTAACAGTGACTTGATTTGTAAAGGTAAATGTATTTATTACATGGCATTTTCCTTTCTTACAGGAGGGTTGCATATTAATCTTTTCAAGAGGAATTGAATCCGGTATTGATTTTCCACTGGGGGCGGCAGGCCCGGAACCGCACAAGCTAAAGCTCATTTTGGTTTGCACAGTATCATGGTGCTATATGGTTTCCTGTGTTCTTGCCCATTAGTTCTTATGGGAAAGCATTTTGATTTCCATCCTAGAAGTCCTTAGGTTTAAGGGGTCTAGTTTAAAATCTGGTATTTGTATGATTAGACTACACTGTAATTTACATCATAATTTATTATATAAAAAACAAATGGAACTAGATGTGAGTGAGTAGTATGCATAAGAAATACTGTATGGCGGTCTAGCGGGTACATCTGTGCTACCTTGTTACTCTGTTAGGGTTAGCTTTTGAAAAACTGAGAACTTAGGGTTTGGTAGCCATGTTATTTGTGAAAAATGGCTAATTGATTCAATTAACTCCTATGTACAGGATGTTTTGCTTGTATTTCTACGTGTTCACAATGTGATTGGTTTTCTACAAACTGTGTGGAAGGCATAGTCCTCATTTTAATGGAGGAAAACTGACCAACTGTCAACCTGTAAGTTACATGGGATCGTGTTTATTTGTTTAATTTTAAAGGGCTAAACGTGCCTAGAGTTATTCCTTTGAGTTAAGTGACTACATCTCATCAACTCTTATACTTTACATCCCTTAATCTACTATCTAAATCATATGTTTAAGGGAAGAATCATGATCCATCAAAACCTCTGAGCGTAATTAATTATTATATCCATTCATATTTTTAAAAAAATTACCGTGAGTTTTAGTAATTTAATTTTATGGGCAAGATGAATCTAAATATGACTTCAGCCTCGAAGTACATCATGAAAAAAAAGTGGATGAGGAAAAGAAAGTGATTTAAAGGATCTCAAGAGGAAGATGAACTTAAGGCTTAAGAAATGGAAATATGAGTGTCATGGGATAGTCTTCATAGTTCTGGTTTCTTGGTATCTCATCACCTCCTCTATCCTTTATCTCGTGAGGGGCTTTCTACTAGCACAGGAGTGATATTTATCTCTTCCTCAAGCTCAAAGCTGCGTCTTTCTTACCAATCGTGTTGCTCCACAGCACTCAGGAAATGTTTATTGACTAAGGCTATTTCTATACTAGTAAATTTTCTAAGGTCATTTTCACACACACACAAAAGAAATGCTTGAAAAATATGGAGAATATTTGAGCAAGATTTTCTTTTAATTTAAATGTGTTTAATTAACCAAAAGCATTTGGATCAGACAGTCCTCAGCTCCATTATGTTTTCTTCTTGGGAAATAACTCCTCAGTTCCTCCCTCACACTACCTCTCACTTCAGACAGTGATTAAAGATCTCAACGGAAGTAAGAAATGTAATATGTAAACTAGCAACAGCGTCTTGGACAAATGGACACTTTATGACAATTACCTTAACTCCTCATATTTGTTATTCACATAAAATAAAACAAACTATTGGTTAGACGTCAGGATATAAAAAGAGGAAGAAAGGAGACCCCAAAAAGCTACAGCATCAACTTGCAAAAATACCTCCACATAGAGGGGGTACTGCCAGCCTACAGAAGAGTAAAAAGGATCGCACCCCCCAGACACTGAGGGAAAGGACTTGAGGTGAATTACAATAAACTTGGCCCTTTTCACAATTTTTCTAGATATGGTGGTCCATTGAAAAGTTACGAGCCACCTTCAAGTTAAGCACCAAATTGATGTCTTTTCCAGCACTATAGCTCATACAATTGTGGAGTATTTTTATTTCTATTTTTTGGTTTCCAATGTTGTCCAAAATGTCTTAAGTGACTATGTATTAATTTTATAATTTGAAACAATAAGTATTTTCACCATGAAAAATGATGTAATATAAACACTTAAAATAGAAAAGTAGCTGAAATATTTAAATCAATTCTTTTGTTTAAAGATTTGGTACTAGGAGATGTGCAAAGAGGAAAATTAAATAAGCTACAACAGCAAAAACAGATTGGGAAAAAATGACTAAATTACCATCATTTCATTGCCAAAGCTATCTATCTATCCATCTAGATAGTTGACACTTCAGTCACATCTTCAACTGTTTTATTTTTAAATGGATATATGCCTAAGCTAATTAAATATACTGTGCATTTACGGAAGTATAGAAATGGAAACTAAGTGAAAGAAGAACATTATCTTATGTGGTTGCAACAGTGGTGACTAATGTTTAATTAGTTAATTATTATTTATTCATAACAATTTCTTATTTTCGTTTTAGAATTTCCACATTTTGCCCTTAGCAACAACCATTAATGCAGACTTCTACCTAAAACTCTGGTCTCAGGCATTCTCATTTCTTACTTTTTTGAGGCATAAACAACGGAATCACAGAAATGTTCATGACTTGTTTACAATCAAAGATTCTATGCATTTTCTATTTCGCCAACTTGATTTGTTTGATCTGACTAGATTTGTAATTTTTGATTCATGGGAGGAAATAAAATGCAAGTGATGAAACACTTTGGAAGAGAAATATTTGACTTATGAAATCGTAACAGATGGACATAGTAAAACATGCAGATATGTTCATAACACCTGCAAGAGTTTGATTTACAAACATCACAGACAAAACGAAACCTCTCTCCAGCCTGCCCAACAGACTCTTTTTAGTCAATATTGATAGCTAATGGTTGCCTCCTTCTGGTGCCTTGCTAGGTGGTTCAAATGTGCCTTTTCCTAGTTATTTTTCTTGAATGTTTATTTTAGTAGAAAAATCCAGAGTGCCTGCTTGTAGCTATGCTGTGTGACAAGACTATAAAATAGAGCATTTTGCTTCCAATATAATGGAGAACTTGTCAGAAAACCCCAATTGTGCATGTGCCTGTATTTTTCTTCCCATGTTGTCCCTAGAATTGTTTTTACTTCTTCACCTAAGGGGAAAACAGAATGGCATATAGAAAGGAAAACATACATTTGAGGTTTTAGTTACTGCCGGTAAGTCTTCCTGTGGGTTTAATATTGTCACAATGGAAATACTAGAAGGAAAGAATCTTTATCAACATTTTTAAAAAAACAAACTATATTAGAGTTATCTGCATTTGCACTGAAAACTTGGGAATCCTTCCATGTTTAGAAACACATGTGTTTAATTACTCTGGGAAGCATTTTATCATTCACTGTCGTAGTAACTCTGCATAACAAACCAAAGCTCAGTTGTCCCCAAAGCTGTAGTTTATTCTTGCTGCGCAAGGTATGTGCTGGGTGTTGGCTGATCCAGGGCAGGGCAGGGCTTCATTCATCTTCAGGGGGGCAGGGGGCTGCATGACGCATGGTCTTCCCAGGCTGAGGGCAAGTGGGAGCCGAGCCTTCCCTCCTACCATGTCTGCTAACGTCCCCTGGACAAAGACGGACTCAGACATCAATGGGGCCGGGAGATACATGCCACTTTGTGTGGGAGGAACGGCCAAATCACGTGGACATGCAGAGTGACTAAGGCTTTGTAACAGGAATGCATCCGCCACAGCCATGTGGTGTGTGACATAGTTTTGTACAGCACATAGTTACCGTAACATTCATACATATTCATAGGAAAGATATTTTGGCATCTTTCCCTGCAACTGTGACGCATCACAATTTTAGGGCATTTAAATAGTTGTTCACGTGGCAAGTTCTCTGGTCCAGGAGTCAGCAGTGGTCCACGTTAGCTGGGTCACCACAACCTCTGCAAGGTGACAGACACCCACTAACTGCTCTGCTCTATTACTGCCTCTGATGGGGTCTCCTACACGCTTTTCCTCGCATCCGTCCAAATCAAGGTCCAGAAGAAAAGTCTTAAATTTTATCAGATTTAATGACTGCACAAGGGGGAAAATCTTCCTCTGAACTTGAAGACATCCTTTTTGCTCCAGTACCTCAGACATCCTCCACATCTGCTGCATGTGGTTCCCGTGGGCAGGCAGAACGCATTTGTAACAGCATCTATGTTACAACTTCATACCTGCAGAAAAGCTGTGATTACTAGATATTTATAAGTGACTGACAATTATTTGAATATTCTGGAAGCATTTTAGATATTTTAATGCTAAATGCATCTAGCCAATTCTTTTCTTAGAGCTAGATCTATTTAAATAGCACAAATTTAAAACATTTATTCGTTATTTTAATTATTTTTTTTGTCCTTGTAGAATTACTTTCCTTGGAACAAAAATTAAACCATTTCACTTAGTATTCTCTGAAAATCTTTGAATTTGCACATTGAATGTGCAAATCTCAAGAGAGAAAACTTTAGAAGACTACCTGATGCTAAAAATTGAATACTTTTCTAATGTGATCCATTATTATAAAATAGATTTATTACTTCTGATATTGAAAACTCAAAATTTCTATTTTTAAAGATAACTTAAGACAATCAGCCTAGGAAAAAATATTGGTTTCCAAAAATTAAGAACTGAAAAACACACACACAAAGGCACTTATGGAGAGAGATTATAGAAGAGGTGGACATACTTTAATAGCTGATAAAATACAAGGTGCAATTATTCATTAATTACATGGATAATTTTAAAAATGAATTAAACATTGAATCCATGTCACCTATGCAAAGTGCTGAGTATAAAATATAGGTAAAAAACACACCTCTTTAACTTTCAAAAATTTTATCATTGCGGGAGTTCAGGGCTGTGGAAACGAATAGAATGGTGTATTACATCTTGAAACATACACACACGTGACAATATGGGGGCTTATAACATATTAGTTGGGCCGGGAGTGGAGAGGGAGAAATCGAGAAAAAAGCCTGGGATTATTGCTTTATTATAAGACACAATTACGTCAAGTAAGGATGTTTATTGGGTTATTCTCCCCGTGAATAAGCCAGCTAATGCAGAACTGATAAAACCTGCTTATGACTCCTGCTCATTCACAGGCCCCGCCCACTGCCCAGGGCCTTGGGAATGTTCGCTGTGATCCCATATGTAACCAGTGTCATAGGGCACGGTCTCATCCCACAGTCTGTGTATAATATATATTTAGGCATCAGTTTAAAAATTGTATTAGTTTTCTAACAAATTCCCACACTTCTAGCGTCTTAAAACAATCCCCATGTATTAGCTCACCTTACTTCCAGTCAGAAGTCCAGCCCAGGGTCTCTCAGGGCTGAAATTGAGGTGTGGGTGGGCACTGCCTTTCTCATCTGAGGCTGGGGTCCTCTTCCAAGCTCCGATGGTGCAGAACTCAGCTTCTTCCCGCACTTTCCTTGCGGCCCCTCCAGCGTCCAGCCGGTCGTGGTCCTGGGACCCTTCTCCTGCCCGGGGTCCGTCTCCTGTGATCACCCTGGGCCCATCCAGGCTAATCCCGCTAGATCCACACGTTTCAGGGGTTTGTACGTAAGGCATATTTGGGGATCAGCCTGCCTTCCGCAAATATTCAACATCCTTTCTCTGGGATGAAAATCTGTATGAAGCAAGTTAATGTGCTGCTGGAAGTCTTTAGCTCCTTGGAGTTTTCCTTTTTCTTTTTCTTTCATGGAAGAGGATTCATCGTATGCATTTAGGGAAATAATACTAGCGGAATGCTTGCTATCCGCTTATGGATGAGAGGGGAATACATTTGGTTTAAGGAAGGTGACAAACGGTCACTCAAGAAGGACACAGAAGTTGACTCAATACTGCCTTTTTCCAGGGCTGTGATTTGGGGAATTTAATTTTAATTAATGTTACAAGCCTAAAACATTAACTATGACTGCTTACATCTGCAATCTGACTGTTGAACAGGGCAGGGAGAGTGGAACAGATGAAGGGGAGGAGTGAAAGTTGTACCCACTCCATCCCTCACCTCAGGTCTGCGACACAGCACCCAGCCGGCTTTGGGGAAAAGCGATAAGATTTAAACCACTTTTGAGGTTGGTTTTTGAACTGGATTGGACTTTGAACAATCGAATGTGATGGCTGAAAATGTATGGAACATTCACAGGATGTCATTTAGGGACAAGAAAGGGAGATCCAATATGAAATTAAAAATTAAAAATTAAAAAAAAAATTACGGCTATGAGCTCATAAGTGACTGGGTAGACTGGGAAGGTGTGTGGAGTCCAAAGGGATCCGTGGTTAGTATCAGCCTCGGGAAAGAGGGAAGCAGAAGAGGGGTGAACGCAGAACGGATGTGGGTGGTCGGGGTACAGACACATGCCTCTAGTTCTGGTTTCTGAGTAGTCATGACGCGCGCGCATGTGTGTGTGTGTGTGTGCGCGTGTGTGTGTGCGCGTGTGTGTATGTGTGTGTGTGTAGAAGAAGAAATAGAGAGAGAAAGACTGATTGACTACCTATCCACCTATGTAGGTCAGAAACAGGCCACAGAGAAAGTGTCACCAACACCAAGCCACAGAACAACAGTTAAAACACTGAATTTAACTCATTTCAACAGCCAGGTATGGGCTGTGTTCTTTTGTAAGAATCTCTGGTAAAATTCAGAATTGTAAAGATATCTCTTACCCTCAGTGGTTTAAAACTTGTTATGCTTCTGAACTGCTCCATTATCCCATTGGATCGCCATAATCAGGCCAGCACGTGTCATCACGGGGGCGCTGCCTGAGATGAGGGCCTGGTGAACGTAGCCCTCGGGTCGCACCCCTGCTCTGTGGCCTCAGCCAATTTCCACAATGTCTCTGAAGGTCAATTTCCGAAAGTCTTGCGCAGGTAAAGCCAGCATGATGAAGAAAGACGCCTAGGACACTGGGACCACTAACGCACGTTATATCCCCTCTTCCTGCATGTGCTATTTTATCAGGACACCAGCACCTGTGGCGGGCAGCGTCTGAGATGCACACACAGTCCTGTCTCCAGGACCCCTGCCCTCTGGCAGTCACCCCACCTGAGTATAAACTAGACCCAGTGACTCACTTCCAAGGACATGATATGGTAGAAGTGCTGCGAGGCCACCTACTGGATTAGGGTATCCAAGGCTGTGGCTTTTGCTTTGGGGTCCCCTCCACACTCTCACTGCCTCAGATACCTGCCACCAGGGACCATCTGCCCAGGTGTGAGCAGCCTTATGGATGGAGAAGCCCAGATCTGCAGCCAGGAAAGATGTGACCCCGCCAGCAACTTGTGTTTGAGCTGGAAGCAGCTCTGGTGAAGCCTGAGGTGCCTGCAGCCCCAGGTGACACCTTGTCTGTGACCTCACAGAGGTTTTGAGTCACAGGCACCCAGCAAGACCACACCCAGACTCTCTAGGATAGAAATTGTTAAAGATAAAGATCTGCTGTCTAAGCCATGTTTTGGGGTCACTATTTACATAGCAACAGGAAATGAAAACAATGCCCAACTTTAAAAGGGATTGCGTCCAATAAAACACACATTAAAGATGTGACTATATGGAATGATTTTTGATTATAGACAATGTTATAAACAAAGGTCAGATTTCCTGGACAGCCTAGAAAGTGGGATTACTGTCATAAAAAGATGACAAAAGTGTTCCCATAAAATATTCTTCCCATCCCCTAACACTGAAGCCAAAGCGTGCTCTCGGTGCAGAGGGAAGTTAGAAGCCACTTGTGTCACCTGCAGAGCCCTGAGGGCTTTGAAGCCCCTCCTCAGCCTCCGGGTTTATTGGTGTATGGGATTTTTCCACCCAGTTCTTTTCGTTAAAGTCAGGTGGAAATCCCCCCAGTAAGTTCAAGATGCTGACTTTTCTGCAGTGCATTTTTCAAAGAAAGCCTATATTCTGAGCCTTCCAAATTTTCTGCTTCTCTTCTCTGTATTTATAGTCATAACAAAGATCAAATGCCTTATTGGGCTGAACGGTTAAAAATTGTTCAAGTGACCAAATATTTACTGACACACAAATATGTTATCTAAGAGTTAGCAAGCAACGTTTCCATACATTTACATCATTTTAATCTCAAATTACTATTAGTACTCGTGGCCAACAGACTTGAAGGTGAACTTCAAGTTCACATACCCACCTCCTGGATTAATACCCTTGTGTGCATGCAAGGACATCCATACTTTTGTGTAAGGCTGTTCACCCCCCTGCCTGTGGACAAAACTGGGACTTGCTTTTAACCAGTAAAATATGGAAAAGGTCCTGGGTCGTCACTTCCATGATTGTGCTGTGTTACATAATCTTCTGTCTGAGCAAACAGACTTTCTTTTCTGCCTTGGTTGGAGACTCCCATGCAGCACGGTCGGTGAGTGGCTTCTGGCTGCCCTTCTGCAAAGGCTCCAGCCTGCAGTCAAGTAGCTGCAAGAAAACAGATGCTCTCAGCCACCCCGCGACCTTGGAAGCAGGCTCTTCCGGTCCAGCCTCCGGGGGAGAATGCAGCCCAGCAGCCATCACGTGACTGGGAACCTGAGCCCACGTGACTGGGAGCCTGAGCCCACGTGACTGGGAGCCTGAGCCCACGTGACTGGGAATCTGAGCCCACGTGACTGGGAATCTGAGCCCACGCCCCTGACGCGGCTGTAGAGTCCTGCCTGCTTATCTTCCACCGCTTCTCAGCAGGTGTGTCAAAGCCAGTTACTCTGTTCAGATGTTTGGAAACAGTACCAACATTATACATAGTGATCTTCTCTGTGCTTTAATCAATTAGCATCTGTACCAGTGAAACATAATGTGGAGATATTACACCTCTCTCTACAGCCAAGAGAAATGACTATTTTGGTTTCAGCAGATCCATTTATAGTTATCAACACATTTTTCGACAGTTCAAGTTTTTCGCAAATTACCATTGTATGCCAATGGTGTCTTCGAAAGAAACACCAGAGTAAGAGTCGAGAAACTTGTGCTTGAGGCTGATTTTTGTTGGTTGGAATTCTGTGACAATAAACACCTTTCCTATACTTTCCAAGCTTCTGCTTCCGTATTCCAGCTCTCACCACCTGTAACACTACTTGAGCTGCTATCTGCTGAATATCTGCTTCATCCCAGTGCTATACAAAGACTGTACAAGGATTCTTTTTAATCCCTAAAATAACCTCACAAAGGAGGTGCCACTATTTCCAGTTTATGGATGAGGAAACAACTCAATTAATCATCAGGTGAGTTGTCCGTCCGTTAAATGAAATCATAGGCATTTCAATCCAAGTTTCTCTGGTCCCCAAACTAGAGGTTCTCCTTATGGTTCTGCCAGGTAGTATTTCTGTAATTAATACATATTAACAATGAGTAAATAAGTATTGGCATTTGTCCCCAGTTTTTACTCATTTATGATAAAAAAGCTATATTTTCTGATGGCTCAGGTGATAGCTATTTTAGGACCTAAGCATTAATAAGACCAAAATCCCTACACATTTATTAGAAATAATCTGCCTACTAACAGATTTCTTGGGATTGAATTGTAAGAAGGATAATAATGACCAGTGTTTCCATGCTTTGAATTTGAACAGTGTTAAACTGCAGCATTCAATATCCTTTTTAATGTCTTTCAATTCACATTTCTCACTCTTGGTAATTTTATTCTCAAATTCCCACATAAAAAGAATAAAGAAGGGCTTTACAAGATAAATCTGTATTTTATTCAGGATTTATTTATTAATTCCAAGGGATCTTAATGTTTTCCATTAGTGACTAAAAAAGGCTAGCAGAGCTTCTCCTTAAAGTTGTTTTTAATTACTTTCATCTACAATATTAATTTAACATAGATTATTTGATGGCAAAATAACTGAATTAGCATTTCCTACTTTTTAATCCAGATATAATATATCGACTTAGTAAAGGTTACCATTTCCCCAAGATGCCTACTGTATCTCTCTATTTTTTTCCATTGCCATTTAGAAACCCTGCCATCCCCTGCCCTGTGACAACTAAATTACAGCAAGTGATGGGCTGGAGCAGCTCCGAGACCCTCGAGAAAGCTGGCTGTTCACTCCCCTTCTCCACTTCTCAGCTCAGTGATGTCACAGGATAGCGTGGAGTCTGTGTGGTGGGGAGCATTTACACTCCGAAAATGAAGAGTAAATGGTGCACATCTGGGCCTTAGTTTTTAGGCAAGTCGTTTACGAGCCCAGGACAGATTTCCCTCTAAGGGAAAAATACAATAATACAAGCCATTTTTCACTTAAGAAGAAATTTGGAAATTGCTAACGATAAAAAATACTACACTTGATAAATATATTAAAATCTATATCAATTTAGTATATTTTAAATGAACAAGTCAAGGGTTTCTGAGCCACTGTAATGAGAAGATCACAGGAAAATCTGAACCTGAATATCAGTCGTTTCGTAGAGAGAATCAGTCATTATGTTTAATACACAGCAGAATCTGTAAGGCAATAAATGTGAGTTTTGCTTTACATAAAGTTCTCATAGTTTATTTAAAAAGGTGAACTGTTAGCCTGTTAGGCTGTCCCTGTTCCTTTCCTCATCACTTGTATAAGAGGAGAAAACGGGCCAAACCCGGAGGGAATATTGCCTCAGCCCCACAGATTCACTACGTGCCAATTTCAAACAGTTAAATCTCAACCCTGAAAAGTGAGTTTATCTATTATGAAGCAGGACCTCTGATAGAGGAACTGAAAGGCAATAAAGAGGTATTTTTACACAAGATGTAAAATAAATGAAACTCTTTTGAATTGTAATTGAGCGTAAGCCTTATTTGTGCCAAGAATAGTTTAGTGTGGTTTCTCTACTCAGCCCAGAGAGAAAAATTTTTCATGGTGAAATAAGACACATTATCCAAGCAGGACTGCTATGGATAGTTCCTCAGATGCTGCATTTTGGCCCTGAAAAGAATATATTAGCAAAATAAACTACAGAGCTGAGCTCAGTGTGGGACTCATGTATCTAATTGGTCTCATTCTTTAATAGCAATGGGTTTTGTCCAGTCTGGCACTGAGTTTTGGCTGGAGTCTCACCTCAACAGCCTCTGACCTTGGACGGGAAGCTGAAAATACACACACCTTCTGCGTGGTATTGAATGCAGCGTCACAGTTTTGCCTCTTGTATAATATTTTATTACCTTTAGAACATTGTGTTAAACCAGTGGACAACTAATCTTATTTTAATAGAGTGAGACCACAAAGGGCATTAGCAATTCGTTAATATTTATTTTGAATAATAAGCATCTTCAAAGCTATCCGTTACCAGAGGTGACATTAAATGAATTTACCATGTTAGAATCTTCTTTAGGAATTAACTTAAAAATAAAATTCCGTTAAAACAAGGCAAATTTGCGATTCACTATTCATTACTTCATTCAATTCATTAACTTTACAACGAGCCAACAAGTATCTGTAGCCCAAACAGACATCATCATTAAACATTATCCTGCAGTCTCCGACAAACCACGGAGGCAAACGATTCCAGTGTAAAGGCAGTATCTGAGAAAGGTTAAACTGCATCTGATTCCGGTTATTAGTTTAAACAATAGGTTAAAACATTTGGGCAAGATTTATGTAGGACCTGAGCTTGCTTGAAACAGAAGAGTGATAAGTAAGCGTCTGGTCCAAAGAGGAGAAAATCCAGCAAAGGGCAACAAGCTCTGCATTCGCCTTTAACCCGATGTCACAATGTCACTGTCACACTAGCTCCCCATCATACAACAAGCTCTCACTTGCTCATCCCCAGTGAGAAACTCTGCAAAAGCATTCTCCCGGGGGCCCTGCCCCCTGCCTCAGCCCCCCTTTTCCGCACCTACGACGGGGGGACTCGAGATGTAGAACAGGCAGCTGAGCTCAGTCCCACGAAGGGAGGATGCAGCCTGGACCAGCCCCGTGGAGCCCGTGACATCGGAGCTCGGGAGGCGGCGGGTCACTGGGCACTGGGCCTGGATGGGGGACCAGGCGGCGACTCAGGCCCCGTGGCTGCAGAAGCCGGGGAGGCTGGTCAGCCAGGTGCGTGCAGCCCACGGCCAAGCCAGAGGAAAATCAGACTCTGGCGGGTAAGAGCTTCGAGCTCGACGGTGCCAGCAGGACAGACAGCATCGAGGTGAAAGGGATGGATAAGGAGGGAGATCAGGAGAAGCCGGGGCGTTCCCGAGGCCAGAACCTTCGGGCACGTCCCCACCGCTGCTCCCCTAGGACCCCGCTTCCGCCTGAGAAGCAGGGGGAGAGAGAAGGGCATCTTTCTCTTATAAGAGAAACTGAACGTCTTAAAACAAAAGTGCAGATTGCTTTGCTCACCAGGCTTGCTGAGTGGAGCTCCTGAGGTGTCCTCCGCCTCCTGTTCCCCATCCCCCTCTACCTGACACTCAGCACGGTGCCTCCCAGGAGCCGGCACGTTCTCTGCACACCTGAGCTGTAAGAGCAGCTGAATCTCCTGCGAGGCCGTTATGTAACTTAAAATACTGTGGACCAAGTATTAACTCTTAAAGGAATTTGTAAACATCTAAAGTGAGCTACTTAATGGAAGGCGTAGAATTCTTAAACTTCACCGTCAACATGAGGCCACGCTTGAGCAGCAGCAGGGCGTCTTGTAGGCAGAGGCCCGTCCGAACCCCACCCC